>NW_012148397.1:3040814-3150342 GCF_000956105.1 Propithecus coquereli | reverse complement strand
AAAAAAAAAAAAGGAAAAAAAAAAAAAACCCAGACTGCAAGACCTACACCAGAGTTTCTGATCCAGCAGGTCTGGGAAGGGGCCTGAGAATTTTTATTTCTAGTAAGTTCCCAGGTGATGCTCTTGGTCTTGGGGTCACGCTTTGAAAATTGCCCAGGTAGGCAATTCCCTTCTGCAGAGTGTTGCTGACATCCAACCATTTAAGTGCCAGCTGGATGCCTCCCAACTGCTTCCACCTCCATTTTACCTGCAGGAGGCTTAAACTACAGGACTGACAGGTGGCAGGACAGCTCCCAATTCCAGAACACTTACTAAGTGATCGGGCTGAGCGATTCCCACTTACCAACATCTCACTTACTAACTCTGACACTGCTAGGAGATGATGCTGTAATCTTACTCATTCTAAAAATGAGAAAACAGAGACTGAAATAACTTGCCAAAGTGACACCATCTTAGAACAAACCATGAAACTGCTGATATTCACCCTTTTTTCACCTATAAAAATGGCAATTTCATATGGTTGATCTGATAGCAGAGTTGGGATTCTAACCTCAGTATGTTTGACCCCGGAGTGCAGGCTGTTAACCCCGCTGCTTTGTTTCCTCCCACTCAGGGCTTTTTCCTAGGCGATGTGTTGTTCTTGATTGATAGGACCATAATGATGAAAGGAGTTAAGATCGTAGGTTTGAAACCACACTCTCCCAAGTGTGAACAGGTTACCTGCCCTTGGATAACCATGCTTCCCACTGACTGGCTCCCACTTGGAATGAAGTTGTACCGATGACATGGCTGATGTTGTAGGTGACAGCAGCCAGCCCGATCTCTTGGCTAGCTGACTTTCCTGTACTGGAGAGCCTGGGAAACTAAAAACTACATTGCCTCAGCTCTCTTGCAGCTAGAACCCTGCATACAATCCAGGCCCTTCCCGCAGACATGCCAGCACGAGACTTGATGGAAGTCAGAGGTGCCAGGCAGCAGTGGTGCTCTGCAGACCAGAGGTTCTGGAAAGCGTGTGGCAGAGTCACCTGGCTCTTCTGGGCAGCCAAATCAGACCTGCTACATCCGGTTCTGAGCATCGGAGCAAAGTGGCAGGAAGAGGCCACAGCAATGGTGGCTCCTTGTTATGGTCTGAATGCTTGTCCCCTCCAAAACTCACGTTGAATTTAATTGTCAATGTAATGGTATCGGGAAGTGGGCCTCTAAGAGGTGATTCGGCCATGAGTGCTCCACCCCCAACGGTGGGCTTAATGTCTTAGCAAAAAGGTTTCCAGAGGGAGCACTCTCTCTTGGCCCTTCCATCTTCCCTCATGTGAGGATTAAGCCTTCCTCCCCTCTGGAGGATGCAGCATGCAAGGCACCATCTCAGAAGATGAAAATGGCCTTCACCGGACACAGAACCCACTGGTATCTCGATGTTGGATTTCCCAGCCTCTAGGAATGTAAGCCAATAAATTTTTTAAATTACCCAGGCTCAGATATTCTGTTACGGCAGCACAAGATGGACTAAGACATTCCTCTATAACAGTAGTTCTCAAATGGGAAAACTTTTTCCCACCATAGGACAACTGGCAATATCTGGAGACATTTTTGATCAAGATTGGGTGGGGGGTGTTGCTGGCATCTAGTGGGTAGAGGCTATGGGTACTGCTAAACATCCTACAGTGCACAGGACAGCCCCCATAGAAAGGAATTACTCTGCCCAAAATGTCGAGAGTGCTGATGTTGAGAAACCTTGCACTAGAATAGTACCATATTAATGTATCGCTAAGCATTTCCTATAGCGTCACCTTCTCTGGCCATGTCAGCCAGGTTGCTTGGCCCTTTTGGCAATTCTACCTGTACTCTTCAGTAAATCCATTTCTTTGTAAATTAGTTGAAAGGGACTTTGTTGACTACCACCAAGAATTCTGACCAAGAAAGATGGCCATGTAGGAGGCTGGACTAGAGGATAGGAAGACTTATGTGGCTTGTCTATCTACCATTGAGGGCAGGGGAGCATTCCAAGTGCAAATCTTGTCAAGTGTAGTAAACCCATTGAGGTAATGTGCGCATTATCTACGTACAACATGGACATTATTGTAAACGGGTTAATCACCTAAATGACTCTCTAATCTGGGTAAATCTATATCTTCCCATTGTCTTATGATCACTAACATTATGATACACCTATATCTACATGACAGCAGCATTTTTCACTTTAATGTATTTTCTGCCAAATTGTCTTGAACTACAGATGGGTTGGGACTGGGGCAGAGCCACATTAGTGAAAGGAAACATATGAGCAAGGATATCTTCTGACTGCCAGTTTTATTTCAATTTTATGGCAAACTGTTAACCACAAAGTCAAAACCTGACCAAGAAATTGGCTTGAAGGAGAGCAAGTCACATAGTAGAAAAAGTGAACAAATATTCAGGAGACACTGAGGTCCTGTTCATGCCCTGCGGCCAAGAACACAGGTGGTTCCAGTAACCTGTTCTATAATTGAGCATGATAATAGTATCAAGCTCATCTTTATAAAGATTAAATGAGATCCTCATTGAAGTATAATATTTAGCGCAGAGACTTGGTGGACTGTCAATGTTCAAGAAATGTGGACACTGACATTGATAACAGCAATACACCTCGGGGTCCCTTTTGGCCCTCAGCTAACTCATCAGTGAAGACAAGATAATAAACCATTTTCATAGGGATGTAGGGAATTCTTGGGCACTTAACAGGTGCTCAATAACTGTTAGTCCTCACTCTTTCCAAGTGTTCCTTTTCTTCCCTGCCCAGCTCTGACATCCTACTGGACAACAGATCAGGGTGAAGGCCTCCTGTCGACGACACCTGTCCACTACCATGGTCCTGCCTAACAGCATCTGAAGAGCACAGCCCAAATCCTCATCTGCACCCCCAACCTGCCTAACAGATTTTGTCTCCCACTTCATTGCTGTCACCCTGATTGACAAACCTGCAGCCAGCAGATCATGCTCACAGTGGGAGGGAATCATTACCTCCTGCTAATATTTTTATAGAATTTCATAAACTTGGTCATTCATGAATCATTTACAGTACTTTATTCCAATGAAGAGTTCACAAATCACTCAAATGCTGGCAAAATGCATAATAATGAGTAATATTTCAGGAGGCTTTGCATTAATATGTCAGCTTCTAATACTTCAAGAGATAAATTATTTTGCCAGGTACCACTTCAGGTCAGAAGCATGGGAAGCCCTTTTGGGGGCTGGGGCAGGGAGGAGTGGCAAGGTGGCTGTGGGTTGTGGGAAGAAAGGGTATTTAAGAGGTAATAGATCATCTGGGCAATCAAAGCCCTTTCCCAGGCCCAGTAAGCAGAGTTTCTAGGAAAGGGGCTAAAGAACTTGCAGATTACATGTCAAAATGGAGTGGAGAGTAAAATAGGAAGACGTGTTTCTTAGTGACTGAAAATGCAGGGCTTTGGAGCTGGACATGGATCCCAAATCTAATACCCACCAGCTGTGAGACCTTGCAAAAGTTGTTTAACAGCTATTTGCTTATCTGTAAAATGGTGTTAACACCTACTTTTTAAGTCTTTTGTGTGAAATGGATTAAAGAGAGAACGTATACAAAGTGTTTAGCACAATATCTGCCATGCAGTGTTCAATAAACAGGAGCTTCAATGATGATACATATTCAGGGGCCCAAGGACAAATGTATCCCAGTTTATTTCTTATCACACAAATCCCTGAGGCGTAGATCAAAACGCCTGTTGGATTTGGGAAATGTTAACTCATTAGCATGCACTTGCATGTGAGTAGCATTTAACGTTAAAATAAACAACAACATTGGAGCAATTATCATAGCAATACATTCACCCACACACTTGGGTTTTTAAACTTGTAAGAGTAGAAACTAAATGTGGAGATTTGGAGACCTAGGATTCTGCTCTTTGAAGAAGTAGGTTTGCTACCAACAATACTGATTGCCATGAGTACAATAGCCCTAACTGTACCACCAGACAGTAAATCATTTCTAAATAGGTGCTTGAAATGGACTGGAATTGCAACATTCATGTGCCCAGAGAGTATCAACAATACAGCAGCCCAGTTCTCACTGAGTTTAGGAACAGGAGAACCAAGGACAGAGTGATCAGGGACCTTCCTCAGCAAGGATTTGAAGAACACAGGGTGATGACAGAACTGAATGGCACGAGTCATGGAGGGAAATGACATTAGGAACTGACCCTCAAGAGGCAGGTGAGGAGTGACTCAGGGCCAGGCCCAGTTTGGCCGTTGTAGTGTGGGTACTTGTGTAAGAAACTGCTTCCCCACCAAGCACCAGCAGTCTTTCCAAAGGGCGTATGTGGCCCTGTGCCAGGAGTAAACTGAGCTATACGACCAACAAGACACGGCATCCTGGCATGTCACCTATACACAATAATGAGGAATTTAAATCAGTTTATTTTGAAACAAAGCCTAGGCACTAAAATGAAAGACACGTGAAAGCTGGGAACCTGGTATGTCCTGTTTCTACTGTGTTCCCCACGACCTTGGAGAGCGCCCTCAC
Organism: Propithecus coquereli; assembly: GCF_000956105.1. Lineage (NCBI taxonomy): Eukaryota > Metazoa > Chordata > Mammalia > Primates > Indriidae > Propithecus > Propithecus coquereli. Next base: position 3,145,814 of record NW_012148397.1, on the reverse strand, counting down.
CCTATAGAACACGTGTAGAATGGATGAATGAATTGATCAAACCATCGATATACTATGAAGCAGATTATGAAACTATCATAAAAACTGAAGAAAATTCACGCATGAGATGAGCAGGTTGGGCCCATCTCAGAGTCCTTTGAGTTTTCATTTGTCTTTTGTTGACTTTAACATTATTAATCTCTCTCACTTGTGTGGTAAGATTATACAGTGCTTAATATGTTTCTGGCATGCTTAAATTTTTGACATGTATAATTCATTTAATCCTCATGAAATCCTATAATGTCATTATTATTATTATTCCCATTTTCCAGGTTAGGAAGTTGAGTCAGGCACCCTGCCAAGTTCCCACAGCTAGTATATGGTAGCCATGATTTGAGTACAGCGAACCTGGCTGCACACAGAATCCACACTTTGAGCTACTTTGCTATTATATGACCGCATGTTAAGAAAAAGTATGAGAAGTTCCAAGTTACAGACCAAGCTCTATTTTATTAGCTAATTAGCTAGTAATTTCATCATCTATGATCCTTAGAGGTGCTAGTACTAGCTACACTTTATGCACAAGAATCACGAGATCAGGGAGGGTAACAGAGTTGTCCAAGATCACACAGCTCAGTAAGCAGCAGCGCTGAGACTTGAATGGCATTTTTCTAACCTCCAGAGCTCTTAATCTCTATGTTATGAAATTATGAAATTTATTGTATTCTTCCTTAGTTCCTTATGTTTGAAACTTAATGGATAGTCCCAAGACAGGCATGGAGAGAGAAGAGGACACCTACTCATGGTCTGCTCCTGGTTTTTCCTACAGCGGCTGGACACTCATAGCTGCAAGGTCACCTCTGGTTGCTCTCAAGGCTGGCTGGGACTGGAAATTTCTGAGGGTGCCAATGTTCAGTTTCTACAACCAACAGATTCCCTCTTGGGTATACGCTGAGAGGACCCACAGCTCCCTCTTCAGTGCTCACTGACAGGTGATGCGCCCTGTAGACAGATGCTCAGAAAAGCCTTTGGCAAGGCTTCCAAGGGGGAAGTCTGGAAGGCACCCTCATGCTCCTGGGCCCAGGACCCTTGAGCACATTGTTCAGCATGGGATCCGCTAGAGGTGGGGACTCCGCCACCTACCATCCTGCTACCACACTGCATCTGTCTGTCTAGCACTTTATGCTTCCAATGTCCTTATAGTATCTTCTCCTCTCTGAAAACTCAGAGCAATGTAGCTGGGTATGTAAGAAAACCAAAGAAAACAATAACTCCAAAGCACAACCATTAACACTTTGTGTTTTCTTCTTCTATCATTTTTCTTAAACATATACACATCATGTGTGCAAAGAATCTGTAACGAGGATACCACATGTATTTGCGTGTTCTGTTTCTATTCCATTTTTTCAATCCTTATGATATGACTAAAACTTCTTCAAAAGAATTTTAAACGGCTACAGAAAACTGCCTTGCAAAATGTGCCATAATTTAAACACTGCTCGATTGCTGAATATTTAACAATTGTCTCCATTTTAAGGACTATGTCCTGCCATAGCATGATTGTACAAAAATTGAACTAAATTCCTCCCTATTTCCTTAGAATAGATTTCTGAAAGTATATAATTATCTGGTGCAAGGTTTTATACCTCTTACAGCTCTAGATCATCAGGTGATCTCCGGAAAGCCAAAGTTGACCCTGGGGGCTTCACAGCGGAGGTTGTGACCTCCTCTGAGATGCCCCAGGGTCTCCCTTCTTGGTCTCCAGTACCCAAAGTCTGATGTAGGCCTGGAGGGCTCCATGGATGAGACAGAGACCCCCACTGTGACCGTGTTGGGGTTTAACTCCACTTCAGCTCCCACAGAAACACCCTAAAGCCACACAGCCCTGGATTTGGTGAGGCACAGAAATAATGAGCTCAGCGGGAAGAAAAGAATCTTTGAAATACATGCACGGTGGGGAGGTGAGGGGCACTCACTTGATAAGTAGCGATCATTTCTCTATCCAAGGACCGTGTCACCGAGACGCTGCCCGTGTTCTCATTGATTCTGAAAATTCCTTTAGGCTCTTGATCCACTCCTTTTCCAGTGAGCCGGAACTTGGACCCTTCCGGTCTGTCACTATCGACTACCTGGTCAGAGAAACAGAGTGACATTTAAAACTGTCTGGAAAACACAGAGAAAGCACGTTAAAACCATAACTCAGCCACCAATCTACTAATCACAGGTGCCAACACAAAGGTGTCTGCAAAGATTTGACTAAAACAGCATTGCCAAAAATAGCATCATTGTTTAATATGTTTTATCCTGATATCCAAATCTTGGCAGCCGTCAGCTGGGGAAGCTTCCCAGCACTCAGGTGACATGTAGGGATGGACCAAGGAGGGAAATGACTTCAAAGGTGGGCATTTATATTATTTTTAACTCCAGGAAGTAGAATTTTGTTTTACTTTCTCTGCAAGCAAGACCAAATAGGCAATGGAAACAATTTATTCGACAATCCTATACTGGGGAAGCATTGATGGATGTTCTAGATATTTACATGTATCCAGTCAACAACAGTGCCACCTGCCCCATAGATTCAACTAGGTACAAAGCATGGTGCTGAGAAAAAAAAAATATATATAGATATGTATATTTAAATCTCAAACAATGCTGGGGGCAAGAGACATTATTCCTATTTAATGGATGAAACCACTGAGGCACAGAGAGATTAAACAAGGTGGCCATGGGCAAAGCTGTTGAAGAGATAAAGATATATTCAGAACCACATCTTCCATTTCTCTAGAGATACTACAATATGACACAGTCATTTCTGAATTTCATTTAAGGAATTTTTCTATAGATTGTCAACCTTGATTTGACATTTGAAGAATACATTCAGGAGGTAAGTGGAGGAGGGTAGTTCCAGGCAGAGGGAACAACACAGACAAAGGCAGCAGGCAGGAGAGGGAGAGCCTAGAAAATTCCAGAAATGGTGAGTCATTAGCATGGTTTATGTAGAGGATGGGCTGAGAAGTATTTTAGTTAGGGGTCACATTATGGGAGGTCTTTTGATGGCATTTGAAAGTTGCAACTAAAGAGAGAACTATTATTTGCATAAGTGGTTCTAGAATTTACCCTCAAATATTCATCGACATGTAAGGTCACTTTACCATCGGAACCTTCAAAGGTTAATTTGGTTATAGCAAAACAATTTAAAGGTCATAAACACAATGGATATTCAGGATATACAGATAAAAGAGACCTGGATACAGATCCAGCTGCAACCAACTTACAAATGAGCAGGCATCTACTGAAACACACTCAACAGTGCCTGGAGAGTTTAGATGGATAGGACAGGAAACCTGCCTTCTAGAGTATATCAGCATCCCCCAAGAGGTCATTTCTACAGCCACCAAGCCTGCAATTCCGAAGTGTGACACTAGGTGGCAGTGGTGCCTAAGGCAGCATGAACTTCATGACAGGGTTCACCTGGCAGGACCAGTGGCGGCCCAGCAAGGCATAGTTCCATATGGCAATACAGGCTTTTTTTCTGATTAAAAAATATTCTTTATTAAAATACATTAAATGTTTTGATAAAACACCAATTACCTATGTTTGTGTTTTTAAGATTAACAGAAAATTGGATATAAAGGAAGATTAAAAATAAGGTATGTGATAAGAATTTTTAATCACTGCTTGACTTGATTTAATCCAACTGACATTCTTTCTCTGACCCCTTCCCTCCTGCTTGGAAGTCCCATGAAGTCAAGACTCACAGCTTACTGGGCTCACCATGGTGTCCCAGCGCCTGGCACAGTGCCTGGCACACAGCAGCAGCAGACACCGGTACCTGCTTAGTGAAGAACATCACTGTTCAGACAGACACATGTCGCAATCCCAGCTCTGTCAGTGAGCAGCTGTGTGACTTTGAACATGGTCCTTTGCCTCTTGGGCTCTTGATGACCTCATCATTAAAATGGGTTACCACTACTTATTTCCCGGAATTACTGAGGGTTTCATGAGATAGAGTATACACAGTGCAGTTCCTGGCAGATAGAAGGGGCTCAGTCAATCACAGCTAACAATTGCAATCCTAGTAGTAATAACCACAGCAAAATCATACTGTTGTTAATGTGTAAGGCTGATGCCTGCAGGCATAAAAAGCATCTTAGCCATCATGTAAGAAAAAGTCCCTTTCTGAAGGAACATATTTCCTTTTTAGAAACAAAACTCACAAACCTCCCTGAAGAGGAGTGCTCTGGAAGCAGACTCCCTGGATAGGAAGGGGTCCTGGGCTCACGCCGCTCTTCTCTGCTGCCGCCATGGTTATTGCTGCTCCTGCCGCCTTACCACCTCTACCCAAATGTGGATTCCCCTGTTCTCCTAGGCACACCTGCCATAGGCAGGTCCTCCCCAAGAGGTCCTACTAACCTAGAAACCATTCTAATGGGAAGTGAACATGGGAATCCTATAAGAGCCATGGAGAAACTATGCTTCCCAGGAAAGGACATCTGACCCCATCTGTCTGCCAGACACAGGCCCCGCTGGTGAGGACCTGCCAGGAGAAGCCTTCTGTGCTCTTTGTTCCCCTTTCTTATACCTTCCCTGCTCAGAAAAATTTGGGAACACAGAACCCAGACCTTCTGGAAGAAACACAGTTGGGGGTACACCCCTTGGGGCAAATATCCCCACTCTCTCATTTCTCTACCTGGTGCCTACCACAGAAAGCCGAATTCTGGACTCAGAAATTCCCCAAGGGTGACTTCCCTTCTGCTGCCAAGGTTGGAGCTGGGTCATTTCCTCCTGCTATCTCGGAGAGCTTGGGCCACTTGAACTTACAGAAGCAGGGTCTTGGGGTCTTGGAGAGAGGACCCTGTCGAATTAGCACTTGCTGCTGGTTTGAAATGATTTATTCCCCAGGGAAGGAGCAAGTCCCCATTGTGAGGGCCTCTGCTTAGCACTGCACAGTCTCTATGTCTGTCTTTCTTTCTTTCTCTTTCTCAATATTTTTGTGTTCTTAAGAAGAGGTGTATCTTTTATTTGTTGAACCTGCCTCTTGGTCCTCAGAAGGCACACCCCAGAAGGATGAGCCTTGTGGGGGCACCAGCACCAGGAATTGAGGAGCCTCATTCTCTCTGGAACAACTGATCTCAAGAGGTGCTTCCCCCGGAAGAGTGTCTGCACCTCTGGGAACTCCTTAGGAATGCAAATTTGCAGCCCACACCCCAGTCTCCTGAATCAGAAATAGCAGGGGGTGAGGCCTGGTGACCTGAGCTTCCATAAGTCCTCTAGGTGACTCTTAAGCACACCTGAGCTTGAGGACAACTGCCTAAGACAGATTTCAGTACCATCCCTTTTCAGGGTGACTGAGGCTGGTGTCTACCGCTACTGTTTGGAGCCTTCTGCTAAAAATAGGCTGGGTCTGTTTGCTCCCTTCTTTCTAAACCTATTTTAAACATATAACACCAACAGGAACTCTTCTAAAAACCTATTTCTAGGATCTCAGTAAAGCAGAGTAGGTATTTCTCAGAGGTGCTAGACCAACATCTCTACATGTGTCAAAGGCACCCCAGGGCTTGGAGGAACCTTGGAGAGGAAAGCGTGCGATTGCGGGGCTGCTCCTCAGGAACAAGCTGGGTGTCTTGGCTCAATTTGGATCCAGGAGGAAGCTCAAGTTGCCTGAATCACCCACCACCTCTCTGGCTTCTTGGTCCCTGGTGGGGTTTCCAGAGGGACCTCAACACACTCCAACCTCGCTGAGCTGGGAGATAGCAGCTATGCAATGGCTATAACCCCAAGGGTGTCCTTAGCCACACATCAAAAATATCCTATGCAAAATAAGTGGGTTTCCAGGAGACTTTTATTATACTATGTTAAACTCCTGAAAATTGTCCAGATGCTACTCTACAACTTCAGCAGCCAAACCTGTAGTCCTGTCATTGTTGTTTTACGTGATGAAACAGAAGAAATCCAGTGCACTCCTCTGGCCAGAACAAACCCTGCCGTGAGCTTCTCCCCCTGCAGCAGCTGTTAACACCCATTATACTACATAGCAGGGCTTCACAATTAGCTAGTCTTTCCTATTATTCTCTGTAATTCAACACTTCTTTTTCACAGTGGGATTTTTTTTTCTTGCCTCTGAGTTGGAATGGAAAAAATAGCTAATGAGGAGGAAGAACTTGGCCCCCAGCTGCCAGGACTCTGGAAGGGATGTAAACAGCACAGGGGAGCCTTGCTGCACACCTGGGTAAAGAGACTTCCTGGCTGGCTGTGGGGGAGGCACTGCATAGCCGGGACCAGAGTCCTGCATCCAGGGAGGGGCAGGAAACACTGAGGCCTGGAGCAGGTAGTGAAGGCTCGATCTGAATTTCAAAGGGTGTATTTGATGTATGCTTTTGGCAGAATATGACACAATGTGGACAAGGCCAATGTCTCTTTTGGCTCCCCCTACTAAGCCCTGTTCCCATCTCTATTCTCTGCTGCAAGTAACCGATGATGCCACCGTGTATGTGTTTTTAAGCAGTGGTGCCCAACCTTTTTGGCACCAGGTACTGGTTTCATGGAAGATAGTTTTTCCGCAGGTTGCACTGGCATCACTGCAATGGGGAGAGGCTGTAAATACAGATGAAGCTTCACTTGCCCCTTTTCCACTGAGGGAGGTTGGGGGGCAGCATAGATCTGTGGCCTGGTTCCCAACAGGCCATGGACCAGTACCAGGCCATGGCCTGGAGCTTGGGAACTGCAGTTTTTAAGGTTTTTTTTTGTATGAATTTATATGTATACCTATGGACTCATAGACTATATAGCAGTTTTCAATGTTTTTACATAATAGGATCTTTATAGATTATTATGCACTTTTTCTACTTAATGTGTTTGGGGCATATATGTACATGTGTGTATGCATTTATGAACTTTGTAGAGGGGGTAATTTTAGATTTACAGAAATATTGCAAAGATAGTGCAGAGTTTCCATAGACCTTGCGTTCGATTTCCCCTAATGTTAATATCTTACCCAACTGTGAACATTGGTCACTGCTGAGAAATTAGCACTGATACTTGACTATTAACTAAGCTTTAGATTTTATATATTCAGATTTCACCATTTATTCTAGGGCTATCATTTTTCTGATCTAAAATCTAACCTGGGACTCCTCATTGCCTTAGTGAGTGTGGCTTCTAATCATACATCCTGGTGCTTCCCTGCAGGTTCAGACTTTTCTGTAATTGCATTGACATCAGTTTTTCCCCCCTGTGGAAAATGTATTTGATATATCAAAACTACATAGTCACCAAGTTCTGTCTACTGTCACTGCTGTAAGAGATAGTCCTACCCTCTGCCAGCCTCCATCTCTGTGCCTTAACTCAGATCTCAACTCGAGATTTTTGCCTGTTTTGTCCTCAAGGCCTAGAACAATGCACATTACAAAGGTTTTCAATAAATATTTGCATCATGAATAAATAAATGAGTATCGTAATAGTCTCCTCACTGTCCTCCATGTTTCCAATTTCCCTCTTTTCCCCTCTCCTGTCCTAACTGCAACCAGAAAGGTCATTCTAAAATGTGGACCCAAATCTGACCAGGGCAGTACCCAGGTTAAAACTTCCCATTCCAGCCCCTGCTCGATGGGTTTCCAAGTACTTCTCCAACCCTGACCTTTGCCACAACCGACCTAGAGCTACAGGCCTTCCGAGCTTTGCTCACTTTCTCTGGACCTATGTCAGCTGGACTTCCGACCTCCATCCAGTCTGCTGGAGACCCTTCCTCATCTTCCGGGACTCGATGCCAGGGATGACCCACACAGTGTGGCTTCTCCTTACCCCTTCTCCTGCCCCACTCTGCATCCACTGCACCTCCTCTGGGTTCTGCCCTCCTCCCAACAAGGCCTATGAAAGCAAAGAGAGCAGGTGGCCTCTTTGTGGGTGGTGGTAACTGTCCCTCAGGCCATTTATTTCTTATTCCCTTTCACATTTCACAGGCTTAGAATATAGAAGACACTTGACTAATACTTTGAGTGAGAAAGTACAACTTTATTTGCCTGTTTTTAGATTATAAAATGCTTCATAAACTCACAAATTAAAAATAAATATAAGGTCTGTGGTACAAACCTTTTTTGAAAATGCAGCCACTTTACTTGCGCAACATTAGTGTTTTTTCATTTCTTTGTTTACAATTCCCCTTAGTTAACCTCCCAAGCAGTGGCAATGCCTAGGAGTTGACAAGGACTTAGTGCCCTCTTCATCCTTATAGTTTCCAAGGGTCCCTTTAAGTGGAGACCCTCTGATTGAGTAAACATTGAGTTTGCTATGCAAGGCAGCTTCTTGACAACAACCTAGCACCTTTCCCTGTCATATCTAACTAAATTGATGCTTCTCATTCTCCCCTATGTAGCAAATCAGGAGACACATTTTCAGAGAACAGCAAACTATATATATGCAGTATTATCAGAAAGATGCAGAACAAGAAGATAATTAGACCTTCCCTCCCAGTCAGCAAAGAAAATAAATTATACACGGACAATATTGGCCTTTGGGGGAGTAAGGTCGCGGTAATATGCTGTTCTTTACCTTTACAATATTTTCGGTTTTATAAAATGAGCCTAGATTACTTATATGGTTAAAAAAAATAATAACTTTTTAAACATTTAAGAGGAATTATTAGAGCTTGATGAATAAGCTAATTTAGAAAATGTTTTCTACCTCATGTTAAATAGAAAAAAAAATACTGTGGCCCTCACCTGTAGTTGCTAAAAGGCATTTGTGTTTATCATTAGAGTGGTTCTCTAAGGTGATCTGTAAGCATTAATTAATCCTCAGCCGTGGTTTAGTCCTTGACATGCCTTTGAACTTGAAGACACTTAGCCATTCAGCAGTTTGGGCAGCGGTAATACCATGCCCTTCTCCCACTCTCATGCTGCTCAACCACTTTAAACCTCTAGGTTATAAATTAACACAGGGAACTAAGGAAAACCCAGTGCCAAGGTCCCCATACCCTGGCTATCCACTGAGGACTTTAGCTGACACCCACTGCAGTGCTTGCACTAGCTGGGGCTGGCTGTGTCCATCACTGATTTCACATGGTTTCCATCACCCCGTGGGAGGTGCTAAGGTTAAGGGCAGCACGGAGCACTTGGGAAGGAAAATCCAACTCCAGCAACACAAGCAACTGAATGGATACCTGAGTCTACCATACCTGACCTTCATCTATTAGCAGTCCTTGTGCCAGCTCTGTTTCCCTTCTTCTTTTATAAAAGACACATAAAATTATGCCAAAGCATAGCTTAAGCAGAGTGCCGTAAGATTTAATGTTCATTGTGGGCGTTTTTTTGGCATTATTTTCTGATAGTTCATCATTTTTTGATTATTTTCTCTGGGCTGCAGGATTTTATTTTTTAAGGAGAGCATGTCTTAATTTCCAAGTGTTTAAAGTGGTTTTAATGATTCATTTTCAATTTATAACATATTAATGTGGCTTATAAACTTTCTATTTTTGAGAGGTTTTTTGATTAAACTTATTTTTGGCCAATTACGATATCATCTTTACTAATTGATCCGTGGACACATGGAAAGAATGAGTATTCTGCAGCATTGTCCACAGTAGCCAAGATGTGGAAGCAACTCAAGTGCCCATCGTTAGATGAATGGATAAGCGAAATTGGTATACATATAACAGGATCATAGTCAGCCATAACAAGGAAGGAGATTCTGATACATGCTACAACATGGATGAACTTTGAGGACATCATGCTAAAATAAGCCAGTCACAGAAGGACACATATTATATGATTCCACTTATGTGAGGTACCTAGAGTTGTCAAATTAACAGATACAGAAAGTAGAATAGAGGTTGCCAGGGACAGAGAGTGGGGGCTTATTGTTTAATAGATTTGGGGTTTAATGGGTTTGAAGTAGATGAAGAAGTTCTGGAGATGGATGATGGTGATGGTTGCACAACAATGTGAATGTACTTGATGCTACTGCTGGGTATATTTTACTCACAATAAAAAAAAAGAATTAGTATTCTTTTCTTGTAGGGCACACAGTTCCACATTTATCTACGTTTAGTAGTATTTACTGATTGAATTATTCCCACCCTCTCTGTCCTTGCTTGCATGTTGCCTTCCAGATTTGTCACATTCTCAAAGAGTTATTTCGATCTGAGTGTGACTGATTTTTACCCAGTCCTCCTTGTATGTGTTCTGCCTACTACGGTTTGGATGTACAGTCAAGGTCAATCTCCCTTGCGAATTGTGGGCACTAGAGGAGAAAACACTATCCTCAGTCTCCAGATTGGAGAAAATCATGGATCCCCCCAAAAGTCAAATTTCTCTAGTATATACTTTTGGAACTTTCTACCTCTCCCTCACAACACTTAACTGCTGAAATTTTATTAACATATAACTTTTGTGATTTTGTGTCCATTTATCTGATTAGACTACAAGCTCCTGGGAGCAGTGGCCATGTCTGGTCATATTCACCATTGTACCACAGAGCAAAACCCAGTTCCCAGCACAAGGCGAATGCTCAAACATTTGTCAAATGAATGGATGTATCTTGACATTTCCCTAAGAGACAAGACTGTTGGGCACCTCTGAGTACAAATGGCATGCTGAGCTTGGGACTGGGTGTGAGACGCAGTGATCACATCCTCGCGGTACTCTCAGTCTGTGGAGCACCTGGAGTGCAACACGAGATGGTGCGCAAGCAAGTCTTAGGTGAATGCCGAGATTACAGAGAAAGCATGGAATGTGATGAAGTGTCCAGAAAGCCTTCATGGGCAGGCACTACTTGCATTTGTCCTCAAGGATGTGGTTATGATATTAAGAGACAGCAAGGGAGAGAAGGGAAGGGCTGCCAAAAGTATCCCTACCCCCGGCTGAGGAAGTCTAGGGTCCCATGGCACATATGAGTCACCCTTTCATGGCTGTCCTTCCAGAAGCACACCAGCCCTCCACACATTCAAATATGTAACTGGAACAAGGCTGTTCTCACTGCAGGAGCCCAGTTCCATGTTTAATAATATATATCAAACTACCAACATTCACTCAGACTAATGGGCAGTTTCTCTGTCAAGATTTTCAATAAGATGTTTTCATCCTTGAGCACAATTTCCTGTAACATATTGTCTCCCTTCACCTTCTTTTCTTCCATTCAAAATATTTATTGACCAGTCTGACTTCCAGGGTACTCACAGCCCTCAAGGGCTCACAGTTTAATACACTCCATGAACCCTGTATTATGCAACCTGGGAGGTGTGCTGAAAGATGCTATGGCAGACCACAGAAAGAAGAAGTCACCTTTGGGTCACTCATTCACTATGCTTTATTGTCTGGGCCCAAAGTCCCCTGACTGCCAGTCAGTACCATGATTTTGCATCCCTTTATTGTCCAGGTGAATAACTGGAGATCCTTATGTGTCACTTCCTGCATTTCTTGTTTCTTAAACACATGCTGTGAGTTTCACTCTCCTGCTCTTCGGGTTCCTTCAAAACATCTTCCTTGGCTTTGCCTCTTGTTTTATAGTAAATCAAGATGGCTCCTGAAATCTCTGGTGAAAACTCCAGATCTTCTATACCTGCTGTCTCTTCTATCCATGGAGCAGATTTATGGCTTTAGGGAGTAGTCACTGAAGCTTCCCCAATGTATCCCAGCTCCTCTCCTTCTGGGTACCCAGGAGTGTACCTCCCTGGCCACTTGAAGTTAGTTGTGGCCATTTGACTTGCCTTGGCTAAAGAAGTGTGAATGAAAGTAACAGGTGTCACTTCAGCCAATTATGGGCAAAAGCTTTAAGAACTTTTGCCTTCCTCATGGTGACCAGCAATGTTCCAAATGGTGGTGACTTCATTGACCTGGGTCCCAGGTCAGTAAGAAGCACACTCCCTACTTAACACTCAACAGATACGGAGCTTAATGAAACTTTGTTTCCCTGGTCAATGGAAATTTGGGGTTGTTTATCACTGCAACAGAGCCTAACCTATTCTGATCAATACACAGTGTTTAGGAGAACAGGGTTTGGAGATAGGTACAGATGTGTGTGTGTCCCAGTGCAGAGCTCACAATGCGGACTTATGAGGAGTTGTGTGGCCGCTCTGAGCCTCATTCCTATCCTCTCCCAAATGGGACATAATGCCTATGTTAAAAGGCTTATGGTAAGCAAATGATTTGAGACATATGAAATGCTTAGGTACATAAACATGTTCAACAATTTAAGGCAATTGTTTTTTATGACTATTGATGATGATGACGATGACAATGACAGAGGCTACGATTCATTGAACACCAACTCTGTGCCATGCACCACTCTAAGCATTTTACATACAATCATTCATTTGATCCTTGCAACAATTCTGTGGGGTAGGTATTGATAATAATCTCTGTTTTACGGAAGAAACTGAGTCCCACAAACCTTGCCAAAGTCACCCAGATAAAGACTTTGGATTTGAACCTTAACCCATACTCTATATGGCCAACTGACGAGCATGTGCTGAGTTGAGTAGAAGCACCCACAGGAGTAGAATCAACAAGGCATCGTATCTAGTGCTGATGGAGGAGCTCCCAGTCTGGACCCCCTGTGACATGGCCACTCCAGTAAGACTGGCCAGAAATGTTCATCTCAAGCCTATGTCAGTGGCTGAGCCAGGTTTGGGGACTTCAAAGTCTTGATTCCCAGACTTACATGTATCCAGTGGTCACCTGTTCCCTCTGTACATCAAACTCCTGGCAGGAACATATTTAACTTCTCACACTCCCTGAGATTTATCATAGTAATGGCACAATTTGAAGGTTTCCATGTGCCTTCTGCAATCCGAAAGGATAATAAATTAATCATGTCTTTGGACACTGTTGAAATATATGTACTTAATTTCTTCCTAACTTGCCAAACTTTTCTTCCTCACTGTTGCTCTGCTCCTCTGCCTTCTATCAGTTCAGACTTTTATGGTTCTCAGAGAAAGGTTAAACCAAGTATTTATTCACTTATCTGAACCGCAGTTCAGAGAAAGCCATGTAACAAAATCAGCATCATGAACCTGGAGCTATTCCCATTTGCAAATAATCGACATGAACAATTGAACAATTCTCCCTGGAAATTCATGTTGACTGTCTTTTCTCTCAGAGTTTTAACACTTATTCTTATTATTCTTATAATTTGGCACAAAGTTTTAATGTGAAGCCTGATGCCTGGAAATATAAACGCTGACAAAAATAAATAAAATTTTAATCATTTTCATTCAGAAGCCTAACGTTCTGTCCTGCCTTGCATATACATTGGCTGGGAGCACTGTAGACAGCTTTGGGGTTTCTCATTCCCTGAAGCAGCTACTATGTCTTCCAATGGGATCATGCCCTGATTAAAATCTTTCAAGAGCCCCCCACACACCATTGATTTCAGGGAAAATGCAAGTCCCCTCAGTGATGCATTTAGGCTCTTTATAGCCTGATCCCTTCCTCTCTCTTCAGCATCAACTTTTACTGTGTCCACACACACATCCCATCATCCTATTTTGTTGCTATTTTCCCCAAAAGTGTCATGCTTGGGCCTGTCTCTCTTTCAGCCCTGGGTTTCCCTTTTCTGATCCAGAGGTTCCTACCCAAAAGCTGAGCCTGGCTGATCAGAACCCTCAGCACCTGATATATTTCCTGACATATTTATGTCTGTTGTCTCTATTTACCATTTAAATATAAGCACCATGCTAGCAGGAACTTTTATTTTGTCCACTGCTGTGAACAGTGGTCCATAGCAGACACCCAAATATTTGTTAATAAATAAAGAAGCTATGTAAAGAGAAGCTGAAATGAGAGACTATATGTTCAGAAAAAAAAAAAAGTGAATGCATAAATCCATGAACAGGCACAGCTACCATTCAAAATGGCTTGTCAATTTCTGGTAAGGACCAGTTCTGCTTCTTGGGCTTGAGTTCCTAGAGATACTGTGGTATCCTCTCATAGAGTCATCTCGAGTGATCCTTCTAGTTTAATGATCCCAATAACACACACATTTTTAAGACTAGAGCAGTTTGCTTACTGGACCATGGATAACATGAGATCAACTTGGGTAAACATCTTTCTTCCTCTGAAGCTACAGCTGGCTAAAATATGTTTTTTCCAAGGAAAGTCAATAAGAGAAGATCATACAAGCTGTGAGTTGATGAAGGCGTTGGCAAAATGTTTTAGAAGATGCACCATAAATGCAAGTCTGGATTTTAGGTTCCTCTAAAGTTGTGGTGACTAACCCCTCCTCAAAAAACAATGACAATAACAACAAAAACAAACCAATCAACAAACAAACAAACCCTGGGTAAACACAACTGCCACATAACTACCTTGTGGGTGATCACTCCTAAACAGATCATGTTGTGTAGTGAATTCTATCCCACAGGGATAAAGGGATGGGTAGAAGTTGCATGTAGGCAAGGGACTAAGGAGGAAAGACATATTTGAGAGAAAAGCAAAGTCTGTTCCATGTAAGGTGAGCACAGTTGAGCCCAGTAAGTGGTTGGGGCAAGAGGTACAGTTTGGGGCGTCAACTGAAGACCAGCAGAAAAGGAGATTGTCTTAGTCTTGTTTCAGAAAAGCTGATCAATGCAAGTTACAGAATAGACAGATTTCAGCTCAAAAGAAGGTAGGCTTCCTGTGGTTGAAGAGCTTTAGCTGATGGTGCTGCTGACTGGTGATGGACAAGGCTGCCACCTGGTGCCAGGCCAGCACTGCCCTCTGGTCGAGGTGCCATAGAGACCATCAACACCAGATAGACTCTGAGGTCTTTCTGACCCTCAGTCTGGAGCCTGGGGCAGCCCTGTACATGTGGGTCAGCACTGTGTGAGTCAGGTGAGGAATGAGGTGCTGTCCAGGGATCTCTGTTTAAATCCAGCCACTTCTCCCCACTGGTCAGGCAAGGATCTTCCATTGCCTGTGCCTCCATTTCTCTGGGTGCCAAGCAATAGCCATCATTCCCGCCCCTGCAGTGCAATGGTTTAGAAAATGGTTTCTGGGTCAGTTTGTACCCTGGCTCTAACATGTCCTTGGTTTGTCACATTGGGCAAATCTTTTCACCCCTGTGAGCGTCAGTTTCCCCTTCAGTAAATTGTGAGTAAGAGACCTGAGCTCGTGAGGTCCTGGTGGGGACAGAGTGAAACCGGCACATAAAGCACATTTTACCACGGCTGGCATGCAGTAGACAATCAATGTTAACAATTATCATCAGGGCGCATCTCAACACAACAAGACGTACAAGTCAGGAAGACTAGTTTTATAATTAAAAGGATTTTTTAAAAAAATCTTCAAATTGCATCCTAGGTAATAATTACACTCACTGAGGTCTTATGAATGCCAGTACTGTGCTAAAGCTATTGTGCCTTTTACCCAGAAATTACTATTGTTTTTATTTCAAAAATGAGGTTAGCGAGACCTAGCAAGGTGAAGTCATTTTGTCCAATGGGTTTCACAGCTAGTTCGGGGTCAGGGCCAGGGCCAGGTATGGGAAACTGAGATCATGCCAGCCAATCCAGAACTCCAGATACTGGTCAAATGCCAACTCCTGGCTACTCCATTCCTTACAGCCCAAACAGACGTTTCCTTCTGGGGCAGGGCTGGTTGTTTCCAGGCTTTGACTGGATCACGGAGAGGATGGCTGGGCTTTCTTTGCAAGGGTCTTGTGAGCAGACAAGCACGCTCAGACTCCAAGTGCTTCCTGTTACGGGCATGGGGCCCCGGCCCGCGCGAGCAGATGTACATGCCCCACAGTGGAAAATGGACGTGTGCCCAGTCCCAGCACTTCCTGACTTGGAGGCACACAGATTTATCCAGGCTCATTTGTAAGCTGCTGTCACCACCCTCCTCCCAGCCTCGCTCATCCTGCCTCCCAAGTTCCGTGGTTGTTACAAGCTTATCACAGAAGTAAATCAAAATGTTCTCAAGAGGAGAAGAAAAGATAAAAGCAAAAAATGCAACATACCCAAGAGAGGAATATTTTTTATAGTTCCACAACTTTCACAATTCTGTCTTAAAAAAAATCCATTATTTAATTTTAGTACCATGGAGATACTAGTGATGAATAATGGCTCCTCTTCTAGTATTTCTGAAATATTAATACTGCTTGGATACCTCTCCTAAGGGGAAGCAGGCGTTGAATCTTTTATAGGCTTCGGAGCCCTGTTTCCATACAACAGACTATATATTTATTCAGTTCCTACCACTCATATGCTCTGGGTTCCTCAAATTATGTCTGCATCAAAGGATAGAAGTCAGAGAGTCAGCCTGAGAGGATAAAATGTTGCCAAATGGTCCCTTTCTCATTATTTTCTTTGTTAGGGCTTTATTCATTTAAACTATCCACCAAGGTGCACCTCCTTCCTGTACACTAGACCTGGGATGTGAATCATAAATAGAAACCACAGTGAGACAGCCGACTTTACAACCTCCCCAGGTCAAATGTCCGTCAAGGCCAACAGCAACACTTCATTATGTCTTTAGCTGCAAATTGTTGACGTTGAGCTTTGAACACTGAGTCCTAATGTGTTTATTCCTGAGCAGGTCATGATTGTCTGTGTGTGTACATATGTGTGCTTTATCTTTACATTTGGGGAGTGTGGGAGAGGAAGGAATGAGGAGACTGTTTCGGAATAAACTAAAAACAGTACTGTAAATTGTTGTACTTGGCAATGAACTTTTAAAAAAAATCAGGTTTCCTTTTTACCTCTTTACAACGCTAACACATGCTCTTTAGGGAAAATCTGGCAAGAAAACTAAAGTAAAAGGTAGAAAAACAAGATGCTTAACGTCCCACTTGATAGTTACAACTATTTTAATATACTGATGACCTTCCAGTCTTTTAAATGCATACAACTGCATAGATATGTATTTTTAATTAATTTATTTTAACTTTGAAATAATTGTAGATTCACATGCAGTTGCAAGAAATAATCTTTACCCAGTTTCACCTCATGGTACCATCTTGGACCAACTGTAGTATGATGTTGCAATTGAGATACTGAGACTCACGCAATCCACTGATCTTATTCAGATCTGCACAGTTTTACTTGTTTTCAATTGTGTGTATGTGTGCATTTAGTTTTGTGCAGTTTTATCACGTGTATAGGTTTTTGCATCCATCACCACCGTTAAGCTACAAAGCAGTTCCTTCACCACTAGGATCCTTCATGTTACCATTTCATAACCACCTCTTCCTCTCTTCTGCAGACCCCCTCATATCCCTAGATCCTGGCAACCATGGATCTGTTCTTTATTTCCACTATTTTGTCATTTAGAACATAGCGTATATGTGGAGTCATAAAGTATGCAACCTTTGGGATGGGGTTTTTCATTCAGCATCATTCCCTGGAGATTCTTCCAAGTTGCTGCATGTATCAATAATTCATTCATTTTATTGCTGAGCTGCATTCCATGGTAGGAATGTACCACAGTTTGTTTAACCATTCCCATGTTGAAGGACATTTGGGTTGTTTTCAATTTCTGGCAAACATGAATAAAGCTGCTATGAGCATTTGTGTACAGATTTTGTGTGAACATAAGTTTTTATTTCTCTGGGACAAATGCCTAAAAGTGCAATCGCTGGGTCCTATGGTAATTGCATATTTAGTTTTATAAGAAGCTGCCAAACTGGTTTCCCAACTGGCTGTACTGTTTTACATTCCCACTGGCAATGTCTGAGTGATTCAATTTCTCTGCATCCTCACCAGTATTTGATGTTACTATTTTTTTTCTTAACTTTAACCATTCTAATAGGTGTGTGCTGATGGCTTACTGTGGTTTTAATTTGCATTTCCCTCATGGCTAATGAGTTTGCACATTTTTTATGTGCTTACGTGACACCTATGTATGCCCTTCGGTGAAATATCTGCTCATAGCTTTTATCCATTTACTAATTTGGTTGATTGGGCTTTTTTTCCTTTTTTTTATATATTTTCTTAAATTCAAAGTATTATGGGGGTACAAATGTTTTTGGCTACATGGATCCTTTTGCAATGCTCAAATCTGGGTTAAAAGTGTGTCCATCACCCAGGTAGTGTTCACTGCACCTGTTAGGTAGGTTTTTGCCCATCCCTCTTCCCTCCTCTCCCCTGCCTGATTTCCTTTGATTCACCAGGATTTTTTTTTTTTTTTGCTGTGGAGCTTAAAGAGTTCTTTGTATATTCTAGATACTAATCCTTTGTCAGATATGTGGTTTGTAAATATTTCCTAATTTGTAGCTTGTCTTTTTATCCTCTTAACAAGATTTTTCATGGAGAAAACATTTTTAATTTTGATAAGATCTAATTTATCAAATTTTCCTGTTGAGGGTTCATGCCATTTATGTCAAGTGTAAGAACTATTTGCCTAGCCTTAGATCCCTAATATTTCCTCCTACTTTTTTGTCTAAATGTTTCATAGCTTTACATTTTACATTGTCCACGATCCATTTTGGGCTAATTTTTGTATAATGTGTAAGGTTTAGGTTGAGGTTCATTTTTGCCTGTGGTCGTCCAACTGCCCCTGCACCCTTTGTTGGAGAAGCTACCCTCGTCCATTGAACTGCTTTGGCACCTTTATTAAGAATAAGCTGGGCTTATTTGTGTGGTTCTATTTGTGATTAACTGATCCATGTGTGTCTCCCTCCACTGTGTTATAGTCCTGATTACTGTAGCTACGTGATTCCTCCGGCTTGTTTAGCTATCCTGGGATTAATACTCTTCTTTTTCGGGATTATTGAGCTATCCTGGGGCCTATGTATTTCCACATACATTTTAGAATAAATTTGTCTATGCCTACAGACATCCTTGCTGGGATTTTGCTAGGAATTGTATTAAAGCATAAATATCTCCTTATATTCTTTCTTTTACATATTATGAGTACTTTGTTATTACCAACTCATTTTTAACAGTTACCCACTATTTAAAATACATATACTATCACTTAACAACCATTTCAATAATAATGGACACAACCATTTTAATTATGACTAATGTGAATAATATAAATAAAGCTACCAAGAATATCTTGTGTGAAAAAAAAATTCTCTGCAGTTTGGATTATTCCTTAGTATAGAGTCCCAGATCCTCTTTGTTTGGGGTTACTCAAGCAAAGAGAAAGAATATTCTTACAGTTATTTCTATTTGGATATACTTACACATATTTTTTTACCAATGTGAAAAATATTACCATTAGCTTTAAAATTTCATGGTGTTATGAATTTGTATGTCCAAGTAGAAGAGATGCACACCAACAAAGAAAAGGGTGATTGTAGGAATGGCAAATAATGTGGCAACTATGCCTTCCAAAATGATGATGACTATAATAGCTGCCTGGGCTCAGCCCATCATGAAGTGTTGCCCCAAACTCTCTCTAAGCCTCCCACCTGTCCAACTAAGATGTTAGCTAAGTAAATCGATTCCTATTTTACCTACTTTAGGACAGCTATTTGCTACTAGAATGTTTTTTAAAATCTCTTTTCATCCTAAAGAAAAAAGATTTAGTTAAGTCATTTTCTTTTTACCCAAGAAAAGGAAAGGAACAAATTGACCAGTCTAATTTATCCCTTATTGTTTTGGTGATGAAAACGGCTGTTAGAGGAGATAGCCCTGAATGGGAGGTGAGAAATATCTGCCCGGTGGAATGATCAATGAAAGCTTGGGAGGCCTGACACAGTTCCATTTATGTTTCTATCCTTCCTAATCGGGTTTTCTCCTTTTTCTCTAATGGAAGTAACATTCCATGGAGAGATAGGAAAACAATATAGTTTTTCTTTCTATGCAATCATTTTGCTTTTAAAACTATGCTGGATCTGTACTGCTAACAGCAAGTGTGATCATCCTTGCATTGTGAGGCCTAAAACCTGAGGTCCTCGTTCTTAGGATCCAGGACAGATGGGGTCCCTGTGGCTATGTCAGGGCCACTTCCCTGTGTGCACCTAGCAAGGGCTGCAGCCAGAAGAAATGAAAACCCAAGGCCACCTGTGGGGCATGCCATTATGTTGTTAGAAAAACCAGTCTTCATATTCTCAAATGTTGGGATTAGTTGTCCTTGACAACTGTAAGGTGTAGAATCACGCAGATCATAAACACCTGGATACAGAAAAAAGCATTTCATGTGTGTCGGTTTTTCTACACTTAATCTGAGCCAAGAGGCTGAGAAGTGATGAGTGTCAGTTTTTCTAATGGAAATACGACTCTCCCTCTCCATGATGTGGGAGTAAGGGGCAAATAGGAGGAGATGTTGATGTTAGTTAAGTGTCTGCTTTGGGGCAGGCAATTTACTAGGGAATTCTCTTATATTTTTATATTAATTTTCATAATCTAAATAGGCATTATTAGCTCCACTTCACAGAGGAGGAAACAGATCACTAAAGAGTTGGAGCGAAATTTCCAAGAAGAGTTTTTATTCAAACCTAGGCTTGTCAACACCAGGTTGAATTCTTTTTTTCTACCACTCTTTGGTGAAGATGGAAAGACAGAAAAAGAGGCAATGATTTAAATTAGGAGAACAGATACAAAAATAAATCAACAGAGTGATGAAGATAGGAGCTCTCGAGCTCTCTGCTTTTGAACTTGACTTTTGCACAAATGGATGGGCCTCAGAGATTGTGGGAAAAGACCTCAGGGAGACCCCGTCTGCTTCCACTGGAGGATGTGGTCCTTGTACCTCTCCATCCTGTAGCAAACCCAGGCTCTACTCTGAAATAATGGACCCCCATCCCCCATGGAGAGAGGGGAAATTCAAACAATGCTTGCCCTGTGCCCAGGAGGTGGGTTCAGAGCTTGCAGCTGGCAGGCAGGGCTTGGGGCTCAAGTTCTTGCTCAGTCACTTATTACCTGTGTGTCAGAGAACATATCACTAAATCTCTGTAGCCCTCAGCTCCTTCTGCTGTAAAATAGGGACAATAACTACCTGGAGGCTTGTTTCAAAGATTTACATGAGATAGTGTAGGTAAAGAGCTAGCATCTGGATGGCTCGATATCTGGTAGCCAGGTAGCTATCACTGCAGATACCTTGACAACTTTTATTCAAGCATAGCTTCTGCACTTCCCCAGATGTGGACAGTTCTCCTGGTCACAGCACTGCCTGTAGGTGTAGGTACCCTGCAGGTGCTCTCTAGCTGAGCCAGGCAACTAGGCACGTGCCCTTCTGACACCCAGATTGCACCTACACACCTTATGGGCAGCCTTTACCTTAGCCAAGTTCTCCAACAACAAAGCCCAAGCACCTGGTTCCATCCTTTCTTCTCTTTAAATCATTTTTGTGGTTTTGGGGTGAAGACCCATGTACTATTTTAGCTCTGCAAAGAAAACCAGACCTTCATCTTTTAGATGTGTTTTTCCTCTGAGTCTAATACAACGTCCACTGTACCCACACTTGCCAGGTACTTGTTGGCAACAGTGCACTGCTGTATGCATCTCAGGCCACCGCAAGATGAAACTGTCTGTACAGGCCCTCGACCTCCTGGATTCACGCCCCACACAGATACCTGTGCAGTCACACATTTCGAGCTCCTTGTGCAAAGTCAGCAACGTGGAGTAGCCAGATCTACTTTCATATCATCAACCACAGAAACGCGGGTCCCTCCGGTTTACAGCCCCTGGATTTACGTTTCTTCTTTGGTTACAGCCCTGGGGAAATTACTTTTCTCAGAGTGTGATGTCCTTTTCGTATGGAGACAGGATTGGGAATCACACAAAGTACCATATGCACGATTTCATCATGTGATAATATCTAGAAATGTTGAAAAAGCACCGGAGTAATTTTGAGAAATTCTTCAAAAGGCCCTAAGTCTGAACAGCTCAAGGCAGAAGACTCCTTATTCTCCACTGACCTCATATTCTCCACGGAGATGAATCCATGCCACAGCCCTCAGCAGTCAGCTGCTGAATGCTGTGAGCATGAAGAAACAAACACGGTGCATACAAGAGAAGTGGCCTCCCTTGTATCCACACTGTATGATTGCCAAGGTTTCAGCCTTTGAAGGAGAGTCTCTGGGAGGGTATAGGCAGAGGAAGGGTTCTCTCCTGAGCATGGACTAGAAGCCAGTGCTGTGCCAGGTGGTATGAATAACGCAATAGTGACTATGAATCTGTGCAGATCTCCATGGGGCTCAATCAAATGCCTTTTACTACCCGCTTTTACCATTACATCAATTCTGTACGCTTCTCCTCTCTCCTTTCATCATCAAATAAAGTCTAAGACATGGATGGCTTTATTGTCCCCATTTTACAGATTGGGAAACTGAAGCACAGACGTTAAGAATTTTGATGCAGTTTCCGTAAGTGTGCGTCAGCAGCAGCCTACGCAAAGTACAAACACCAATGATTTAATACAAGTTTATGATGTCGCAGTGGTGCTAACCACTTACAATGTGTTATCTCATATGACCCTTCCCAAAATTTTAGGAGATAGACTATTATTATCTCCATATTATAGGCAAAAACCAAAGAAACCAAAAAAATGAACTTTAAGAAATTTCCCGAGTAACATTTGAGCCTTTCTGTCCACTGAACCTTTGCTCTGAATCACTAAATTAAGCAATTAGATGGATCATTTGCAAAGAGTTTAAGCAAATAAGAACATTTCTTCCCCAAACCTGCCCTTTAGGTGACCACAATGAGCAGACTGTGAAATGGTCAGGACAGTTGTTTTGGCCAGCTTAGTAATTACATAGTAACAAAGGGGATTCAATCAATTGCTTAGCAATTAGCCATTGCGAGAAGATGGAAAAAAAAAAAAATCAATTGACTGTTTGGTAGAGCAGGAAGCATTTTAAATGTCACCACAGTGAGAGAAATATTTGAAGATTTGTCTTCATAATGGTTAACTAATTGCAATCTTCAAATTTTATTGCCTTGGAAAAATAACTCAATTCAAGAGACAGAGTATTAACACTTGGGGCTATTTCTCCTTTGTCTTAGTTAGCATCAAGGGGAGGCATGTAAATCGATCAGTCCCTATGATTTAAGAAGCCCCTTCCTAATGAACAGCATCCTTGAGGGAAGAGTCAGTGCACTAGTCATCATTTTGCCATCCATATGTACCTAGTACAGTGTGGGAACATATGGTAGGTGCTCAAGACATGGTGGCAATTGAAAATGAGTGACAACTGAAAATGAGTGACAACTAAAAATGAATGACAATTGAAAAAAGAAATGCTGGGGTCTGTTTCCAATCTGAGTTCCCTTTAAGTGAATTCTACTGCTGTATATGCAGTTTGACTTTGGTAGAACTACGGTGAAGGCTGGGAGCTACAGGTTTGTTCACCACCAGGCTTTCCAACCCCTTCTTACATCAACCCTCCCACCTGCCCCGGGACAGTCAGCTGGTGGCACCATCGTGGTGTTATGATACCCCTCTACGTGCATCCACAAGGGGATGTATTAATATTTTTGGTCAAACCAAACCCATCTCTATGGCCTCAGCGATGGCTTCAGCAACGGGCACTTGCCCAAAGTTGGACTGAACAGTATTCTCCCCAGGGCATTTTTTACTGGAGCTGATAGAGAAGCTTCCTCTTGTCTTTGCCATTCACGATGCTAGAAGGATGCTGCTTGTGCCCATCTTCCTTAACCAAATGGAGAAAGTCTGTCTTTGGCAAGAGAGGATTAGGCCATCACACAAAGAAGAAAGTCTGTCTAGGACAAGAGAAGTTCAGGCCACCATGAAAAGAAAAGAAAGTCTGCCTGCAACAGGAGAAAATCAGGCCACCATGCAGAGGGAGAGCACAAAGAGCAATGCTGCGAGGCCTGGATCCGGCTGTTTTAAAGCCAGACGCAGCCTTGGATTTCCTAATTACGGGGGTTAATAAGCTCAGCCATTTGAATGTATTTCTGTCACATACGGCCTCTGTGTCCTGACTAACATAACCAATTTCCAGCTACTGTAGGTATGTTTGCTTCAGTTGGTTCATATTGGGGGCAATCAGAAAAAGAAGAATTAGAGGTTGAGAATAGAATTAGAAGGTAGTCTGCAGAGAAGTTAAAACTTTGAAATAAATCTGTGGGAAACCGCAGGGAGGCTGGGGGCAAAGGAGCAATTGTCCGTGAGGAGCTGGAGGCATGTGCTTGCAGCCGGGTGTCTGTGACCATGGGAGGACATGGCGGGGGGTGGGGGGGTCAGGAATCCACAGAGTTCTATAGTCAGAAAGGGGCCCCGAATTAGGATGGGAGCCACACACAGCAGTGTAAGCTTTTACATTACCTGCCACAAAGCAAAAAATGAATTTGCTTTGTTGAAACAGAGGATTGAGTTCCTTCCTAGAGATTCTATTAAACATAGTCAATAAAAATGGAAAATACACTATGCACATATTACTAATGCAGGATGAGTAAATGCCAATGAACTTCTGTGACTGAAATTCCAGTGTTATAGTCCAAGTTAAAAATAGAGGTTCACAAATGGCGTCACTCCAACCTCACTTCCTCCTAGTGCAAGGTCTTGATCGGTGATGTGAAAACCCATCCTGACTACAAGAGAAGGAGAAGGCAGAGTGACGAGCAGCTGAAGAAGGCACAGTAAACCATAATAATTGCTTATAAAATTTTACGGTTGGTCATTAATCCTAACCACCTCAATTTCTGAAAAGAAAGATTCATGTCTTTTTAAATAGACAAAATTTGAGTTTATGGAAAATTTAATAATATTCATGCTTATACAATGAGAAATTCCCAAAGCCTTAAATTTCCTGCAGATTTTGGTGTGGAGGCAGCCTGTTGTAGTAGAAAAAGCACAGGTTTGGGAGTCAGACCCACCACCAAAGCCTGGCACGGGGCTTTAAGCAAGCCCCTGAATCTCTCTGAGCCTCAGTTTCCTCCTCTGGGAGATGGGGAGTGAGGCCGGCTTCTTTGCAAAACCACCACCATGAAGACTCAAAAGGAAAGCGTGACAGTTCGCAGAGGCACAGAGCCTGGCACATGGGCAGCGGTGCTCAAGAAAGCAGCTGAAATCGTCACTCCAGACCTTTTCAAACCAGACCCAGAATCTGGTCACAATCACTCCTCTCCTCTCCCAACAGCACCGCCCTGGGCCAAGCCCCCGTCACTCCTAGGACTGAATGATTGCAACAGCTCTGCCCTTGCCCACATCCACAGGCCATTCTGCATCCGCCGGCCAGAGCCACAAAGACAAAAGCCAGCTCACATCTGTCTTCCACCAAAACCCTCCCGTGGCTTTCTCTCTCATTAGAATAAAGGCCAAAGTCCTCGTGTTGGCCTCCAAGGCCTTCCGTGACCTGGTCACACCTCTTCTCTTCTCTAATATCCCTTTGCTTCCTCTGCTTGAGCCATACCAGCTTCCCCGCTGTTTCCAGAACATTCCAGACACACTCCTGCCTCGGGCTTTTGCACTCATAGTCCCCTCTATCAAGGATGCTCGACCCCAAGATAGATGCATCCCTGTGACACCCTTCACCAGTTTTCCCCGAGGCCCTACCTGAGAACACTATTTAAAATAGCAAACTGTCCCCAGCTCTATCGTTGTCCTCTGCATCCTTTATCATGATCTGTCATAGCAAATAACACAACATGTATTTTACTAACTTTTGGTTTGTTGAGTTCCCTTACTCAAAGGTGGCCGCTAGGAGGACTTGGCTTGGTCTACTCTGCTCACTGTTGTGTCCACAGAATCTACAGCGTCCTCGTCATGCTGCTGGAGCTCAGTGCGTTTTTGCTGAATGGAGCAATTTGTGACTCAACTCCCCAAGTCACTCTGGGGCTCTGGGTTGCAAATAGCTTCTCCTGGGCTGCAGAAAGTGGTCCCATCAAAAAGCACCCCTGTCCAAGGTTCCCCCGACCAGTCCATATCCTACAGGCCCTGAGCTTCAGGTCAAGCTGCATCCAGACAAGAGAACAAGATGCTAGAATCAGAGAACTTGGCTTTGAAGAGCCACCTTTGCCCCGAGTCACGGCTTCATCACTCATGAAGGGAACAATGAAATCTCCTTCAGTTGGCGTTTGAGGGGATTCAACAAGAAATATACAAATGCCATGTTCATGAAGGTGCTCTAATGATATGAATGTCCTTCTTCCTTTAAATGATTGTTGTAAGGATTAAATTATGTTTACAAAATAGTAGGTTATACTTTTCATCAAAAATCTCCATCTCCCTGTTTGTCCTCTACTTTCCCCGGAGACCACCATCTGCCTGCTTCGATAGAGCACTGCCTCTTTCTCCAGCTCATTCTTCCCAAAAAATCTCCTCCTCCTGTCGTCTCATTCTCACAAGTCAAGTTTTGATTTTCCTGGGTTACAATGAGCTCATTTACCATGACCTGAGCACTGAGAAATTTAATTTTTCGTAACTCTTAACCCAGTGGTTCTCAACCCTGATGATATATTGCAGTCTTTGGCAGAGGTGGGGGTGGATTAAAAACAAAACAAAATACAAACAAACAAAAAGAAAACAAAAACAAAAAGAAAAAAAAGAACAAAACAAAATAACGACAACAAAAAGCAAAACAAGAGAAACTCAAAACACCAGAGGCAGATTATCAGGCTGTCTTGAAAAGTCAAAAAAACAAAGATGTCTTTCAGAATAAGACAATATAAGCTTAAAAGTGCTTATTTCATGACTAAATGCTATTTTATAAGAAAATATCTGCTCTAAGGTTTAATTCCTTTTCCTCCACAAGACAGTACAGGAATCAAAAGGAGACGATAATTGGTTTCCAGACACAGGCCATGGATAAGACACAGAGGCTCTGGGGGAGTACGCACACAGGGGATGGCAGTGAACCAGCGCGAAAGGTTTCAAACGCGTGAGTCAGTCGTCAGTGACGGGGAGGAGGAGGAACGGGCTGCTGAGTTGGCACCACGCATGAGCCTGTTCCTGGTGATTAACCCAAACAATGGAGCCTGCTTACTGTAGTGACTAGTCCTGGTCTTGTTATGATAACCTGAAAAACATTCCCAGAAATACTCTGGGTCAACATGTAGGCAGTAGAAATGGAGCAAGCATTTTCAGGGACATTGGTGACAGCGTACTGTATTTAGGAAAATTCCTTCCATGAAGTGTTACTATTCAGGTGTGAAAAATCATAAGTTATCATTGTGAGAAATTAAACTTCCTATATAATCTAAAATTCTCAGAGCAAATATAATGTTTAGCATCAGATTTGACAAGCTGATTTTGAAGTTTTTCAACTTAATTGGCTTCAGAATTTTTTTAAAGATCTGTTTGGGCACATGGCTGGGGATTTTTACAGCAACACAGTAACTTATGAAGAAATTACTATGTGTTAGAAATTACAATGTGCAATAGGTTAGGTACTTTACAATCTCTCCTTTTATCCTCAGAGTAAACTTTTGAGGTATTATTATTTTTATTTACTTTTCATGTAAAAATTTCGATACAGGTTTAGTGATTTGCTCAAAGTCCCATAGCTCATACTCTAAAAAAGAGGGGGGGGGAGGAGAGAGAGAGAGGGGAGAGAGAGATATAGAGAGAGAGAGAGGGGAGAGAGAGATATAGAGAGAGAGAGAGGGGAGAGAGAGATATAGAGAGAGGGTGCATCAGTGTAGATAAGCAGAGTACAAAGTCAACTTGGAAGCCAGACCGGTTGGATACAAATCTCAGCTCTGCCTCCATCAGCTGCAGAATCTTTAGGATTTTGTACCTTAGTATCTTTATCTGTAAAATAGGGATAATAATAGTATTTACCTCATGAGGTTGTCTGGATAATCACAGATAAATAGGGTGAGGGTGAGAGAGAGGGAGAGAAGGAGAGAGGGATAGAGGAAGAGAGGGAGGTGGGGGGAGACAGACCAGCAGATACTACACAGGTACACTTATATATATGTATGTGTATTCAAAAATCAACAATAAAAAAATAAGCTGCTCTGTATACACACACACAAAGTGCTTAGACATCACAAACACTACGTGAGCTAATATGTGTATATATGGATAGTGTGGGGCAGGGGAAGATATACAAATGGCAGGTATTATCACCATCACCATCAACATCCACTCTGGCCTTACTTCTACATCGAGCCTTGATATCTATAAAGTATCTCCTTTCTAGTGGTCCTGAGATTCCACCTTTGCTTTTATGGAGTCCTTCTTTTTGTTGAAGAATTATATGGGGAGCACAACTCCATTGAAAGAAAAGAATCAACAGAATTTTATGTTTTAGAGTTAAAGTAAAAGGCCTACTATTGGTTTAAACAGATGAAAAACAAAAGCACTATAGTAAAAGCTTGGCCCTCATGAGCCACCAGACAGGAAACTTACTATGAAAAATATTCGAGCCAGGTTTGGAAACAATTCATTTTTCTGATTGGTTTTTCACCTCCAGAGACTGTGAGATACCTGGCCTAATGAGACACAAGTGTCTTCTCTTGAGCTCCATCTCCACAGTCAGTGACTTTGCTTAGATGTCGATGTTCAAGTTGAGAAATGGGGGTACCTCAGAGAACTCTTGCCTCTGAGTGTTGGGGCTGGGGAGGTGGCTGAAAGGCCTAATGAGATTGGGCTCTTCTCTTACTTCCAGCCAAAACCAATTCGCCTATATCTGCTTTTCCTACTGGACTTTTGAACTAGATTTTATCTGAAGAACACATTTTGAAGTTCAAAAACCTTTTGACAACCACTGGCTTAGATCCCTTCCAGCTCTGACGTACTGATGCTCTAAGATCAGGGCGTTTCTTACATGTCCAAGCCTTTTGTACAAAACGCTCCCCTGGACAGCAGTGACAGGTGCTATCCTATCAGGGAGGGCACTGGGGCAGGATGAAAGGGAAGCCAAAAGAGACACACGCTGACTTTTGAAAGAAACTCAAGAACGCTCCCATTGTAAGATTCTAAATGATGCTTTCTAAAAACATCCAAAGAAAAGTTGGGTTTAATTCCACCAGTTGAAGCTATCGTAATATTACTGGATTTTTCTAAAGGACTTGGTATGTACCCAATTCCCATGTGTAGCATATAACTCACAGATTTAATTATAGATCTTCCTCACTTACTAGTTCCCTAGGAAACAAATCCATGGCTCATGTCTTGTGCATGGAAGGTCATAGCAAGAAGATAAATACTTTCTGCATTTTGAAACTTTATCTAGAGGTCACAGGTCTGCAACTCAGCAGACGAGAGCTCTTCAGACAATAGCCAAAAGCTGCTATGTTTGACTAATATCAACAATACTTAAAACCTTTTGTGTTTATCTCAAATAAACACTTCCCACTTAAACACCTGAAAATTTTCACTATATCTCTTTTCCTTTTTTAAGGTTGAAATACAAATAAGATGAAAAATTCCCTTAAATATTTCTTCCTACTCAGTTAAGATAAAGGCTACGTTTATCATAACAAAAAAGGAATTTTATCTGAAAAATCCAAGCTAATTTTAATCAGGTAGACATTGCAGGTTAAAAGTTCTTTTTTCATCATGAATCAGGCAGAAAATGGCTCCAATTGCCCAGTGACACTGAAAATCTAAAACAAGAGGGCAAACTAAAAGCAGAAAATTCAGAAAAGTGAAAATGTAAATGCCTTTACATATGTGAAAAAAAGATCGCAAAGAGACAAATTTTTCCTCATGACTAGAGGAAATCAGTCTCATTTCACTTTATAATTTTGTGTATTTAACACTCTCTGAAATTGGTTTTCACTCGTTCCCATTAGTGTCACTAACTTTTTTAGTCCTAAGTGAGGATTAAATGGGAAAATATAAGTACTTTGTAAACCCCAAAGAACTATACAAATGTTAGCCATCACAATTAGTGTTTGGAGTATAAATTCTTAGACACCATCCTTTTGATCGCAGTGCAGCACGTCTGAGGGTTTCAGGTGTCCGCAGGCTTTAAAGGACAAAGTGCAGAGACCGGTAGCAGTTATGATCTTCACAGTTCACCTGGGTATCTTACAGGAAACACACAGGAACATTCAACAAAACTCGCGGAAATGTCCCAGAGGGGCTCAAAAGAAGACTTACATTCCCAGCAGAGCACAGCAAATCCATGGCAGAGAGAAGGCTAAGGGGTCTCAACCTGGCACTATAACATTTCCAGCTTCTCCTGCAGCCTTGACAATACACAGATTATGGCTTCAGTGGGAGACCAGAGCCATCAGGACAAAGGGAGTTTTATTTTGTCATTCTTTAGCAAAAGATCCAGAAGGAGATGAGACTATAAAGTGACATAGGGCATGACAGGGAGGAGGCAGGGAGGATGAGTCAGTCATCACTTCCTTCATGAATGCATCACACACAATTGCTTTTGCTCAGTTTAAGGGCCTCCATAAAATATTTGTTAGGATATAGCGAATATTTACTGAGCAATTCCCAAGTGCCAGACAACAGGCACTTTTCATGTGTTCTCACGTAGTCCCACAACGATCCTGTGACCCTGCTTGAGCACACTTGGACGGTAGCTCAGCTCCACTTTCCAGCTAATTAGTAGAAGAAATGGGCTCTATATCAGGGTTTCCAGGCCCAGAGGCAGTGCTCCAAACCACCAACCAGCTAGAAGGAAGGTTCTAACCACTCTACAGACAACATCTCTACGGGAAATCTATGCGAACTGTGGTCCTTCCTCCAGAAACCACACA
This sequence comes from Propithecus coquereli, assembly GCF_000956105.1. Lineage (NCBI taxonomy): Eukaryota > Metazoa > Chordata > Mammalia > Primates > Indriidae > Propithecus > Propithecus coquereli. The sequence continues at coordinate 3,115,342 of NW_012148397.1, read as the reverse complement.
CACACACATGTGCACACACTTTGGCTATCACGTCAGGTGTTCAGAGACTCCCTAACGTCCATCCAGGGACCGAGGGCAAACACAGCAGGTTAAGAACCTCTGTTCCTCAGGCCTCTCTGGCTCCTGGTCATCCTTACCTCTTCTCCCCTCCTTTTCAACGCTCAGCTTAACTCAACCTTCCTGAGTTTCTCCTATTTTGAGCTCACAAAACAAGCCAGGCATAAGATTCTAGCTTAAGTACATTATAATGATGACATAACTGAGGGGTGTTTTTGCCTTATTGAAGAAAAGTGAAAGTGTCAAGTGACTACAGCCGACGACATGGTCAGAGAAGCTTCAAGCTTAATGGGGCTTCTGGCATTAACCACAGACCCTTCATGGGGTCCCAGGCACCTGCCCTCGAAGCACCCAGAGCTTCTTATCAAGGAAGACTCCCACTGTACACCTACCACATCCAGATGTGAGGGTGGGGACGGGGACTCGCTCAACGCTGAGAACAAGCTTCCCTGGTCGATGTTGGGTGCTGCAGTGAAATACCTGCCTTGGACCGAGAAGCAGCTAAATCCCTAATACTAAGTGACTTGCCTAAGTCCTCATTTCTTGTTGGCTATTGAGCCAGAGATAGATGTGATGACTTTTGACGCTCTGATTACACATTTCTGTCTCAAATACTCGACAGTGTGATCAAAATTCAGCTGATAAGACAATTCATTTAAATGCATCATTGTGTTGAAAAAAATGGATTTGAAATACGCAATGCTAGTGGGAAATAAAATGGTTGTGATTTATTTCTTTAAACCAATAATGTCTCCAAATAGGATGTTCATTAAATTGCCAAAATTGTAATGCATGAATTTAAATCTGCTGTAATGCCTTCATTTGAGAGAAGTTCACTTTTAATAGGATTGTGTTTTCTCTGTGAGAATAAAAAATAACCACATTTTATTGTAAATTGTGGATTAAAATAAACAAACCAACAAATGACTACAGCATCACAGATTAAGTTTGCTTGTTTGTTTTAAAGAACCATTATCTAGAGTGACCATTTTTTCTGGAATTACAATTGGCATGCTTAGTCTTACAGGTATGCATGTGAAAACGGGGCATGGTTTTGAGGATCTGGACAGATCCAGGATAATATGGGATGCTGGGACCCTGTGTGTTTTCACACAGGATGTGCAAAGCACACACTTGAATATACAATTCCTTTTAGATTATAACTGAAGAAAACGTAAATGATGGGACATTTTTGGACAGACCTGATGTAGTTTCAGTTGGCACCATCCGTGTAGCTACCATCAAATTGCAAGTCCTGGATTAAAATTCTGATGCTCTAAGCCATATAAGTTGATTCCATTCCTTCTTACTCTTTTGTAAGAAAATAGGTTATTATATGCTTTATCAGGAAAGTTTCTAGGAAGTTTTTTTTGTTTCTAACCTCACATTCATGAAAGAAAAGACATGGAAGAGAATACATCTATGATGTGATTTTAACTGATTTTTCCATTTGCACTTAAATTCTTCCAAAGACTAGAACAGCAAAAATAAACTTACCTCAACACCATTTCAATTCTCTTAAAATATGCTGATTTAGTGTTGTGTGATGAAGAGAATACCTTTGTATTAAAAAACCTTACCTGTAAACTACAATGAACCTAATGAAATGTAAAAACACAATAACCGCCATGCTCCGAAGTCACTGTGTTTTCTCACTAAGTAAAACAAAGTTTACTTTTAAGGGAGGGAAATCATTCTCCAAAAGGTACAGGAAACTACAGAAAATGTATGGATTAAATCGTGTGCCCAAAGTAATCATCTAAAGTAAGTTGTTTTCCAACTGTTATCCATTATAAGCACTTGCAAATTTAAAAAACTTAACCTACTTTGATAGTAATACATGTTGAACCAACTTTAGTTTGATGCTAAGGGATGCTTCTTTTAAATGGAAAACTTAAGTGATTTGTATTTTATTCTAAATCTAGAGGCAAGGTAGGTAATGGAGAAGCTTGCAATTCCAGAAATCTATTAATAGAGACCTGAATTCAAATCCTGGCTCTATGACTTTAGACAGGTTACTGAACACTTCTGCAGTGAGACTTCCTTTTCTTGTTAGTAAAATGGTGGTGATATTAGTACTCACCTGGTAGGGCTGAGAGATTGAAGGGGATTAATAGCATGTAGTACTTGGGACACTGCCTGGAGCACAAAGAGTTCTCCAGTCTTTTGGAAAATATTGATTTCATATTAATGGGACTACAAATCCCAAAGGCTGTCCTGTGTGTCTTGGAATCCCTGGCCTCCTCACCAAGGCAGCTTCCCAAATGAAGAGGCTCCGAAGGCCCACCGGGGCACCACCACATTAGCTCTGATGTGAGATTCCAATTTCACAGTCACTGATAAAGTGGCACATTTATTGAGTCTTAATGTATTCAGGTCCTATGAACAAATATTTCTGCAAAAATATACATCCATTTTGACCACAGTATATTTTTCTTGCACAATGAGATGCATGAACATCCTAATCCAGAAAATAAGTGTATGTCTCTATGTTGCTTCCAGAAGCAACGTTAATAAGTTAGAGAAGAGTGAACCAGATACTCAGAGGATCCAAGGCCAGGCTATTTGTGTATCGTAATGAGCACTAATTAAGGGTCTTACTCTTGAAAAAGGAGTGGAAGATGAAAAAAACAAAAAAAAACAAAGCCAACCTGTCAATGACTGTATGGATTCTATAGACCTAAGCTGTGAACGTTAGGATCATTAGCAGGCATTCTGACATTCAACTATAAAGCATTATTCACGAACACAGAGTGGGAAAAATTATACATTCCATTTAAATAAAATCAACCACATAACAGATATGATTCACAAAGTGATCATTTTTAAAAATAGAAGATTGAATTTCAAATCAGCATTCTAATGGCCCAGTGATCCAAATATTAAATTGATAATCAGCCCACAGTAATATGAGTAGCTGGAAATATTCTTATAATTCTATAATGATCTATGAAATGCCAGAAAATTCACATGCTCGAAAATTATTGTTCCAAGAAGAATCTTGAACTATCAATGCTGGAGGGGACATCTGATATAATCTAAATAAGTGGTTTTCAACTGGGGGTGATTTTGCCCCACTGAAGACATTTCGCAATGTCTGGAGACACGTTTAGTTGTTCGACCTGGAGGAGGGGTGCTGCTAAACATCATATGATGCACAGGGCACCTAGCAGGTAGAGCTGGGGTGTGCTAAACACCCTAAAATGCACAAGAAAGTCCCCACAACATAATTATTTGACCCAAAATGACAACAGTGCCAAGGTTGAAAAAACCCTAATCTATATCAACCCTTTTCACTGTACAGTACAGAGAAGGCAAGACAATGAGAATCTAGAATAAGGCTAATAGAACTCTCTGTGATAACGGAAACATTCCGAATCTGCATTGTCCAATACAGTAGCCACTCACCATATGTGGCTGAGGCTAGTGTGACTCAGAAACTAAAGTTTTTCATTTAATTTAATGATAATTAATTGGAGTGCAAATTTAAGTAGTCACAGGTGGACACTGCAGGTCTGGCATCTGAATTGAGTTTCTGTATACTAGCATGAAGGGTCCTCTTCATGGCCAGAAAATATGAATATCATCGTAGCTCAGAAATTTTCTGAGAAGTCACTAAGTAGTCATTATGAGTAGTCATTTGTTTCTGTCTTGCTTCAAACCATAAAGCTCTAAGTAACTCTGAAATCTTAGTCAAGATAACTTGAATATCTCAGAAAGACAACTGAATCTTTTTAAAAAAGGAAAAAAGAAAGGGAATACCGAGTAAGAAGATGGGACTTACGCATGTCTTTGAGTGGTATCATCACATGTAGCATTAATAGGAAAGGAGGGATTCTGAAGTGAGAGGGGTGATAGGATTCAGGATTCGAGACCTGCTCCAGTGACCTGATCTTTTTTAGAAATCCATTTCTTCCTAAACTCGATAAGCCTTCAACTCCCCTAGAATGGAAATGTAGCAGAGAGACACCATAGGACAGAATTTATACTGACCAACCTCAAGGCATCAGATTTGGTTTTACGTGCATCTGTCCCCAAACATCCTTCTCCTTTTCCTTGGGTGAGAGCTGGAGGGCTGTTGTTATTGTTTGCCACATCTCATGCTGGTGTGATGCTTGCTTTGGAATAACCAAGCTCGTGCCTGGTCCCTGGCTCTGTGATAGCGGGTCCTAAGCCATTAAAGACAAGAAGCAGAGTCCAATAGGAGCTCCACTGGTGGCTGGCTGGAGGACAAGACGAATGTTGGGAAGGTAACAAGGCAGGGTATAAAGGCAGAACCTCAGTTTGGGGCAGATTTTTGTTTGTTTCCTAAATAAAAATGTCCAGGGGGAGAGAGAGAGAGTCAGGGAGCTTTGGCTATGTATTCCATGTTTTCAAAACATCCTTCATGTAGGTTGCCAGACTTAGCAAATAAAAATACAAGAGCCCAGTTAAACTGGAATTTCCTATAAACAATTACTGATTTTTTACTATTAATATTACTGTGTCCGATGTAATAGTTGGGACACACTTATACTAAAATATTAGTCATTGTTTACCTGAAATTTCAATTTAACTGAGTCTTTTATTTTATCTGGCAATTCTGTTCATGAAACATTAGTCCCAAGAAATCCGGCTTTGGTAAAAAAAGGTCCCATGGTCAACTGTGCTGAGGAAATGCAGCTTACGCCATCACGCTCTCAGAGATTGCCCAGGATAAAGGCAACCTGAAAAGCTCAGAGGAGTCCATAGAAATACTCCCATTCTCTTTAACACAGTACTTTCCAAACTTTTAAGAACTTAGAGCCCAGCAATAAAGTGGTTTAAATGGCAGGTCCAGGGTCAGACTACCTGAGTTCAAGCGCAGGACTAGGGATAAGTTAACCCCAGAGACTGGCTGGGATCTGTAAATGCGGTAGTCATAGCACCAACCGCACAGGCTCACCGGAGAGTCACGTGGACCCAGGCAAGGCGTTTAGCCTGAGCCTGGCACAGGGCAATGGCTGTGTGAACATTAGTGTTAATAGCCTCATCAGTGGCAAGAACCTTTCCTAGCAATGGCTAGCAACATCCAGGTGAACCAATGCATGTAGTTTGGGACATGCTGAAGATAGTCCAAGGAGGGTTAGGGAGGGTGCTGGCCTGGTCCAGCATCAAATAAACCCCTTCACTGTCAGAGTGGGCTGCCCTTGATCCCAGCTCATTGTAGCTGATGAAATGATGATTTTCAGTGCAGTAGAAGGTTCAACAGATCCAATCCTCTGGTGAAACTATGCCCCACCTTGGGGGAGCTAGTCAGCCTTCTCTGTTTTTTATTAGCTACTCCATTCATTTGCTAGAGCTTCATAATGAAGTACTGTCACCTGGGCGGCTTAAACAATGGGAATTTATTGTCTCACAGTTCTGGAGGCTGGAAGTCTGAGATCACGGTGTTGCCAGAGTTGGTTCCTTCTGAGGGCTGTGAGGGAAAATCTGTTCTAGGCCTCTCTCCTAGCTTCTGGTGGTTTTGGGGGCAATTTTTGTGTTTTTTCACTTGTAGATGTATCATTCTCTGCCTTCATCTTCACATGACGTCCTCCCAGTGTGTAAGTCTGTCTCCAGATCTCTCCTTTTTATAGGTAACAGTCAAATTAGATGAGGGCCCACCCTAATGAAGTCACTTTAATTTGATTACCTCTGTAAAGACCCTTTGTCCAATTAAGGTCACACTCTGAGGTACTGAGGGTTAGAATTTCAGCATATGAGTTTTTGGAGAACACATTCAACCTAAAACAGTACCCTCCAGAACGGGGCTAATACCCACGGCCTTTCTCACCTTGCAGGATTGTAATGAAGCTTAAATAACAGTGTGGAGGAAGAGATTTTCAGAAAGCTGATAGCACCATAAAACTACAAGGTAAACATTTAATTTCACATGTTGATCTGCACTGGAAGTGGTGTTCAAACCTTCGCAAGAAAGATGCCAGGAAACTGTTAATCTTCCCGCAGTACTGCCTGAAAACATACAGCTCGGGACTGCACGCTTCAGCAAGACAAACAGGTTCTGAGGAAATGGGAGATGCGTGCCTGGAAAAGAGCATGCTGTTCGCAGTGTCACTAAATCCGCTGATGGCATATAGGAAATTGGAGACAGAAACAAGGAAATGAAGATCGAGACACAGATATTTCAAAATTTACTGTGCACTTATCTTGCGTCAGCCACGGTGCTGGGCACAGGGCTTGCCAAATCTTAATGTAGGAAACATTATTTATGATCAGCCTGTTTTAATAGAATGGGTAACCTTATGAGAAAAAATTCCTTCAAAAAAAAGGGCAGGTAAAAAGACTGGGGGGAGGCTGAGTTGTGGCGAAGAGAAGAGAGATAAGGGAAGAGGGCCAAGGCAAAACTTCGCCGATTTTGCCATCGTGGTTGATGCTGGCTCTGTTTTCTCTCAGTTTTCAAAAACCTAGTTAGAAGGAACACCAATCTTGGACAATTTGGTTCAATAAGGAAATGAACACATGCCTATATCTCCTATACCTCTCATCCGCCATTGTTGCCAGATAATGTTATGAATTCTTGGACTTTCCATTTTACTCCATCATTGAGAGGCCTTCAAAATTTAGATATATTATAGGGATGGGTGCTTCATTTTTTTTTTAAAGGGAATATGTCCAGGATCCTCCAAATCAAAATCTCTCATTCTTAACTAAAACATCTTTGAAGAAATATGTTTAAAGCTTTAAAACCTTCAAGTACTAAGACTGACAGACAGCTACCAGGAAAATCTCAAAGGCTGATAAAATAGAATTTGGGAAAATGAATTAGCAAGTTTCTCATGCTTTGCCTTGTGAAATAGAGGAGCATCTTTGACTGGAAAATTGGAAGATGCTCCTCTGCGGTCTGTCTTCCAGTTCAGGAACGCTGTGTCGAGCAAACATTTCTACACATTCTGATTTCTCACCATCCCTGACTTCTTGTCTGTGCTCACGGTGTGACGACAGCTTTGAGAAAACAAGTAACCGTCATGGAGGTGGGACACTGACAAAATGATAATGGTTTTTCCTAGAGGAAAAATCAAGGCAAAAATAACGAAGGCAGTTTTGAAAATAGCACATATTTTAGAAGGGCTTGCCCTCCCATGTATTAGGATGCATTATAAAGCTACAAGTATTGAAACAATGTGGGATTGTTGCAAAATTTAATACATGAGATGGCTCCAAAGTAAACAGTTGTATATACTGGAACTTAACATCTTACAAAGACTGTATCACAAAACCAGAAACAGAGTATATTAAAAAGAAAATTGGAGGGAAAATTAATTTGGAGGGTAAAAACTCCAAATGAGGCTTTATATTAAACTATACATCAAAAATAAATTCCAGATAGATAGAAGAATCAAATGAAATCATAAAAATTTAGAAAAATGTATGTATTAAGGTGACTCTGATCTTAGCATAGGCCAAGGTTCTTAACTGTAAAAACAAGGGAATAAATCTTAAGGAAAAACAGTATTATGTCTGAATAAAGATTTTAAAAGTTAGTATTTCAAAACATCAAATCAAATTAATTTAAATAACAAGCTGGCAAAAAAAATGCAACAAACAAATGACAGACAAAAGATAAATGTCCACAACAAGTAGCAACTCTTTACAAATCAACAGGGAAACCATTGACACCCAGATAGAAAAACGGAATATGGCCTGAGCAGACAGTTGCTTCTCAAGACAGGGAGAAAAGAAAGAAAAAAATACCTCACCAGTATTTTTTAAATGACCAAAAAATAAAAGTAATAGTACCTTATCATTTTCATCTATCAAAGTGACAGATTTTAGAACTCTAAGCACTGCTGGCCAGCCTAAGGTAAATAGGGACTGTCACATACTGTCGGTGAGAATAAAGTTGAGCATTATTTCTTTGCAAAGCATTTTGATAATTATGTGTCAATTGCCAAAGACATTTATTTTATCAATACAAACTTCAACTTTTAAGCATTGACGCTAAGAAATTAGATAACTGTGAACACACATCTATGTACCTGAATGATCATCACGGAATTATTTAAAATAATGAATTAATGGTAGAAAACTGAATAACCAAAAATAAATAAGCTTAAATAAATTGATAGTCCATAAGATGCTTTCTTATGGGGACACTAAATATCATGGTTTGGAAGAACCCAATGAAGAGAACATTCTCACAAAATAAAGGGAGATTTTTAAAAGCAGAATACAATCTGAATATATAACTTAATGCTATACATGCATATAAGTAAATGTAAATAGATATATGCAAATATATATTTAATTATACTCATATAAATAGAAAAAAATAGACCCCAAAACACCAAAATGTTATCAGAGGCTGTCTCTGAGTGGCAAAACTACAAATTAATTTTATTTTCCTTATTTATTTATTTACTTACTTATTTAACAATAAGTAGCCATTGCTTTTACCATCAGAATAAGTTAATTTGAAAATAAAATACTGGAGTCAGCATCTTGGGGAAGTTGGGTAAAGTTTACTTTGTCATTATATATCCATTTATGAAATGACTACTATTATTTTTACATTGGGCTAAGGGAGGGCAGAGGCATTTGGAGAAATGTTTCTGCTGGAAAGAATGCTATAGTCATTCATAATTTTGTTTCTGTTTTTGCTTTTTTTTTTTTTGGATGGCACCATCCATTATTATGGTGCTTAATGCCCAGCTGAGCTATTTGGAAATGGGAACCAGAGGGAGGGAGAATAATTTTGAAAACAGAGTAATTAGGAAAAAACAATGGAAAATGAGGTTTGGCCTACAAGGGATTGGCAGGAGGGCTTTGAGAGAGGAGAGGAAGAAGCTTGATAGAGTAGAGAGAGTGCAGAAAGAGTAAGCAAAATATCTACATGCACACAGTGCAGTAATAAAACCAACATGGGAGCCCAGGTTACTCTACCTCGTAATAATTTTTTTCTTTTAATGCCACATTTCACTTAAAGATGAGAATCTAGTACCAAATCAAAGCCGAAGTAAATAGCAGAGAAATATCATTGTAAACATGTTTGCCAATAACCGAGTTAAAATATTCATAAACCTCAGTGGGATTATTAAAACACTAGGAGGAATCTGCCGTGTTTCCTTACATAGTGTGTTCAATTTCATGTGAATTCCTACTTCTCAAAGTAAAAACGCAGCAAACACAGGCATTTTCAAATATAAAAAATACCAACTCCTTCATTCCTAAAATCTTAGGGAGCTAATTATGGGTGCAAGAGGCAACTGCTTCAACTTTTTCAAGTATCAGGGATTTACAGTACTGCAAATACATTTCTGTGAATGGCAGTAATATATGTTTGGTTTTGCTTCATAGTAAGGCTAAAAATATCTCATTTTGCAAAAGTTATCTGATGCCCAAATGGACATTTTTTTAATCTGAATCAGAAAATGGCATTTTATCAACACAAAGTTAAATATGAACTTTAAAAGACACAAAGTTGAGTATAAACATGAGATGTTCTATCATAACCATGCCTGAATATATTAAATATGGAAATGAGGCAGGTAAGAGCACAATCTGTATTCCCTCTGAACTGCCTTCCCAACTACATAAATTAATCAAATGGCATGTTGGTGGAAGCTGGCTCAGAAAGCCTGTGTTCCTCACAATTTCTTGAAGTTTAAATGTTTCTGAGATAATAAAAATCTGATCTTGTAAGGAAGGGAGGGAGGGATCAAAAGGTTAATTATCTGCTGACTTCTGCTGACTTGGATGGCTTTGGAGATGTGCTTGGTGTTACTCCTCTCTCATCGTAGCCCAATTACTCTTCCTGTCAAGGCTGACAGGTCCTCAAAACACATTTCTGCTCAAGCCCCTTCCCTCTCCTGTTCTGTCCTGCCTGAACACTGCCTTAGAGATTTACATAAAACAGTCAGGTTTGGTATTTCCCTCTTCATTGTACCTGGGCGGCACTTGGCTATTCACTTACAGCATCAAGAACTGACTCCCTTAATGCCAGAGATCAGCTACTGTGAATTTGTTCGCTGGACACCCTCTCTTGCCCAAAATACAGTTTAAGATCTAGTCGCTAACCACAAACTGTCAAGATCACTGCCTGCTGCTGATGGCAAAATGTTTTCTGACTGAGGAAGTTTCCACCTTTCCACAAACCATGCACATCCCAACTTTCATTTTTCTACTTTTAAAAAATGGTCCTTTGAGCTAAACACTGTCTTGCTTTGGATCCCCTGAGGATCCCCCACCTCTCCCATCACTGCTTATTTCAGGCTGCTCTTCTGTCTCCTGCAGCCTATAATGAGATCTTGCTGAAGGTTCTTTCCAAAGCCCTTCCCTTGTTCTCCCCTTTCCACCATCCCTCCAGGAAGAGGAGAAGCAAGTGACCTAAACCCCTCATTTTCTAGTTCTGCCTTTTATTTTGAATTCCAGGTCTCTAATTTCTATTCTGAGGTCAAACTGGTGCCAATCCATATTTCCAAGCCACCTTGCAAACTGGAAAATTGGCTCTGCTTCCATCTTTTCTTTTTTTTAACTTATGCATATGTCACTGATATTTGCTGCATATCCTTCCTTTTCTCCTCTGCTGAAATCACCAATTCGAGGTCTCACCATCCCCACCCCAATCCCTTCTTCCTCTCCCCATCTGTGGTCACTACATCTTCCACAACAAAGTGTCTTCCTTAGCACAGAACTTAGCACTCTGCTCTGCAGTCTTCTGAGACCCTCCCTCAAACGCCTTCCTTTGAGAGCTGCCCCAAGTGTCTTCAGCACGGACTTGATGTTAGTGGCCTTTGCTGTGGTCAGAAGCAAATTAGAAACAGAGTTAAGTGCACTAACTAGTCTCTTTGCTGCAACAAATCTTAGAATATCCATCATTTACTGTGCATTTTGAATCTTCGTGACAGGCAGAGCTTGGGAAGCATTTCTTCATTGTTTTGCTAAATGAATCCTTTTTGAAGAGTGTCTTAGAGGATCAGCTTTAGGGGTATTCTGTGGATCACTAGGGTAAACTGAGACATTCCCGTCTCATGTTGGTAGAAGCTTGCTGACTTGGCCATATTTCCTTGAGCCTCTAGTCCTCCTTTTTAGGAATTCCTAAATTCCTCCAGGCCAACTCCTTAGCCTATGTTTTACAGGTTTTTCCTGCTCCCACAAACACTCTCTCCTGGTCATTACAGCCCACACTCTATCTCCTGACAGCTCAGTGCTAGGAGAGGGTGTGCTGGCCAACGACAAGGCTTTCGAGTCAGACTGCCTGGATTCAGTCTCCAGCTCTGCCATGTTTTTGCCTGTGTATCTGTAGCAAGTGACTTATACTCTCTGAGCATCAGTTTTCTCATCTGTAAGATGGCAATAATATTATAATACTATCCACTCAATAAGGACATGCAATATATTGTATATACGAGACCATTTTGTAGTGCTTAGTGCATTGTAGATTAATAACTAGTCTTGGTTATTGGTCGTCTCTATTACTGGTAGTAGCTATTATTTTACATGTTTGCCAGTAAGCCAGGTTGCTCACTCCAGCAAGACTAGAAGCCCAGGTTCTGCTATACCTACCGGAGGACGAAAGTAACTTGGCTCATCTCAGGAACCCAAAACGCAAAGAGAAATGCTGCTCCTTTAGCTCAGAGGAATTGGAGTAAGAGCTCTGACTACAGCCCCATGAGGTTCTCCCGCAGCCCCTAGCCCATATCTCATGATTTCTAAGAACTGTAGGACTAGATCCCCTGAGGTTCCCAATTTGTTCTCTTATCAGATCCTGGAATCTCACCAGCCTGTTTACCTGGCCCTTCAGGATTCACCCTAGACTGCCTGGCACCTGAGACTGAGGAATCATGTCAGAGGGGCTTCAGGGGCTGGGGACTACAGATCCAACCCTACTTCTGGCCAAGGGAATTTAGCTGCATGTGGCCCTCTGCCTCATTTCACGGGAGAAAAGCAGCCAAGGGCTTGCCTGAGAAGGTGTCAGGGAGCTGTAGATTGAGCCACCTGGGGCACCACTGTTAACCTACCTGCTCAAGGCTATCTGTGAATCCTCTAATCGTAAAATTCCTTTGTTCCTATTTGGTGCTAGGCACTGAGTTATGTACATTCCCAGGATTATCTCATTCACTCCATTTTGCAGAGAGAGGCTAAGTAACTTACCCAAAGTCACACAGTGGTGCATGGTGGAGCTGCAGTTTAAACCTGGAGCATTTAACGCAGGTTCCTGAAATCTTGAAACCCTGTGCTAACAACTATCCTAGTATATATGATTTGGGGCCCCGAGATGCTTCTGAAACAGGGTTGAAGAAATCAAAATCACCTGCTTAGGCACTCTAGTTTTGAGATAAGTGATGCTTCATTCCAGAGTCGGAGGGATTTGGGTTGTGACCTAATTCCACCATGTGTGGTGTGTGGTCTTAGACCAGACATTTAATCTCTCCAACCGTCAGTGTTCACACTGGAAAATGAAGATAATAATACCACTTCTCAGGGTTGGCAGAGGATTACATGTGATAAGCATCTAAAGTACTAGACCCTGGCACTTAAGCAACACTGTGCTATAGTGTTTGGTTAAGCTCATGGGCTTTGGAATCAGGATGCTGGGTTTTCATTTCTTTCCCATCAGTTACTAGCTGTGACTTTATAAAATACAGATAACTGTGTCTTCTTTATAGTGGTGGTGTGATTATCAAATTAGATAATGTTTGCAAAATGCTTAGTATAGTATTCAGCACAGGGTAATCTTTTATTTTCATAATTAATAAATGAGATTATTGTGATAATAATGATGATGATGATGATGATACTGGTTAAGATAGGTTAGCCTATGCTGCAGAAATAAAAAACCGAACAAAACCGAATGAAATCTCAGAGGCTTAACAAAACAAAGATTTGTTTATCTCTTATTCAAGTTGTGAATTCAGTGTGGTTGGTAGGGGCTTCATGCCATACAAGAGCTCAAGAACCCAGGCTGAAGAAGCCTTCACCACCTTTCAGCTGGCACCATCTGAAACGTGTCCATGGTCACCATGGGAGGGAAGAACGAGAGTGGAGATGGCTTACTTTGGCTAGAACTAGTCAAATGGCTCCACCTGACTGCAAAGGGACTGGAAGACAGAGTCAGAAATTTCTGTGTGCCGAGGAAGAAGAGGGCTGGCTATGGGTGAGCGCCAGTGGCTCTGCGGCAATGATGATGGCAAAGACAACAACACAAGGTGATGAGCATCCAGCCCGGAGCCTTGCACCAACAGGTGATTAACGATTAGCAGCCATTGTTATTTTTATTTGATGTTAACGGGGATGCAAGTGTTGACCACATGATGAGTAAGAAGATGGATATCCCAGATGGAAAAGCTGGACTGTGCATCAAATCTAGAAAAAGATATTAGGGAATGAAGAGGTTTCCCTGCACAGGGGAATGTGCTGGACTTTGGAGCTGCCCCAGTTTGCTCCACAAGTTGGGGAATCAGGGCTCTTAATGGTCCGCAATCCATCTATAAAACCATTTCTCCAAGTGTGATCCATAGACCACTCTACGGGAACCACCTGGGGACTCTGATACAGATGTAGATTTCTGAGTCATCTCAGACCTGCTGAATCAGGATCTGTGTGTATGTGTGTGTCAGGGGGTGGCAGTGGTGGTAGGGCCTGAAATATGCATTTTAACAAGCTCACTCAGTGACTTTTAGGCAACCTTTAGTTTGAGAACCACTTAAGTGGACACTTCCTCCCATGACTCCCCTGTGGATGCCTCTCTGACTCTCAGACTCAGGGTGCCCCTTCAACACCCTGGCTTGCCCAACCGCTAAAGCTGGGGAGGGGAAATGAGGTTTAGCACTAGAGAAAGACAGAGTCAATTTTCAGCTCTATCATTTACTTGCTATGTATTTTTGGGCAAACTACTGAATGTCTCTGAATTTCAGTCTACTCATCTGAAAAATGTACACAAGTGCCTGACATTTTGTGGGAAGGATTCAATGATATCATGTAAAGAAAGCATGATGATGATGATGATGATGACGACGACGACAATGGGGATGAAAATCTTCTGCTCTGTCCCTGGTCTTCACATGTGTAATAGATGGAACACATGACAATTTCTTATTACCTGTAAAGTGGAGCCGGGGACTTGATTATATGCCGGGTAAGGAAGCACAAGGCATATAAATGTCATGTCTGAGATGTAGTTCACGTTTAACCTGTGTTCCTTTAATTCCTTGTAAAAGAGAACTAATCTCTGAAAAAAAAAAAAAAGGGCTAGCTGACTTTACTTCTGAATTAGAGCCAAGAAAGTGGAGAGAGAAATTGGCATTGATAGAAAAAATGTACAGGAGAGAGCCACATTAATAATAATCATTTGTTCTCTAGCTTGATTGCTCACCTCATTTTGAATTGTGATGTCTCCAAACAACCACGATGGGCTGTTTGACATAGCATTTCAGGCTTTTGAAACTCCTGTCTCGGTCAGACCTTTAGAGTTAGTTTTTGTTGTTGATTAATGTAATTAGTTGGGAAGAGTTGTGCTGCGAAAGTGACAGAGATGGATGGGTAAGAAATAAAGAAAGTGGGTAAGAAAGAGAACCATGGTGGGTGACTCTTTTAACTCCATAAATATGCAAATCCATGCAGAGTGAAGTTGGGGAGGAAATGCTGCTGTGTTGTCAAGACAAGAGGGTGCGAATGAGCGGCACAGAGAATGAAAAAAAACATAATGCTCAGTTTGCCTGTTTAGTACCTGTGTTATTTGAAATATATCTGCTTCTAGCTTCAAATAGTTAATAAAAATCTTTGATTACAACCTGCCTCTTTAAAATTTCCCCTCTCTATATCCAGTTGGAATAGAATCTAGAAAGAACAACAAAATCTGACTGGTTAGAAAACTGAAATACCCTTATTTATTCATCCTGTAATTTCTTCAATATAGAAGCGCAGTATTCAAATTCTGAAGACTACGTGGTTGTTGTTCTCTGTCTTCTACTCAAATCTAGCACTTTATTGAGATATTAACATATCCCCCTGGAAACCTGAGGTCTTACTTAATTTGTTCTAGAATGTATAGTGGTCCAATATTGCCTTAGAAAATCACATGGAACAAATGGCATCAAAAATTCAAAAGCTTTTACAAAGAGTCACCAATATTTTTCACGTGTGATATATAAGAACACTAGGCACGCTGACACTGAGTCTTGGTGCAATGAGCAAGTCTCATATCCACAGCTATGGCCGTAGTCTCAAGATTTGTGACTGCCCTGGGTTGCCCAATTTCTCCTCCAAAGGGGAAAGCTTCCAGCATGGAAACAAGTCCCAGTAAAGGAGAAACAAGTGTACTGGAGGAATCAGACATGAGATCCCAGGCAAACATTTGTGGAGAAACTGTTTTTCTCACCTTATGTTTAAAAACATCTTCAACATCCTTTAAAATGAAGGTTGCCATGGTTACAGTTGTTGTGCAGGCAGGGAGGTTTCCAAGCATCTCTGAGCTCATCAGTTAATGCCAACAGATCAGAGAATTTTGAAAATTGATATTTATAAAATATCACCCCTCTTTTCTTTCCCTCCAGATCAGAAGTCACATCACTAAAGGCAGCTGGAGCGGTTTATGGGATTATTAGTGGCAGTTATCACTGTGAAACTGGCCTTTTGAAAGGCCACGTAAGTGCCACATTGGCCATATGCTAAATGTGGCCTTTGATCTAAGTCCATACCTCGTGGGTCAAATTCATTTGCTGACATTCACAAAAATAAAGAATTGCTCTTCTGATAAAGCAAAACTCTCACCCTTCATCTCCATTGTCACGGATCTGTCTCTATGACAACTGCAATCCTAATTGCTACCTGCTTGAAAACCACGCTAATCAAACTTATTTTTTAAAGACTTTTCTTTTAGAGCAGTTTTAGGTTTACAACAAAATTAAGAGGAAGGTACAGAGATTTCCCACATGCCTCCTACCCCCACTCTTAGCCTCCCCCATTATCAATGTGCCCCGTGAAGTGGCGCACTTGTTACCATCAATCCATGTATCTACATCCACGCATCATTTTCACCCAAATGGTTTTTTTTTAATATGGATTTCTTACGGAATTCACAATTTGAATCATGGCACAACTAAGATCATGTGCTAAGGTGTATTATGTAAGAATTTTAAAAACAATCTAGCCCCGCTTGGGGCAGTTTCATATGCTTGACAAGCTCTGCTGTTGATGAATTGGTTAAATCAATGCCATACATGTTCAAGTGAGAAATTGAAGTTATATCTCTCTTAGTGCCTGTTGTGACCTGACATTTGAAATGTCTGTTTCTCATTTCTGATAAGATTCTTCTCTATGTGTCTATGTTAACATCTTCTCAAAAATTCGTGGGAGAGGTTTGGGCATCAATGTCTACTTTTTGACCAGTGTGATTCTTCAACAACCTCATTATCTTTCTCATAGAGATCTAGGCTCATCATTATAAAATCATAAATCCCACAATGCTGACCCCACAGAACCCATTAATTTTTAGAAAGTATTTTTGAAATATGAAATTGTGATTTGACTAAAGTAAAACTGTGGATTCAGCAATTTCCCAAGAACACAGGCTTTGTAATAATCTCTTTGGTCTTTCATTGGCTTTATTTTTAAAAGCTGGGAATAAATTTAACTCAACTATAGTCACAGGAGTTCACAGTGTTGCTTAGAGATAGAGAATCAGCAAACTGATGAATGGTCTATTTTTTTCCAGGGTATTTTTAAAAACCAGATTATTTTTGGTCCTCTCCTTTGGGCAAATGGGAGATTTTACTGAGACAGAGAAAACAGATTGACTGCAAGACCTGGAAGGGAAGGTGCAGCATCAAAATTGGAGCATGTTAAACTCAAGGTATCTGTCTAGGGATTGTGAGTGAAAATAGATTTGCAACTCAAGTGAGAGGTAAAGGATAAAACTTGGATTTGTGAAATATTAATCTATGTGTAGAGATGAAGGCCCTGAGAATAAATAGCATTATCCAGGAAAAGTGAGCAGAGTGAACAAAGAAGGTGGCCGAGGAGAAATCCAAAGGAAGCCTCGTATTAGCTTATTCCCGGACAAACAGGACACCCAGCAGAGCAGAACCAGAAGATACAACATTCAGAGAGGTCCTGGGGGTGGGGGAGGGAATGTGAAAAAATCGTGTGATGAAGCACAAAGCAAAGAATATGAAGAAAGAGATATTTTCTTTAAAAATAAGATGAGAAGGATGAAGGCCTGGGATTGCCACTTCCTTTGTTCCCCTGGGGGAGTGTGGGCTTCTGGGTTCAGGAAGGGACCTCTTCTTGATTGTATCCTGGAATTTACCCTTCCTGGAACAGAGAACTCACTCTAGCTATCTGACCAATGGAAGAATGAAACAATTAAAGGTGCAAGTCACCTGGAATGAGTCCACTGCATGTGTTGGTAGGGGGCTGGTGGTGACCTTTTCTAGAACAATCTGAGGGGGCTTTGAGGACAGATTTCTCTTCTTCGCTGCTTAGGCAATGTGATATGATCCTGATGGGTGCTTTTGCATTCCCATAAAAAGAAACCTGTAGTTCCCTTAAATGATGTGATAGTTTCCACAATCAACTGCATTTAGACTTTGAAATGCAATTAAAATATAACTATAATGTAAATTGGGTTAGCCTGAAGATGTTTCCAAAATCTCACTGACTCATTCAATCGATCAAGATGGGAACTGATCCCAAATTGTAGCATCTTTAATGTCTTACAGGCACCCATTCCCTGAGCAAAGGGTAGGTGCGTGGTTCATTACAAGGTTCCTGTTCCTTAAAGGGAACACCCAGCTGATAGCCTGGGGCTGTTATCTGTAATAATCTACCTCAATGGTTGATCTGAATCACAACACTGTTAATCACATGGATTGTGTGGCAATTAGCTATATAAAAAGGTAACTTAAAAGTCAAATTAATCTAAACAGTCAATTCCGTGACAATCTACAGAGCCAGGATCAGATAATAAGAAACGTGATTGAGAGCAGCATTTTGAAGAAACTGCAGTGGCCTGACGTCATTTGAGTTCTCACATCTACTGCCCTTGATTTGGAAAAGACAATAAGAAAAAGAAAAGGAAAATTCCATCTTATTAACGATGACACTGTTGTTTGAATTTTAGAAAATTGCTCCTTTGAAGAGCACTGTGGGAAAAAAGCAGGCCTTATTTTTGTCTGCAATGTCTGAAGTAGGGCCTCTGCTGCCTTCTGGATCAGAGAGATGTGCCTATCTATTTGATGGCAAGCCTCTGAATTAGTATAAATATATTATGGCCATAAAAACATCTGTGCTGAATGAATAAGGAATAAAATAGCATAGAATTTATGGAGGGAGGCTCCTTCAGCAGAAATGAATGCTATCAAAGCCTGGTTTCCTGTCATCAAGACGCAGAAGTCAAACCCTGGCAGCGAGTGAGTAAAACTTGATCTAGTCCTATTAGGAGCTTGTTAGCTGCCTGCGGCACCTTTTATCTGGAGCCTTTGAAAACATCAACCTTTGTGCAACAACCACAACAAAATCAATTTTCTTCAGCTTAAAAGCGCACTCTTCATCAGCATGGACACACAGGCAACCACTCCCCTAAAGGAAAGGCTTTGTACCTTAAGAGTACATGTTGCCTTTGTAGATGGGTGTGTATCTTAGAGTATCAAGGATATGGCACAATGCTAGGATTAGACCCTTGAAAGAAAAACGCTTTCATTATATTGGTTAGAGATGCACATTGGAACTATGGGATGAATCATTATCAGATAGAATCCATTAATACCTGTGCTTTTAAAGAACCAGTGGCTCTTAACAAAGAGAGATGAAAAGGTGTTGCTATGTTGACATGAGCTGATGTATTGATTCGACTCAAGGACCTTGGTTATTCTTTAATTTATACCAACACCATATTCAAAGCACAAACAAAGCCAATTTGTACTGAAGCAGCTTGAGTAGTGGGGTTCTCTTAGCCTGGAAAGCTTACTGCCCCCAGCTAACTCCTACCCAGCCTCCAGACACACATCGGATGCTCTTCTTCACAGCTGTACCCCTGGTCTCAGCCTTGACTGCACATGGACTCACCTGGGGAGCTGCTGTCTCCCCCAGAGATCCCCATGTTATTGGTAATTGGGGTGCATCTAGGGTGTCTTGGACATTGAAATTTGTGAATGCTCAAGTGACTCGAAGGTGCAAGGTTTTAGAACACCGGTTTGCGGCACTGCGTGCTTACCTTACCTGCAGCCTAGACTTGCCCACGCTGTGTTTGTGTTACCTGTTTGCATTTAGTCTCCCTCAAGAGGTCTCTTATCCCCCTACCCATCCCATCCACGGCCCCACTTTATCTCCTCAATATCTAGCCCAGGACAGGGTACAAAATAGGCCCCCAGTGCATTTCCTTTTACATTTTAAAACTTTTACTTAGTAAAGACTAGAGTTGCTTAACATGCATATTTAACTTATTTGGCTTTAGCTATATGCACTGTTGAGGGGAAAGAGCAGGTCAGGAGGGCTTGAGGGAGGGCTGTCCAGAGAGAGAACTGGAGACCCTTCATTTTCCCCATTGTACTTTGCCCCTTTCAAATTAGACCTTGGCCTTCACTGCCCCAGAGAAATAAAAGACATTAATTCTTGGCTTTTGAACTTTGAAAGGATCAGGTCCAGACAACTGAAGGGCCATTTAAGGGATTTTCAAGGATAATTTTGACATCATGCAATTTTTACTTTACAACGCTGGCTCTAGAACATGACTCTTGCACCTCCATCAGACCTCCACTTGGGACGTGTCTCCCCTCTGTCCTTTCTTTATGTAATCTGTGGCCGTCTGGCATTTCTCAGGGAGGACCTACTTGTCTTTGAGAAATTTGGTTGCTTTCAAAACTTGCTCCTTAAAATTAATATTCTCTAACAGTAAATGAAATAAATTTGACTGTTTCAACAGAAGTGGGTTTTTTCCTCCTAATATAACTTAATAGTGTCTGAACATCTCATTTTCCAAATGAGAATTAAATAACTGAATAATTGACTTAGGTTTATTTTTCAGAGGAGTTTTTTTCCTAAACCATTAAATTTTAATTGGCAAACTTTATATCTGTACATGTAGTTCAAGATTCCAAGAACTACTTTCAGTATGAGAGCTTTTAAAGATTTTTGCTATAGAAAAGCCAGTTGAAATAGCATCATTTAACATTTATTTGCAGGTGGTACAAAAAAAATATAGAACACACCTGGGGCCAAAAATCTTCATATTTTAAAGGCAAATGATACACAGTTTAATGCTAGTTCTTTGCTGGCAGGATCTGTGTCTAATTTATTATTTCATCCCTGGCACAGTACCTGATAGTAATTAAGTCAGTATTTTATCAGTCAGCTTAGGCTAGATTTTGCTGTGGTAACAAATGACCTCATAATCTTAGTGAATTACATGGGCAAAGACCCATTTCTATCTCATGTTATGGGTCCGTGGCAGGTCAGTTTCAACTCTGTTCCAGGTCTTTTCTCTTCAGGATCAAGGCTACAGAAGCAGCTCTTCCCTAGGAGTCATGGCAAGAGGCAACAGTGGCGGACCCATGGCATGGCCTTTAAAGTTCCTGCTTCTAAGTGGCATGAGTGATGTCCACTCACGTGTCATAAGCTGTGGAGCAAATCACATGGCAAAGCTTGACATCAACGGCACAGGGTTCTCTAGGCAGGGGCCAGGCAAAAAGAAGCAGCAAATAGTTTTGAACAAGAATTGCTTATAGTATTAGTTAAGTGAACAAGCTTCTTTTGTTGCACTGAACCTCATTCTTCCCTACTCCTAACCACCTCCCACCCCCAGAATTGTTCTTATTTCCCAAACATAAAATAGTTATGATGACCATCATAGTATTTTCCTGGGACTATTATAAAAAAAAAATCAAAATGCCACAAAGTGGGTAGCTTATACAACACAAATTTATTGTCTCAAAGTTTGGAGACTAGAAATCTGAGATCAAGGTGTTGGCAGGGTTGGCTCTTTCCGAGATTCAGAGGGAGAACCTGTTCCATGCTTATTGCCTAGCTCCTGGTGGTGACTGGTGATCCCTGGCATTTCTTGCCTTCTAGATATATCACCCCAGTCTGTGCATTCATGTTCACGTAGTGTTCTCTGTGTTCAAATTTCCCCTTTTTATAAGGACACCAGTCATATTGGATTACAGGTCCACCCTACTCCAATATAACATCATTTTAACTAATTGAATCTGCAACCACCCTATTTCCAAAGACAGTCACATTCTGAGGTACCAGAGGGTAGGACTTCAACATGTGAACTTTGGGGGCACCATTCAACCCATAACAACGAAATATCATGTTTGTCTAAAACAGTCCCACTTTTGCCTGTAGTCTTGGTGACAATATTACTAGAGATTCTTCTTTTACTCTCAAACTTTCCCTAGGCTGAATGACTAATTAAATACATGCCTGCCCTAAAAAAACCATAGCCCTTATAGAGAATTCAAATAAATACAAAAACATTTAAAGTAGAAAATTTAAAGGAATCACGTTTAAGTATCAGTCCATTTGAAATCCCATTGGCCAGGTGCGGTGGCTCATGCCTATAATCCTAGCACTCTGGGAGGCCGAGGCAAGAGGATCACTTGAAGTCAAGATCAGCCTGAGCAAGAGCAAGACCCTGTCTCTACTAAAAATAGAAAGAAATTAGCTGGACAACTAAAAATATGTGGAAAAAATTAGCCGGGCATGGTGGTACATGCCTGTAGTCCCAGCTACTCAGAGGACTGAGGCAGGAGGATCACTTAAGCCCAGGAGTTTGAAGTTGCTGTGAGCTAGGCTGACGCCACGGAATTCTAGCCTGGGCAACAGAGCAAGACTCTGTCTCCAAAAAAAAAAATAAATAAATAAAATAAAAATAAAAATAAATCCTATTGTTAACACTTTGATAATTACACATAATTTAAATAAAACTGAAACAATGCTATAATACTGTTTTATAACCTATATTTTCCATTAGTAATATTTTGTGAATTTTTCTACATGCTTAAAATTTCTTTGAGAACATGATTTGTAATGACTGCATAATAGTCCATCATACCCACCTCATTATTTATTTAATGACGTCCTTATTGTGGGTCATTTAGTTGGTTTCCAAAAAGGCACTATTTCATAAAGTCATTTTTTTGGCATGTAAAACATCAAACAGCAATTTTAGAAAGATGAGGCAAAAATTTCCCACAGTTCTGAGAATGTTTCTCATAGCACTTTGATCACAAATGATATTCGTCGTGATTTGCAGAGACTTAAGCTTTTGTGTGTTTGTTTGTTTGTTTGGTCTCATTTTCCTTATGAAGGACAGGATTTCCAAAAGTCAATCGCTATAGACTGAACCCTAAATCTTCATTTATTTTGTTTGCTTTGAGAAAAGCTCCTTACTGATTTACTGACTTTATTTCTATTAGACTAAGTAGTTTGGGCTTTAATTTTTAAAAGCTATCTTTGAAAAAAAGAGTGACTAATTCTTTGCAACAAAGAAACATCTCTTAGTAAACATCTTTTAGTAAATACTCTTTGGAATTTCTCGTCCAAATACCACATCATTTTATATACACTGGCCTGGAATACTCGATTTCCAGGTTTAGGCAGTGATGACGATCACCCATAGTTACACTTCACAAGGGCATGTTGCCTGCTGCAGGGAGCAGAGACTGAGTGACCTGGATGGGAAACAGGGCATGAAGAGGGAGGAAGGAGCATTCCAAAGATTTTCATTCATTAGGTGTGGGGTGCAGTCTGGAAATCTTTATTGAAGCATCTCAGGCAATTCCAAGGCAGTTAGTCCATGGGCTATATATTTGTTATGGAGTGTATTGTATCACCACTGTTCAATTATGTGTCTGTCTCCCTGATAGGACCGTGAGTTTCCTACAGGGGTATTTTGTGCCCTGCTCATCTTTTTAAACCTCTGGAATAAAATAGTACTCGGTTAGTATCCAGACAACTAAAGGTAGTAAGGTTGAGTGGTTATAGGAATAGAATTGATTTCACTTTATTTCAAGTAAAACATGAATATCTACTATGTGCTTGTCAATGTGCTGGGCATAAAGATGAATAATATATGGTCAATGATACTGGGAAAGTTACAGTCTAGTACAGAGGTAAAAGACTAAGGAAATCTTTTCAGTTTAAAAGTGATGTTTCAACGATAGAATTGCATGAAAAATACTATAGAACCTAAGAGATATAAATATCCTGGTATATTGGTAAAAAGTTTTATAATAGGAGGTTTGTATATTCATTTATTTACTGATTTATTCATCCAATGGGAGATTCATTTGTTTTTTACTAAATTAATTCATTTATAAACATTTATTTAGTACCAAATATATATTAGGACAAGTTCCAGGCACTAGGAATACATTGGGAATGTAAAAAACAAAAACAAATAAAAAGGTGGGATATACAATATTGTGGGGATTAGAAGCAAGTAATAAGACTGATACATAACATCTAAGTGCTATGATGGGAGAATACAGGCTATAATGGGAATAGTTAGAGGGCAGGGATAGTTGTGCAGGTTGTTTACTGCACAAAGCACTCAGGAAGAGGAGTCTGAAATCTAGCCCCAAGCTTCCCTCATCAAGCATGTGTCCTGCCTTGACAATTTGTCTTACAGGAAGGGGAATTTTTTTTTTTTTTTAATTCATCAGAGTTTCTATATGGGATAGAAGTAGCTCTGTAAGGACAGATGTCTGAATAGCACTGGAAGACAGCTTCCTGGAGGAAGTAATTTCTAAGCTGAGACCTGGATCAACAAGACACAGGCAGGTGTGAATCATAGTCATAGGTGTGAGTCAGTATACGTGAGTTTGTGAATATGTCTGGAGTTGAAGGTAAAAATAATGTCTCTGGCTAAGTAAAGGGTTTTCCACACATGGGAGCAGCACTGGCAAAGACCAGACTGTGAGGCACTAAGAGGTGTATACTGAGAACAGAAATAATGAGAGTAGGCGAGAGAAAAGTGGATAGGGAGATAGAGATAAAGGTAGAGATAGAGATGGAGGTAGACAGAGATGAGAGGGTGGAGAGAGGGAGGGGGAAGAAGGGAGAGAGAGTGAGGGTAAGAGACAAAGGGAGGAAGGGATGAAAGAGAAAGGGGGAGAATGAAAATGGGAGACAAAGAGAAGGATAAGAGAGTGATGAGAGAAAGGAAAAGGGGAAGAGAGAAAGAGCAGAATAAAAATATAAATGAAAAGAAATAAGTAGAAGAGAGAAGTGGAGAGAGAACAAGAGAAATGCGGAGAGAAAGAAATCAGGGGCTGAGAGGGAAAGAAAGAGCGAGGCAGGAGAGATTGGAGAGTGAGGGCTTTTTAAGCTACATTAAGAGTTTGGTTTTTCTCCCTTCTGATTCGCCACTCGAATCAGAAGAGGAGAGCGATAGGCTTAGATCTAAGGTGTGGAAAACTCCATCTTGCTGCTGGGTGTAGAACAGAATGGAGGGAAACAAGACTGGGATATAAGGAAAGAAATCTGGCACCAATGCTTATTTTCTATGACTCTACTACACCTGGGTCTTCAATAAGGCCAAGTAGAGAAGCACGGTGCAGGCATTCCAGAAAGAGGGAGTATATATGGACAAGAGCAGCATCCCAGGTAGAAGGCACACACGGGATTGTGGCATCATATCCAGGCGAGACGGGTGAGAATGTCAGGGCTTAAGATGGCAGGAAGGCAGACAGCCTAGGAGATATCTGGATCACTAAAAAGTCTGAATTTCATCCTTCGTCAACATCAACCCACTGAAGGTGTTAAATAAGAGGCTGGTATGATCCCATTTGAGTTTTTAGTACAATTACTCTGTAATACATTTTGAGAACGGTTGGATTAGAACAGGGAAAGACAGGAGATGGGGTGTCTCTCATGCTGTGGCCTGGAAGGGAGATAACGGAATACACTGGAGAAGGGGAATATACTTGGATGCAGAGGAATTTCAGATGTAGTTAGCAAGACTGGGTGATAGATGAATAGGAGTAAGGGAGAGGAGAGGTTCCAAGATGATTCTGAGATTTTTTTTTTATTTTTATTTTTTACTTGATTCAAGATTTTAAGTATATAAGACATCTTGTAAGAGAAGCAGATTTATAAACTAGGGAAACTAGATAATGAGCTCATTTGTAGATGTGAGTTCTCAAGAGGTCTGGAGAAAATCTTGGAGACACAAAACAAGGATTTGAAAATTCCGGTCTGGATATCAGTAGAATCCAAGTGCCTAGAGCCATAAATTTAAGAATTGTCTAGGTGTTGGGTGAAGTTGAAGTAATGGAAATGAGTGAAGTTGACCAGGAAGAGGGTGGAATGTAAGGAAAAGGAGAGCCATAGCTGGAATCCTAGGGCATATCAACATTTACAACATGGTTGTTAGATGCAGTATTGGCTACACAATTTCCAAGGCTCAGTGAGAAATGAGAATGTGGGACACCTTGCTCAAAAATGATTAAGCATTTCAAGATAGCAACAGCAGAGTGTCAGGCATGGTTCATACTGACGTCTCCAACACTGTTCTTCTACAACATGGATTATCCTAGTTACCTTCCCTTGCTTGTCTGAAAACTTCCACTTCAACAGAGAGAAACCTGGCCTTCACTGCCCTCCACCTATTTACCTAATTGTTCAATTCTATTACACATATGTAATGGTTTCAAAATTGCTAACCTGCACACTCATGGGAAAGAACTTTATCAACTAGGCACAGTGCTTACGTACAGTTTCATTTGCTTTTAGTCTCAGGGTTCCACTCATTCCTCAAGTGATTTGGGTCAGCCCTTTCTCCCTCATTCCCTTCTGTGACACTGATTCATGTATTTGTAGTATGGTTTCTTTTGTTACATTCTTCATCCCACCCTGAGATTCCCTGACTTCCTAATTGAATTTTTTTTTAATTGCAAATATTTACATCTTGGTGCTGTAAAGTTTCTATGGCTTTTTACAAACACATAGTGTCAAGTATCTACAATCACAATATCATATGGAATAGTTCCTCCATCCTAAAAAATCTGTGCTTCATGTCTTCAAGCTTTACCACCCCCCTCCTAAGATTCTGGCAATCAAGGACCTTCTTACTGTCTATAGAGTTTTATATTTTCCAGAATGCCATAAAAATAGAATCACATATTGTATAGTCTTTTCAGACTGGCTTCTGTTACTCAGAAATATGCATTTAATATGCATTCATGTCCTTACATGGCTTAGTAGCACATTTCTCCTTAGACTTAAATAGCATTCCATTGTATGGATGTAACACAGTTTTTTATCCATTCACCTACTGAAGGATGTCTTCATTGCTTCCAATTTTTAGTGAGTATGAATAAAGCTGCCATAAACAGTCATGAAATGTCACTACTGACATTTCAGTGAGTAATAAATCTGGAGGGGGAGGATTTTGATCTAGCTCACAACAAAGAAAACCAATCTGGTCATCCATTTTTATCGTTATTTGTTAAGAACAAAAATTGACACACCTCTAGCTAGATTAACGAGAAGCAGAAAAGAAAGAACTCTAATAAGCTCCATCAGGAATGAAAAAGGAGAAATTACAACTTATATCATGGAAATACAAAATATCATCTATGAATACTATAAAAACCTATATGCACATAAACCGGAAAATGTGGAGAAAATGTACAAATTCTTAGAAACACACAGCCTCCCTAGGCTCAATCAGGAAGAATTGGAATTCCTGAACAGACCAATATCAAGTACTGAAATTGAAACAGCAATAAAAAAACCTTCCTAAAAAGAAAAGTCCCAGACCAGATGGTTTCACACCTGAATTTTACCAGACCTACAAAGAACTGGTACCTACCCTGCAGAAATTATTCTGCAACATCGAGAAGGAAGGAATCCTCCCCAACACATTTTATGAAGCCATCGTCACCTGATACTCAAACCAGGAAAGGGTGCAACGAAAAAAGAAAACTACAGATCAATATCCCTTATGAATATTGATGAAAAAATTCTCAATAAAATCCTAGCAAACTGAATTCAGGTGCTTATCAAAAATATAATCCATCATGGCCCAATGGGCTTCATCCCAGACATGCCGGGATGGTTCAACATACACAAATCTATCAGTGTAATTCACCACATAAATAGAAGCAAAAACAGACCATATGATCCTCTATGATCCTCTCAATAGACGCAGAAAAAGCATTTGACAAAATTCAACACCCTTTTATCATAATATTCCCTTATTATCCTATTAATGCCCATGTGATCAGTAGTGATGACCTCCCTTTCATTTCTGATATTGGTAATTCATTTCTTCTCTTTTATTTCTTGGTTAGCCTGGCAAGAGATTTATCAATTTCATTGATCTTTTC
Organism: Propithecus coquereli; assembly: GCF_000956105.1. Classification (NCBI taxonomy): domain Eukaryota; kingdom Metazoa; phylum Chordata; class Mammalia; order Primates; family Indriidae; genus Propithecus; species Propithecus coquereli. The sequence goes on along the minus strand of NW_012148397.1, from coordinate 3,087,992 downwards.
AAAGAAGTAACTGCTGGTTTTGTTGATTTTTCCATTGTTTTGTTTTAATTTCATTGATTTCTAACCTGATTTTTTTTTACTGCTTTTCTTCTGTCTGCTTAAGTGACTTAAAATTTTAGAAGAACACTCCAGTTGCTGAATGAAGATTGGATTAGAGGGGATCAAAAGTGGGCACAGTAGACTGATTAGAATGCTACAGATAAAGTTCAGGAAAGCGAAGATGATGGCTTGAATCAGGGTGAAGGAAATGAAGAGAAGCTCACAAACTTCTCTTATCTAACCTCAAACTACAGAGGTAAAAATCAGTCTCACAGGCTTTGTGGAAGGGGTTTGGGAAACAGAAACAGGCACATAAAGGGGAGGGAGCAGTCTTTGAAATGTGAAGACACAATCTCAAATCACTACTTGTAAGCAGTGGAGTGCCAGTAAATGTTTAACAGCAGGCTCTCCGGAGAGAAAAAACAAAAAGACCTGATTTATGATATTTGTCTCTTTTATGGATACATATTCCCATTATGGCTGATTTCAAGCTTCCAGCATGACATCACCGAATACAGAGTTGGGAAGAGAGATGAGCCAGCTGGTGCAAGCTGGCTCCAGCACACCCCTGCTTCTAATCCTTTGGTATCCCTAGGACTTCATGAGGAATTTTTGAGAAACTGCTACTGATGCATAGGGATTTTGGAACCTAGTTGCACTTACTTTATTATTCTTACTGTTTTGAATATTTGGTGGTACGCACACAAAATATAATAATTTTAACAAAGAATAGAGTATGGGGAGGGTCCTACCTCATATGTGCTTAGCACATAATAGGTCTCCATTAACTACTTATGGGCTTAAATTGAATTCTACCATATTTCCTTGCCGTGCTTTCCCATATGCATCTATAGTTTTCTCATGGTCGTGATCCTATTAGGGACTCATGAATAAATAATATTAAATACTTGAGTTTAAAGTGAACACCTTCTCATGAGATGTCATTGCCATCTCTTTCTCATTAAGAGCTTCCTTATACTTCCTGATCAAATGAGTATAAATGTGTATTCTCTGCTTTGCTTAATGAAATAACCCTAGAGTGTGGAGACAGTCTCACCACCTTGGTTCCCACCTCTGAGGTCATTAACATGATTTATTATGAAGCTACAGGAAATTAGTTGCTGAATATTTCAATATAGAGAGGAAATAATGTAATTCCATTGTTACCATAGAACCACTGTGTCTTGGAGTAACCTGTAGCCATAGTAACAAGATAAGGACATATTCCTTAAATGTTTAACTCTGATTCTATACTTCATGCACATTCAAGTAAGTCGATTCTTATTATTTATAATTGAATTAATTTTCTGATACATTTGGGGTCTAGTCTTAAAACAGTGGTTTTCAATTACTTTCATTTAAGATGATGAGTATAGTAAGATTTACTTCAGGCCTTTATTGTTAGAGTGGGGGTAGAACCTCTTTTTTGTATAAAAAGGAGCTGAAAAGGGCCTTTAAAAATGAGTAAATATTTTTGAATGAGCCAAATACTGTCTTTGAGGATAAAATATTAGGAGTATAAGGGTAATTCCATCTCTGAGTCTTCAAAAGTGACATTCACACCTGCCCACTAAAATCCCTAAGTATGAAGACACTAACTGTATTAGATATTCACAATTATAATAATGCTGCACTACAATAGTTCATATGGTTTGAGAGCTTACAATGTGCCAGAATACTCTCATAGATCATCTTATTTAATCCTCTGGAAAATCTTAGGAAGCAGGTACTATCATCACCTCCACTGTGCAGATGCACAGAGACATTATATTCCTTGGACAAGGACAGCTGGCCAATTGGCAGGGTTGGGATTTGAACCCTTGCAGTCTGACTCCACAACCCATGATTTTACCCACTGCCCCTATTTCTTTCTTCTTCTAGCCCATCACAGAAGGATGGGTCCACGTGGTATTGCCAGAGTCCTCTTGGCCCCTATGCCTATCATTGTCTCTCGGGTCCCTGAAGGAGTCACAGAGCCTACTGGCTCCAGATCTTCATATTGACTCTGCTGAATTCAGAGTTATGGCTCACGTGGGTGTCCAGGGTGCTAAGCTCAGAGCCAGAGAACATAGGTGAGCAAGGTCAGGTCTTAGCCTCCCCTGACCTCAGACACCAGTGGGAGGAAGACATCCAGGTGGATGAACACAAGCCCTCGATCTCTACCACCCTCGAGGTAGAGCACAAGTGAAGTATGAAGGCAAAAGAACGAGCAGCACCTTCTCCATGAGAAAGTTAAGAAAAGCCCAGAGAGAGGTCTCTTGCTCTGACTCTGGAATATGCCAGAAGAAAAGGACTAGGGGGAGGGCAAACACTCATGCCAGCCATCTTTAGAACTACAAATAACACAGGATGGCTGGGATAATACGTGAAGGACGAGGTGGCTGCAGGATAAGGGGCTGGGTCTGAAATGGCTTGAAGGTCACATGGGGAAGCTTGGAATTTAAGTAATGGGAGCCTGAGGACTTCTAGGAAGACTTACTTTTTAAAAAAGGCACAGATAGGAGAGGGAATGGAGCAGGCAGGAAATAGAGGCAAAGGAGCAGTTAGAAGACTACTGCAATGGTCCAAGCAAGGAAAAACCAGGCCCCAAACCAGGACTTCAGAGGGAGGGGTGGAGGAAAGCAGGTGGATGTGAGAAATAGTTAGAAGGTGGGACAGATTTTAACACGTGACTGAGTGCAGGTGATGATGTCTCACCATGGCCCTCAGGTTCTGTAGGATTTGCCTCCTCCCTACATCTCAAGTCTCATCTTATACCATTCTATCTCTCCATCATTAGAGTTCTGGTCTTTTTTTCTTTAAAATACTTGGAATATACCAATTGTTTGAAATTTCCATGACATCTTTTCTTCTTTGATAACCAAACTACAATTGTGTCTGGATTGCCAGTATTTCCAACTAAATCTTGCTTTCCTGGCTGCCTCTGCAGCTAGGAATGCCCTTGGAATACCATTCTTGTTAATGTGACATGAGCAGTTATCTATTGGGATTTTCTCGAAAAAATTTTGCTTTTTTGTGATAAACAAAAAAGGACAGATATAGTTGGCTTGTAACCTCCCCCTTATTCCTCCTGCCTTGACTTTGGACATGATGATGGCCTGAGCTGCTACAGCCATCTTGTAACCATGAGGGAAGACCAGACAAATCGCAGAGCTGCTGGCCCTGCCACAGTTGCACAGGTCAGCCTTTGCCTACCTTTAGGTTCTTGCTCTGTGAGATAAACCCCTACGTCACGTAAGCTGTGGTGGTTGAGGTTTCTATTACATAACACTATGCAATTACAAAGGCCTTCGCAGATGCTATTTCTCCCCCAGAATATTCTTCCATTAGTTACAAATCTGGCTTCTTTTCATGCTTTGAGTCTCAGTTTAAATGTCATGTCCTTAGAGGTACCCTCTCTGATCACTTTACCAAAAGGTGGGACATTCTGCAGTTAAATGTGAGAGATTTTCAATGAAGGCAGAACACATGTTGGTCTGTTAGCTCCTGTGTTCCTAAGGATTTCTTTTTTGAGCATAATAACTGCTCAATAATATTGATTGAATAAGAGATTGAATAAAGGAGAGGACAAAGTCTAGCATGAATCAAAGGTCTGAAATAATTTCTTCAACCTATAGCACTTTCTTCAGAAGAAAAACAAAATAAGTGCAAAGGAGCAACAGCAAACAGGACCCTGAATGATGGTATGTTTGTTTCTATTTGCTGGACCATGTTGACATGGCCCTTGGTGTCTGCTGAACAATTAAACCAGTGCAAAAATTACGACTGTGTTGTTACTGCTGCTGATGACAATACTTGTGACAGTCTAGGGATGCTTTGAGAATGGTTACTGTGTTTAAAAGTCTCGGATCTTCAAAATTGCCTACCCTCTCTGATGATGTTTTTCTTCCTTTCATTAAGCTTGGCAGAGTCATAACTATTGGGTTTCAAACAGTAAACATCAAACCAAATGCTGCCGCTGCCCAAGTCTCGATGATCAGCAGCTGACCAGAGAGTCAGTGTCACCCCTGCTCTGAGTTTGTCAGCAATTAAGGCGACGCTGCAGCTCGTGGCACCCTGACAAACAGCTTGTCACTGTAATTAAAGCAGAATTGGATGCCCTACCGCTTTGGGCTTCATCTGTCTTCATGTGGACAAATAAACTGGAGGAGCAGCATATGGATGGAGACCAAAAATTGAATATAATGTCCCCGTGCTTGCAGCAGCAAAGGCAAGGAGCAACACATCCATTGCATGTCCATTTGCAACAAGAGCCATCCATATTGTAAACCCCATGATGCCAAGGTGGGTGAAATCATGTTCCCGCTGCCGTTTTCCAGTCAGTAAGGGCTCCTTGGTCTCCATTGGCCTACCTCCAGTAGCACAGGGAACGCAGGCTCCGTAGCTGCTGTCTGTTAGGGGAGAAGGCCATTTCCACCAACGCTTTGCAAAAGAGGATGCTGTTCTTGAAACAGACACCTGGGTGGATGGAGCCTTCGCTCACAGAAGCCAGAATCCCCAGTCCAGGTAATGAACTCAATCTGACAGCCGGACTCGTAGGTGATTTTGGTTTTTTTTGGAAATTTAGCCCTGAGCAGGGAAAAAATAGACAAATAGCTGGTCCAAATGCATCTTTTTGTCTTTTTTTTTTTTTTGGCAGGACCTGGGCACAGTATAACTGATACAACATCTCCAGGAAATACCTATTTTTTCAGTCAGAAATTACAGTGCATGTCTTGTGTTCCAGCCCCAAATGGGCAGCTACGAACATACCGTGCCTCATGGTGCTTATATTTGAATTTATTGCAGATTGTGTTCCCATCTCTTCAATTAGAACATAGAAAATGGCAGATGGGTAGACTGGACTACTGCTTTTTAAAAAATTTATTTTTAAAATATTCTGCCTGAGCAATGCTAAAAGAAGTTAGCATCCTTTATAAATACAGTAGCATATTGGTTTGGTCGTGTTCACTTATACGTAGAAAGGTGCCCACTGCCGGAACAAAAGGTGCCTTGAGCATCCAAGTCCGTACCGCCTATGTCACTTCCTCGTAGGTGGAAGCTTCAGGACCACTAACCCTTTTGTAGGCTGACCTTGCCCAGGCAGGGAGAGAAAGAAGGGAGGGGCACACTGGCCTGGCCAGCACTCGCTGTGTGTCAAGAATGGCCAACCAGGCGACCCCATTTGATCCTTCCCCAGACGTGGAAAGTAGATGTTACTAGCCTCATATAAGAAGAAACGGGACTCAGAGGGTCTCAGTGACTCATCCAAGGGTCAAACAGCTGGTCACCAGCAGAGCAGTAACCAAATGCGACTCTGTCTCATCACATCATTTGAGGTGAGTCTAGATCATAGGATTGGGACATGCATGAGAGTGAGTTTCCCAGCCCACAGCAACTTCAAAGCAGCAAATTCCAAGGATGAGTTAATCTTAGTAGAGGCAGGCAGAAGTATATGGGAAAGGTAAGTGGCAGGTGAGAAAGCCTGGAAGTGGAGAAGGAAGCAAAGAAAGTGTAAAAAACACACACAGAGACACGCAGCAGAATGAGGAGCCCGACGAAGGGAGTCTGTGGTCCCCCCACACATGCTCATTCCCCGACAGTGTAACACGATTCCTTTTTTTCATGGTCATAATGGTAAATGCCACCTTTCCATTAATAAATGGGTGTGTTAACTTCAGTTTACTTTCAGACAGGGAACTAGTGTATAGAAATATTGACATCCAGGTGGTTCACTTTCTCAAACTGTTTTTGGTTCAGTTACCTGTCATATTTACCTGTAAGGAACCATTCTCTTCACAAAGCTAAATATAGGAAGTTCACCCCACAACACAAATATGTACTTTGCATAACATGTTACATAATGTGAGTTATATACGTATAAATATATACACATATATTACATTTAAATTTCTGAGACTTTCTCAAATATCTTCTTTCTTCTACCAAGTCCATCATTTTATCCATTTAACAGTAACAGATATGACAAAGGAGAAAGTATTTTTATTAATCCCCATACCAGGTAGCCTTTCAAAATGACGTTGAAGAAAGACATTGGAGGACACGAAACATGTTTCTGAGATATTGGTGAGTGAAAAATCAATGATACTAGATGTTCATGGGCGGGTATGGGTGTCAAAGTGTGGGACATAGAACTGCGAGCTTCAGCAGCACTGTTAGGGGGACTGTTAGGATGTTAAATCTCAGGGCCACCTGGAGTGTGGGATCCAGACCTGTGGGGGGTTGGGGCTTGAATCTGTCTTCACAGTTTTATATGCATTTTATATTAACAAGTGAAGAGCCAAAGCCCTGGGATGTCTACAGTGGTTATCTCAAGTGGTGGGACTTGGGGAGATTTTTATATTATTATTTTTAAATGTATGTTTTTCTCTAAACTTTCTACAATGAACATGTATTACTCTTATAATAAGAAAAAAAAGTTATGTAACAAAAAGAAAAGACAGATTTATTCCATGGCATGTTAGGAATGATTTCCAGATGCAAATAACAAAATAAAAGCACCACTTGTGAGGAATTTCAAGTTGTCAAATAAATGAACTAAAAATTGGGCAACACAGAGCATGTGAATTGTGTATACTAATGCACAGCCGAACATCAGCATTCAAAGAAGAAATTACTAAGAAGAAATGTATTTAGAATAAATTTGAGGCTAGAAGGCCAACAGTGAACACAGCTGTTACACATTTCTGAGCTGGCAGAAAAAAAAAAAAAGAAAGATTTCAAATTCGCTGCCAGGAAGGACTAAAGTAAAATCCCTAGGCATGGATCAGTCAGGGTTTGTGTTCAAACCTGGGAAGATACGGGGAAGGGATGTCTGACACTCTGGTGTTCCCACAAGCCTGTCACCGGTGCAAAATGAATCCATCCCTAAAAGAACAGCTCTCTGTCTAATCTGTTCGCCCACCTCCAGATAGCACATAACATGCAGGTGGACCTGTCGCCTCTGGGAAGAGTTCTCTTATTGCAAAGAAGAGGAGAATAGCAGCCTCGGCACAGTACATTTTAAGTAGGTGGATAAAATAGTTCCTTTAGTTTCATGGTGTACCTACCCACAGCTAAACCCTCCATCCAAAGTAACACCTGCGAGGGTGACTTTCTTCAGCATCCGATGGAAGCGTAATACCTCCAGCTAAGAGGGACCCTCCCCTACTTCCCCACTCCCCACTGTCCCCTCTCCCACCCATGCTAACTGGTATCTGCCACAGAAGCTCTCGACTCTGTGTCCTCCCAGCTGTCCTCCTGCCTCCTCCCTGCCCAGGAGCCCCGCACCTCATCACCCGCCTCCACCCCTGTCACAGCCTCCATGCTGTTCTCCCCTGCTCCTAATTTTCTCAACCTTCAGGTGTCACCCACCATAACCAGACTAATCTTCCTAAACTGCAAATCTGATCATGCCATTCCCCAGTGTATAACCCTCTGTCATCTGTAGAACAAGGTCCAAACTCCCTAAAGTAGTTTTTATGGTTCTCTTCTAGCCCTTTGTTATTTCTCTAATTTTATGTGTGACAATCCCCTCCTCTTACTGCGGCCATACTCAGTTATCCTCAGCTCTCCTGATCCTCCATCCTCTCTTGCCTCTAGAGGATGGATAACACTCTTCCCACTGCCTGGAGAACTCCCTCTCTTCCCATCCTGACTTCGCCTTGCCTACTCTTAGGCATCATTCAGGAATCCTCTTGGGAATGACTTTCTCTGCCTCCTTGCCTTCTCTGGGATCCTATAGCACCCCATCGCAGAACTCATCTGCCTATTCATAGTCTTCTCTCCCCAGTATGGGCATTCTTTGAGGGGGACCCATGAGCTGTAGCCAGTGCAGTGCCTGGCACATAGTAGTTGCTCAATAAATATTTCTGAATGAATGAGACCCAATTTTTCAGCCTAGAAAGTGTGTTTGCCTGCTCAAGAGGTGTCAACTGAGGCTTTCTTCATCTCTTGATCCAAACCACCCAATGCAACAAGAAGCATCAGTGTCTTTAATAAAACACCCATAGAACATTTAAACTTTCCACAAAGGGTTTTTGTGTTTCCTCCATTACTGGTTACAGAGGTGGGCCGAGCCCAGATGCCTGGAAGGCCTTATTCCCAGCAACCCAGCCTCATACCACATTTCTTCCCCATGATCCCTATGGAGGAGGCACAGCTGGTTCCAAGCTGGAAAAGGAAATAAAGGAGTTCATCATTCATCCCTTCCCCTTTTCAAAAAACCCTCTATTGACCTGTTTCTGTCTCTATCCAGTTCTGCTCCAATCCTCTTGAAAACTGGGACTCATAATCGGTCCATGAAAGGGCCTGTCTATCCCCACTGTGCCCTGGGCCCACTCCTTCACTGCCCTGATGGACTGAGTCAGCTGTGGCCTCATCGTGGAGAATAATGGGCAGTGATGTCCCTTAATTACCCCCAAGTTGGCTTCTTCTGCTTTCACTTTTGTTCCTTGTGGCTCCCTTTGAACAGGGTTGTCAGCAGAGATATCGAGAGAAAATGTGTTGTCTGAAGCAAGACAGTGGCTTTCCTTGGCAGAGAAGAAAGCCGCTTCCTGCTTGTCAACATGTTGTCTATTTGTTAAGCTAAGACATGACCTCTGGCCTTGATTCAGTGTGCAGACGTGCACATCAAATAAATGTTTGTGAGGTTAACTTCATTGCTCCTCACTTCATGGAGGATTTTCTCTCTTCCTTCTTCATTGTCCAGGTAGAACTGGGACAATTGCCCCGGAACTTGTCAGGCTCAGGAGACTGACTCGGGATTTCTGCGCAAAGAGAAGTGTGGCAGAGCTGGAGAGCAAGGGTGCAAGCTCTGCTTTCACTGCGCACTGGCTGTGTGGCCTTGGACAAGTTACCTAATGCTCTGCAACAAGCAGAGTTGTCCAAAAATGATCCTCGGTGCTCAACTTGGCAAGAAACAAGCTAAAACCTGGGGAGGACAGGTGGGTAGGTAAACCGCTCCTCCAAGCTGGAGGGCTCCACTCAAGCACAGCTGCCCTGGGGCCAGCGTGCCCTGACCCCTTCCAGTGTCACATTTCATGGGCCCAAAGGCAGGTGATGTGCCGGAACCAACTCTTAATGCTTCATGAAAGTCCATTGCTAAATATTCAGGAATTTTGCAAGTTGGTAGCTTGAAATTGGCCACTATGGTAGTAGTTATGCCACAGAAGTGGCAAACACTCCAAATCAGGGCTCCCCACCCCAGAGAGCCAGTTTACCGACATACCACTGCCCAAAGCATCTGAGTGCTGGGGTCTGACAACTCCTCTCAGTGTGGGTGCCTGCATTCAGGCTGCCAGACGTCCCTGGAGTTTGATTATCCATCCGCTGACAAGTTTGTACCAAAGCTGTTAGACTCAGAAGAGAGAATTGTGGGAGCAGAACCCCTCCCCTGGCTTAGCTCTCTGTGGGTGACAGGGAATGACGAGCTCTGCTTCTTATCTCCGGCTCACCCCAGCTCGTATGTTTACTCTTCCTCCAATAAAGGCTAGTCCCTCATCCATGCCATTTGCTGTTTTGAAATCCATCCAGAGCCTTATTGCATTGCAGGTGGTAACCCAGAGAGAACTTATACAACTCAGTTTGTACGGTGAATGGATCCCTCCTGTGTGATGCTTCTGAGCCTCTGTTGTACGATGGGGACATAGCAGTGATTTCCCAGGGTATGTGTAAGAATCAAATGTCAATTCATGTGAGTGAGCTATGCAAACGGCAAAGACCCACGGGAACTTTAAGCATTCACATATGCTCTGGTGGATACATCGCTAATTGGCACTGAAAAGTCTTGGGGTTGGGTCTCGGCATTACTATTCTTTAACTGGGCTACCTTGGACAAGCTACTTAATCTCTCAATTTCAGTTTCCTCATCTGAGAAATGAGTACAGTACTGCCTACTTTAGAAGGTTGTCATAAGATCTCAACAGAACAGGGGTAGCCATGTTCAGCTTACATCTGGACACTCATCAGGTATCAGAAGATTCTAGTTGAATTTGAAAATTCTTCAACACTTCTAAGTTTAGGATGCCAATTCAAGCTGAAATGCCAGATTCTTTAATATTCACAAATAATTTAAATATAAATTCAGTTTGAGGCCAAGTGTACATAACAATAAAGTTCTAGGAAACTTTCAAATTGAGAACTGAAAGGGCGATAAACTCAGGGTTAAAAATACTGCTTCCTCCATAGGCTCAGATGCCTTCACTTGCTGAATGTATATCATGGAGGGTATTTTTGCATATCTATGTTTGGCAAAGAACCAAAACAACTCAATTATATTTGATCACTAATTAAATTTGCAGAAGGAGGACAACACTTGCTAATGGTGAATATAGCTTTTATTAGACTTAGCAAAACTAAGTCAGAATTGACTGAGTTTGGTGGTTGCAAATAAAAATAAAAGTTTTAAGTGTCTTCATTTAATTGGAATTAAAAATCATTGTATACTCCTGGATAGAGCTGGAACGCATTCTACTAAGTGAGGTATCCCAAGAATGGAAAGACAAGCACCACATGTACTCACCATCAAATTGGTATTAACTGATCAACACATAATTGCACATATAAGAATAACATCTATTGGATGTTGGGCAGGGGGGAGGGGGGAGGGGACAGGTATATGCATACACAAAGAGTGCAATGCGCACCACCCGAAGGATGGACATATTTGAAACTCGGACTTGGGGGGAGGGGGAGGCAAGGGCAACATATGTAACCTAAACATCTGTGCCCCTATAATATGCTGAAATAAAAAAAAAATCATCATATATACGAGCAAATCTAGAAATACAAGCATGCACTTTTCTCTCCCCCCTCTTCTCTTTCTCTCTCTCTCTATACATACACACACACACACACACACACAATCCATCAACATCAAATTTATTATGATCTGCTAAGGATGGTTATATGACCTGACATGATGGTTGACTGCCAACCAATTTATCTGGTGGCCTCATTGCCATTGCAGAAAATTAAAATTTGTTGGAAATATCCATACTGATCATATAATGGTCTGTTAATTCTATTCTAACAACAAACTGGGCTATGATCATTTTAATTAATCAGTAAGCAGTGAATGCTTATTCAACCAGCCATAGATATGGCTAGAATTCAACTCAAGGAGTATTTGAGTTCCTACTATATGTTACCTCCTGTACTGGGTCATACACCTGATGAATTATTGTTAATGGGAAGATGCAAAAGAACAAAATGAACTATATTTCTGCTCAAAATGTGTTAAGTGCTATCAAAGAGGCATAAACAATTTATAAAAGGGAGATCAAACAAAATTCTACAGGGAGATTGTACCAGAAATAGGCTTCAGTTAGATCAGCACTGTCCAAGAGAAATATAATGTGAGCCATATAAATAATTTTAAATTGTTTCTGGCAGCCATTTTTTTTTAAAAAGTGAAAAGAAGCACATGAGATTAATTGTAATCATATCCATATATCCAAAAAATTTTCAAGATGAAGTTAATATAAAGATCATTAATGAGATATTTTCCATTCTTTTTTGTGTGTGTGCTAAGTTTTTGAAATCCAGTGTACGTGTTACACTCACAGGACATCTCCATTTAGACATTATATTTTCATATTTTCAGCAAAAATATTGATCCTGAATATAGAATAAAATTTACAATTGAAGACATAGATGCACATGCCAAGTTGTTCCAATAATTGAATCAAGTATTGCCTTTTAAGTTTAAATTAAAACTAATTAAAGTTTAAAAGATCCAGTTTCTCCATCACACTAGCCACATTTTAAGTGGTCACTAGCCGCATGTGGTAGTGGCTGCCATATTGGACAGTGTCATCACAGAACTTTCTGCGATGATGTCAGTGTTCCATTGGATAGTGCAGCCTTGGAATGTGAGCATGGGCAGCTCCTGTGGAGTGAGGATGAAGAGGGTGTGTCCCAGGAAGAAGGAAGAGTTCAAAGACATGGAAACAGGAAAGGTATATGTACAACTTGGTCGCTGCGTGTAGAAATAAACTCTGATGTTCATTCATCTCAAGCATAATTTTGGGGGCTGGGCGTGGTGGCTCATGCCTGTAATCCTAGCACTCTGGGAGGCCAAGGTGGGAGGATTGCTTGAGGTCAGGAGTTCAAGACCAGGCTGAGCAAGAGTGAGACCCCGTCTCTACTAAAATTAGAAAAATTAGCTAGGCGTGGTGGTGCACGCTTGTAGTCCCAGCTACTTGGGAGGCTGAGGCAGGAGGATCACTTCAGCCCAGGAGTTTGAGGTTGCTGTGAGCTGGGCTGATGCCATGGCACTCTACTCAGGGCAACAGAGAAAGACTCTGTCTCAAAACAAACAATCAAAAAGAATAATTTTTGAGCATTGAGACTTTGGGCATCTTAAATCCTCTATATTCTAATTTCTCTCCTCTACTTTAGCCTGTGGTAACATTTAGATATTGAATAAAACTGCCAGTTGCCTTAAAAGGGGGAAATTAAACATATGTAAGTTTCTGAGAAAAGTACACACAGACTTGTAAAAAGGATGTAAAGTGATGGATTTTGAAAGGGGCGGAGGGCTGGTAGTGATTACATAAAATATATCAGCAACAGCGATGGAGCGAGGCACGATCATGCTGAGTGCGCATTTCAGTGGAAGGGAGAGATGCAGCAGGGCTGGGGGGTCAGTTCAGCTTTCTGGCTCAGCTTCTGAGGCTGCAACTTGGCCCCCCCACCCCCCGATGAGTCCTCGCAATCAGGCAAATGACTATTCAATGGAGTAAAAAAGAAAAATTCAATTCCAAGGCCATCAGACTCCTTGGTACCTATTTTCATAGGTGGGCATAAACCTGAGGTACGGAGACCTGGATGTGGGGAGACCTCCAATAATAATTATATACCCAGAACTCTGAGGAATGTTTCAGAATGGCCGTAAATTATCCTCATGTATGACCTACATTCATGAAACAATCAAAGCAGAGTCCTGGTTCAGTGGTTTTCATGATTTGGCCTAATGATCTATGTTGATTCCCTTTACAAAGAGCACATGGTCCAGTTATATATTTCTTCCATCTTGGGTTAAAGATGTCTTTCTAAATGCCCATTCTACCAATTTATAGGGGCATAAAAAAAGGATTTTCAGTAAAATGTACTTTCATTGGTTTTGATGAAAAGGGTCTGTGATGAAAGTAGAATTTCTAATAAGCATTTCATAAATGACTTGTCTTTCAAACTTAATATAAAAGAGAATAAAATACATCTCCCAAAGACCTCCTTGCTGCCTCACAGATTTAAAGTCCCCTGCTCTCAATCAATCGGGCCCAAGAACTCAAAAATCTTTAAAGATGCAATTAAATATTTATCAGCAAAAGTTGGTAAAACTGAGAAATTATTTATGGCCCAAATTTTGAAATAGTCACACATTGGGCGGGGGGAGCGAATGTTGGGAACTGCGCGTTTCTCTCCAGGGCGCACGCTCCCAGCTCTTTCTTGCTGTGCAGAGTTCACGAAGGGGAAGGAAATCACAGGTAGGAGGAATTGTGTTCACTACTGGGTGTTTTTTATTTATTTTTTATATTTTCTTCAGAAACAATGAGAGAGATTCTAGGACAGAAGGTGTCATGGAAAAGAGCCAGAAATTAGGAGGCAAATCATTTTCCTAAGGTGAGGCGTGATCTGTCAGGTTGTCTCCTGTGTTTGTTGGTCCCTCACCCGCGGTACTCCCAACCTGCTGGCTAAGCAAGCAGCAGTGATAGAGAATGTCAGGCTTGTAATATGGTTCTTCTTATGACGGAAGAGCACCCCCCCCCTTTCTAATAATTCAGCTACTTACCAACTAATTAATTATTTGGCAGATAGATAAATTATATATCAGTCAAGACTTTGTCTTATCTCTAGAGCTGCCTGCAAAGGCTTTCTGTGGATATTCAATTCCGCAAGGCAGGACACCCAATGGAGAAAAAGCCTCCACAGAGGGCAAACTTGCCACAGCACCTTGCTGCTGATGTCTTTACCCTTTAGTGTATGGGTCTCCTGTCCTTAAAGGAATTCAGGTTGTAATAAACTACGACAAAAGAAAAAAAAAAAAAAAACCAAGAAACAGGTACTTAGTCTCCATTCACTCTCTTGAAATGCAAGATAAACAAATTAAAAAGTGTTTCTATGCCAGCATGCTAACTCCTGTATCTTTTATGATAATTTTATATTTATTAATAGTTAAACTTATTTTTTCCCAACATTTTATTATGAAATTTCCAAACGCACAGAAAACATGGAAGAATTTTGTAGCAAGCACCCATATATTTACCAACTAGATGCCACCATTAACATTTCAGTATAATTCCTTTATCTCATATCATTATCTATCCTATATCTATTGATCTTCCCCTCTATCCAGCTTATTTTCTAGTGCATTTCAAGGAATTACACTTAATTTTAATGCTGTTTTAAAGAAAGCAATTATCAGCAAGGATATTTCATTCCATGGATGAGTATTCTCAGATTGGGCTCGTAGCTCCTGAGGATATTGGTTAAGAACACAGACTTGAAATCTCAAAGGCTAAAGCAAAAGTATGTCTGTGTTATTAACCAGCTGTGTGACTTCAGATAGGTTACTTTGTCCCTGAGTCTCATTACCTTCATTGGCGTGCTGGAAAATGATCCTCATGGGATTGTTATGAGAATTGAACATAATAGGTGAAAAGTGCTTAGCACAGTGCTGGGCAAATAATGAATATGTGCTGATATCTATATCAACACTGCTCACTGAGCCACTCTTTCGTAATCCTGTGAGATCAAGGATCCTGTCTGTTTCCTTTGCCATTAAATTCCCAGCCCTTAGCACCGTGCCTTATAAATAGCAGATGCTGAATATATGCTTGTTGATATGAATTGGGTTGAATTTCAGAGATTTTCCCTCCTGGGATTCAGGGACTACTTATTAATGGGGACGGGCAAGTAGAGTGGGCTTCAAAGGCACAAGATGCAAGAAAGTTAGCTCAGCAAATGAAGTGGGAGAGGAGGATGAGACAATGATAGTGAAAAGCCACCCAATAACACAAAAGTATTAACATTTATACCAGTTTTAGTGATGGAGCAGAATCCATCAGTCCCCTGTCCCCATCCCTAGACTTCATCCTCCGTGTGCTCAGCAGCAGACTTACAGCTGCTGTACAGCATCTCTTTGGCCTCAAGGCTCTCCTCCAAAGCTCAGAAGGGTGTTGGGCATTCACCCCTGGATGCAGCCCTCAACTAGTGTCTGCTGGGTGTATAAATACCCCAGCAAGTAGGTAAGTAACCCAGCATCCTCCCCTGTGGGTGGGACAACGCTGAGAGTGTGTTTCATGCCATTTTTATAGTTTCCCCATGAAATTCCAATCCAGTCACCCACAGTGGTAGCTGGCTTGATAAACAAGCTCCTCAGTTGATTGCCTTCCCTTCCCTACCTCACTTTCTTACTTCCTTCACCTCTTAAATGAACTTGCTACATTTGAATTCTTGCCTCAAGATTCACTTCTGGGGTAAGCCAAAGAAAGATAAGTGTCTTTTTACTTTTAGAGCCACAGAACCTCTTCTGCAAATGGCATTCTGTGCTAAAATCTACTAGGCAATATTTATAAAATTAGAGGTGCCCTGACTTAGGTAGCGGTGATACATGGAGGCCAGAGTCCTGCCTCTGTGGTCCTCTTTCCCTTCTGCTCACCTCCCCAGCACTCACTGAAGATGCCTCTATCCTCTCCTACAGCTCTGCAGAATACAGCTGGTCAGCTATGGGGGAGTTGATAAGGATATGATAAAAGATATAAAGAAAAGAGTAAGATGAATGAATTAAAACAAGCAGGCACAAAAAGGAAAACATGTTCCTTCAAAGGCATACGAAGTATGAACAAATAGTTTTTGTGAGGCATTCTGAAAAAAGAAACAAACAAAAACCCCTCAAACATCTCGAGGTTTGGGAGATTCTTGCACATTGTGTCATTCATAGCTTATTACACTTAGAAAAGCAGTTGTTTCATAGAGAATTTAGGTTGAAAGCCAGTGCGGGCAATACATAAGGGGCAAAGAAGAGAAGACTCCTCAGCTTGAACACAAAATTGCCTTTTGAGGCTGTAACAAGTAATGAACGATGCAGAAAAATGTCACTAGTTAGCTGCATGCTTATTAACTCATTCAGTAGCTCAAGGGAAGAGGCTTGTGAAAAGTATCCCAATATATTCAGGGGGAAAATGTGTGAAATTGAAGAAAATTGTAGGATGGACACATAATTTAGTCCCCAAATCTGGACATGTTTAAGCAGGAAAGGTGTTGCTAATCATAATTATGCCAGGACAACAGTTGTAAACTGGGATTTTTCCAGGCAACCAGAATATATACTCTCCCTTATTATAACCTAATCAATGGAATTGCAACTCCAATCCTGAAAAGAAAGTATTATGTGTTAGTGGTAGGACAGGGAGGAGAACACATTTTAGACCAGCCCTCTGTGCACTTGAGGGTGCATCAGAATTACCTGGAAGGTATATAAAAATACAGATTCCTGGCCTCAACCCAAGAGTTTCTGGTTCAGTGGTTTTGAGGAAGAGCCTGAAAATATACATTTCTATAAACTCCCAGGCAATGGTGGTGCTGCTGGTCCATAGCCACTCTTGGAGAAGGATTCGTTTAGACCAGTGGTCTTCAACCCTGGCTGTATATCAGAATCATCTGGGATTTTTAAAAAATGCTGATGCATGGTCCACGCTCCCTGGCCAGTTGAATCAATTTCTCAGGGCGGAGACCTGGTATATGCATTTTTAAGTGTCTCTAGTGATCCTCATGCATTGTAAGAGCTGAGAAGCACAAGCTTACCTAAAGGGGACCTAAAAACAAGAATGCATCAGAAATTGGGGCAGAGCTTTGAAGAAGTGGGGACTCTGGTCCCTTGACAAGTGGCATCCTTGGCTCTAAGGAATCCTGTCTAGACAAGGGCCATCACAGTGGCTAGGGCTGTCTAACAGGACAGAGTTGTCCACTTGGAGCAGCTCTGCTTCCTTTTGTATCATATCTTAGACTCCTGCAAAGATTTTGCTTAAAGAAAGGCATCTTTTGCACAGGGGCAGTTGAAAATAATAAATATAGTGATTGCCAGGATACTGAATTATTACTTCTAATTTTCAATTAAACATAGATCTTTAATAGTTCATGCCACCTTGTCCAGACTCCTAGCAAAACCTCCTCTCTATTGCTCTGCTCCAACAAAACATTCTCTGCAAGGCAGCCAGAAGGGTCTTTCAAAGCACACACTCTCTTGGGCAGACTTTGCTCCTTGTATGATGAAATCCCTGCTCCTCACCACAGCCTCCAAGACTGGCTGGCATCTCTGACTTCAAGGCTTTCCAGACTGTGCTCACTGTGTTGCAGCCACCCAGGCATGCCGCTATTCCAATGTGCTCCACTCTTTTGCACCTCCAGGCCTTTGCATGTGAAGCTCCCTCTGTCCAGAATGTTTACCCAGATCTTTCCATGGCTGTGCCTTTCTCATCCTTCCCATCTCCCCTCACATGTTAATAACTCTGACCAGCCACCCCAGCCATCTGTGCAAAGATTACCTCCTCCCTCCAGCCTATGACCCTGCCATTTGCTCTTTTTCCACATCCCTCTGTTTCTATTTTTCACAGTAGTTTTCACACTCTGCCATTTTCTTGTTTACATATTTACTTCTGGAACTGTCTGTCTACGTAGTAGAATATAAGCTCTATTGTGTGCTTATTCACAGCTATATTTGCCCAGCCCCAAGCTTGAAGCCCAGTATATAACAGGTACTACATATTTACTTAATGAATTAATTAATAGTCCAATAGCACCAGCCATTAAGATCATTCAATTAACCACCATTGTTCAAATTCCAGGTTCACCAAAAAATACAAGTTGGCAAAATTTTATTCTCCTTGTTGACCTTACTATAGGAAGAGAATATATTGATAAGGCAATATCAGTATTTTGGCCCATTTAACAATGACTATTTCTTCCTGGAAAAGCTGTTGTTCTGATTCATCTGACAGTGTTTTCTGGATCTGGTTAGTATGATTTAGTTTCCTTGATCTGGTTTAGTCTTTAGAAAGCTAACCCAGTGCTATTCCTGGACTGATATTTGAAAAACAGGA
Organism: Propithecus coquereli; assembly: GCF_000956105.1. NCBI lineage: Eukaryota > Metazoa > Chordata > Mammalia > Primates > Indriidae > Propithecus > Propithecus coquereli. The sequence continues at coordinate 3,069,870 of NW_012148397.1, read as the reverse complement.
TATCAATAAAGACCACATATCAACATACTTCTATCCTAGGAGGCCCTATCTAGCTGATCTCCTGGATAGAATCTGTAAAAGCAATGGGTCTATTTCTTAACCAATGACATCTTCCTGCATAACTTCAGCATCATATACCACACTGATCTCCAAATCATGATATTGAAAGCTGTTATTGTTTTTTCCATGTTCCTTTTTTTGTTGTTGTTGGATGATCTTTCAAAACTCTTTTCATGATAAAATCATTTGGACTTTTAAAGGAATTAAGACCAATTCCAGTTGGTTACCAAGATGGTCACAGTCAGCTAACCTTATGTGTGCCCAACTCTTAATAAAAACATGCTTTTGTCATTTGTCCTTTGTCTGACTTACCTTGCCAACATCTCTTGGGAAAGGTTGTCTCTGATTCTCTGGAATTAAAATGGGAGATACCACAATGGACCTCTTTTGTCTTGGGACGGGAGAAGTTCTTGCAAATTTAAATATATCCTAAAAGAGAAAACAAAATAAGTTGACTAAAATCTCCCATGGAAAGGATGTATCAGTCTGCTCTGAGATACAGTTCCTTTGTTGTGAAAGCATACAGCTGTTTGGACATTGTTAATTTTATTCTATCAAACCTCATTAGCATTACCAAGTACATCATTAGAATTATACAAAAGCTGACACTGTGATTCACAATGACTATCATTAAGCTATTTAATCCCATCTTCTGAATCACTCTATTGACAATGTCACTCTTGATTTATACATCCTTCAGTGCTTGCTTGTGTATTACTGTTCTTAACCTACAAGCAAGTAGATTACTCACTTGGTCAGGAACCCAGAGAATACACTGGATATGAAAGCAATTTGATTCATGGACGAATGCAAGGCCCTTACAGTCACAAATAAATAGGGATGAAGGGCCAGTCGCAAAGCTCCAAACTATGTCAGGCATCACGGAGCCTTGTAATTAATGTTTTTTCTAAGGAACATGTATTCTGGGGCAGCTGTTGGAATGCATTCTCCAAGTAATACATCCCAATTTCAATCATTGGAGTAACACTGTCAGGGTTTTTGTTCTATCTGTAACTCACATTTTTAATTAAACAAATGTGTTCAAAATGAAAACTTTGTATCATTATTTTAAATAAAGCACCAGTATCACTTTATGAAAAAAGATAGAAAACATAAAAATGTACATACTGGAGACCAAATGATGTTATTAAATTCAAGCTAAAAACTGTTGCCTATAAAGAAGAAATTTCCTCTTTTTAAAAGGTAAGAAAAGGTTAGAGATGTGTTTAAGGGGTGTAAACACCGAACTGAGGCTTTCTCCTTGATCTGATCAGAGGACTGAAAGAATTGAAAACAGATTATCATTTTCAACATGTAAACCAATCTTCTTTAATGCCACATACTAATTAAAATTATCTTCTGTATCATCAGAACTAAGCATCTTTAAAGTTGATAACAGGTTCCCATCAAAATCACGTGATAAATGATAGTTCCATACCATTTTTAGCCCCATGGCCCCATAAAAGAGTGAGTGTGTGTGTATGTTTGTGTGTGTGTTATAGTTTTACAGGAAAATTTACATAAGAAAAATCAAAAGGAAACAAGCTAAGATTTTGAAAGCTTCTGTAAACAGTTTTTCTCTTGATTTTGGTGGGAGTATAAACTGATAGCACCCTTGTGGTAAGCAATTAGGCAATATTTATCAAGAGCCTTACAAATGTACATATCCCTTTACTCTGTAATTTAGCTCTTAGGAATGCATCCAGATGCTAAATTCAAAAGAAGAATAAAACTGCATACAAGAAGAAGTTTAGTAAGACATGATTTATAAAGGGAAAAATGAAAACAACACAAATGCTCAACAGTAAAGACAAGGTTAAATCTGGGCCCATTAGCAGGAGACACTCTTAGGCCGTTACCAATAAGGCAGTCATGAAGACCGTGTTCCAATCACTGTCATCATTGCTCCGCTGCCTTCCCCATCACTACCACAAACTACTGTAATGACAATATATTACCAATGTGCTAGGCACTATATATGTGTCAGCTCTAATATTTGCAACAAACCTCCCAAGTAAATAAATTTTATCCTGCCTTCACCAGGGAAGAAAGTTCAGAGCGGTTACATAAGAGCTGTTAACTTCATCTAGCTAGCAGAGAGAATATTTCAGACAAACAATGTAGGGATATATAGAATACCATATTAGATGCATTCTACTTTATATACACTATATTGATCATAGAAAAATATCAAAATCTCAATGGTAGAGTCAAAATAAAAGACTGTTTTCTAGGAAGACAAAAGACTCAATATGCAGGCAAAGACAGAAAACTGGAGTCTGTGTATACATATATATAAATCAGTAAGAAGAAAAAGAAAGAAGGGTATAACAAACAAGCAAACAAAAAACCCAACCAACAATCCAAAAGAAACCGAACCCACAAAACAGCAGAGAGAAAGAGAGCTAGGACAAGGAGAAGACAATAACAGAGTGGATTATATTTATACAAAAGTGATGTCTAACCTGTGTGAAGATTCTGTTGGTTTATTTAGGGATGGCAAAAGAATAGAAAATATGTAAAATGTGTGCATTATATGAATCTCACTCACAATAAAAAACATCTCGAGCTTCAGACGAGAGAATGGTCTAGGAAAGCACTTTGAAAAGATTTAAAGTCTTACACGAATGTAAGGTATTGGTAATTAGGCTCTATCGCAGAGCAAACATAGAGCTCAGTGCATTATGACGGCATATGTGCAAACACGTCCGCAGTAATGAAAAAAAAGCACTATGTCATCAATAACAAACCTTTCATAGTTTGTAATAAAGCACTTGCTGTGTTTCCATGGGAGCGCAGAGCGGTCAGGTCCCTGCGTCCCCATTCCCTGCTCTGGTGTCCTCCCAGCCCACCAGCTAATCGAGCCCTGAGCTGCTCGTCCGTTTCCCTGACCCTTACAGCATCCCAGAAGTGCAGCCACAAGCACAACTGTGTTACCCCTGAATCTAAAGTGCCCAAGAAAAGAAGCAGGAGGCTCTGAGCCTTGGAAACAGCGTCTGGAATGGATAAGGCAGGGCAGGGTGGAGACGACTAATGGTAGAGATACCTCTATGTGCATGTGACTCTCTGACCCCGCCATGGGGCACATCTTAAAGAAATTCTGGTGTCAGGACATCCTGCTTCTTCTGACTCTCAACTTCTGCCTTACATCAGGAGGAATCTCAGTGAATATTTGTTCATGACTTTGAGTTTCTAGGTCCATGGCTCTGCTTCTGTTTTTGTCTGTGATTTCTGTGTATACTCATAGTCCATGTGTTGGTCAGCGAGTGTCTGCCTCTATATTCGTGTCCATGTCCACCTTCGCTCAGGTCTGTGCTAATGAGTTTGGCTGTGTGCTCCTAAGCCACGTGCCTGTGTGTGACTGGGACCATGTAGGAGCCATCATATCTGATTTGACCGTTGTCTATATACCGTACATGTGTATAACCATGCTAATGTACCACTGAGTGTGTGTGTGTGTGTGTGTGTGTGTGTGTGTGTGTGTTTGTGTGTGTGTTTTATCTGTCAATCCATTGTGTGAAGTCTCTGAAGGCACCAGGCTATGGCTATAACCTCAGGGAAAAACAAGACATAAACAGAATGTGGCCAATGCAAGAGATGTTTCTCGAAGGCAGAAGAGCAGGGCGTGGGAGACAACTGAACACCATGGTAAACGAGATCTGTGTTAGGATTCTCTGCCTTCTAACGTTGCCATTACCAAGTGAGCAGAGAGGAAAAATCAGTTCTGGGCAAGATGGGGGTACACTAGGTCCGCTGACTGTGAGGGTCCTGTGGGGCATGCCACAGAGGTCCCAGAGGGCAAATACGGAGTTGCATTGAGGAGTGAGAGAGGAACAAGAGATGTCACGGTCACCTACGTACAAGAGTAGCTGGAAGGAATGGAGAAGCTGACACCACCGAGATTATGGAAAGAGGGAAAAGGGAGGAAACCCAACCATTCGATGGGTTTCTAAAAGGTCAGCCAAGGCCACAGAAAGGTTAGTTAGAAAAAGGAGGAAAACCAGAAGGACTGAGAGGTGTGGCTTTCAAGGGAGGAATGCTTGGCCACGCCACGCCACGCCACGCAGTGGTCCCTTCCAAAGGGTGGATGCTGTAAGGAGGCTGCGGGGCTTGACAATGAGCGAGTGACTGATGGTTTTAGAAAGAACAACCTTGTGTGTGTGTGTGTGTGTGTGTGTGTGTGTGTGTGTGGACTTTGGTATAGAAGGAAACGAGAGAAACGGGGAGAAGTTCATCAGTTAAAGCGGGGAAGGTGCAGGAGAACAGGGGAGACGCCTGACCAGGACCCCCGCAGGAGGCGTGAGGAGTGGGCGCGCAGCACGGTGAGCCCCAGCCGGGGGGCCAGAGCTGCCTTCCTCGAGGCAGGACAGATGGGGCTGAGGGAGATTTTCTCATCCACCGAGGAGGATAATTTTCCTGTCCTCTCCGTCTCCAGAAGGAAATGAGAAACTGCACGTGATAGCATCTGTGCTTTCTACAGAACAGCACAAAAGTGAAGGATGGGTCTTATTAATGCTGGGACGGAGGAAGTGAGGGAATGAGGATGAGCCGCTCAGTCCCCGTTAGGCGTGAGTAACTCGGCTGTGGGTGGCCTAAGGCCAGATCTCAAACCCAGACACGAGTAGATACTCAGCCACTTCCTGCTTTCCAGATTCACTAGACGCGCAAACGTCAAATGTGCTCTCTCACGTTAAACGTACACACTTACGCACATGTGGGTATGTACACCCACCCCACACACCAGAACCACTCGATAGCCCCACACACACACACACACACACACACACACACACACACACACACTCGTGAACAGATGCACATGTGGCAGACACGCATCGCCTGCCCAGATCCAAAGACACACAGCACACCTTCCCCTCAGCCACAGGGACGGACACAGGCACGCAGAGGTGTGTGCAAGGCCAGCGAGGTACTGGGGCCGCTGTGGCCACCACTGGGCCAAGTGCATCTCTGTAGCCTCTGCCGTCTCTGGGTAATGACGCTGGTCGGCGTCGTTGAGCCTGGGCTGCGGGAGGCCTGCAGCAGCCGCCTCCAGTGTCGCTTCAGTCTCAGGCGCAGCGCGGTGTCTTCAGGGAGCCTCACGCGTGCTGGCCTCTATCGCACAAGAATGATCATCCCTCCGTAAACTCCTCTCGCTGGCGCAGCTCTGCGGGGCCTTCGTCTCTCTGTCTTAGGGTGTTTGGCTTTACAACTTCATTTGCTTTCCTTGCTGTTTCTCAGTCTCAGGAGACATTGGAAGCACAGGAAAAGCAAGTGCCACGCTACTTTGGGGGGTCACGTCACGTAGCCCCGAGGAAGATACCAGACATAAAAGGGAGACCCTGAAACTGTGAGCTGGGGGTGGGGGAGTGAGGGCTAAGGCAGAGGAGGGCAGATAAAAATAAAGAATGTAAAGAGGGGAGAGACGGTAGATTCATATTCATTTATTCATTTCTTCAAGCACGTATATTGAGCCCTGCCTCCCTGCCAGGTATACAAGGTCTGCCTGGAACGTATCCAGCCATTGTTAATAGAACGAGAGCTATTACATGGCTGGATACTTTCTGGACAGACCTCATATTCTGGGCATCTGGATAGCCCAGAGCGTAAAAGAGACAAGCACCCTGTCCTCAGGGAGCTTACACTCTAGAGGGAGGAGGCAAAGGGTGAACAGAGAAAGAGAGTGACACGCAGGGCCCAAGAGAAAAACCCGGCAGGAAGGGGACTTGAGGGCTCGGGGGGGGGGTTGTTGCCTTTTCCCCCTTTGGGCCGGGGGGGGGGCGGGGGGGGAAGGCAGGAGGAGGAGGGACCTACCCTGGCATGTCTGAGTGTCAGCGAGGTAGCTCTTGGGCTGAGCCAAGTGAGCCTTGATGGGGAGAAGACAGGTCAGGGCCTCGTGCAGGGAGTTCAGACCCCGGATCCCAGATCCCACGTCCCCCACGGCTGTGCAGACCAGGGGGAGGGGTTGAATTTTGCTCTGCATGGGGCATGGGCCATGGGAAGGTTTGACGTTTAGAGCTGAGAAGTACACTTACGACAAAAAAGGAGCATGACCGCTGTGTGCAGAATAGACTTAAAAGGATAAAAGTGCAGGAAAGGTTCATTTGTTGAGTTTCTTCCTTGTCCCAACCCCGTCTTTACAGAACACTGAGGGTCTTGCTAAAATGCAAATCTGAGCATTTAATTTGTGGAAAGAGAGAGGTGGGGTCCATTTTCCCTGCTGGAGCCCCTCTCTTCAACCATATTGTTAAGGTATTATCAAGGTATAATTTAAGTACCATAAAATCCGCCCATTTTAAGTTCGCAACACAATGACGATTAGGAAATTTACAGGGTTGTGATATCATTACCACATCTAATTTTAGAACCTTTCCATCTCCCCTAAAAGAAACCTCATGCCCATTAGTAGCCAATTCTCCCTTAATCCCCAGCCACTGGCAACCATGAGTCTTCTTTATGTCTGTATGCTTTTGCCTTTTTTGGACATTTCATAAAATGGAATCACATGATATTTTCCCACAGTATTTTCATGAACTCTGCCCCCATTTCATTGCTGGTGGGAAGACTATGAAACAAAGGGATTCAGGGCTATCTCGCGATGGTGAGGGGTGTGTAATGGCCGGCCCCAGCCTCCAGGCAGAGCCACCTCCAGGAGCATCGCAGCCCCAGGCCGCACTACCCAGGAAGGCCCAGGCCTCGTGTGTGTAACTGTGGTCACTTCCTCCTCCCCTCCGCTGTCCCCTCCTGCTGCCCTCCCTCCCCACAGGTGTGGGAGCTGACACCCCCTCCCCATAGACCTCCTGCATGCAAGGTCTGTTCCCAGGAGCCCACCTCTGACACCCACCAAGGCAGGATGGGTAAGGTGCCCACATGTGAAGGGGAACAGACAGCTGTGTGGTCTGCCAGACTGGCATTTTACAGCGGGGGCCACACTCAAAGTTTATGTGTCCCTGCCTCTTTCTACCACTCAGTCAAGGGCATGAAATCCTTCCAAATGGCCACCCCAAGGACGTAGTGAGATTTGAGAAGAACAATCCTGCTCTCTGCACACCTGAACACAAGCCCAGAGGCAGCTTAGAGATGGCTGGACACCTGTCAGAGGGTCTTTTCCATACGCCAACACTCACAACAGGCAGGAAGTAGCCAGAAAACATGCATGTCCTCCTCCCCCTCCCTCTACCCTCCTAGTGCCCGTCTTTCCATTAGGTAATAAGTGAGAGGGAAAAATAGTGAAAACTTTATAAAGAAGCCACAAGCTTCTACCTTTGTTTCCTCTTCTACTTTCACAACTTTGGGGAAAAGCATGTGCTAAGAGGAGATATTTTAACCAGGCAAAGCATTGCAGAAGCTGAAACATTCCTCTCTGGCCAAGGCAGAAGGTTCAGGGAGAGCAATGAAAGTCGAGACTCACACAGTCACCCCAGCCCAATTGTGGACAGACTCGTAGGTCGAGGTAAGATGATTGGATTTGCTTCCTAGGCAGTGGGGAGCCTTTCCTGGTTCCGTACAAAGGTGTGATGCTTTGGGTTTGAATCGAAGGAACAGAGGATTATTTCTTGGGAGAGTTTGAAGCTTACATTCCATACTCAAGACTCAAGACGACATAACCGGTTTCCTTTTGACCTTTCTAACCCTAAGGTTTACCTGGCATTCTGGCTCTGGACTCACTCAGTCTGCCATGGGAAATACTGCCATTTATTTAGCAGTTATGTGCCAGGCACAGTGCTAGGCACATGATAATATTATTTCACTTAATGCATTCAACAACTCACAGGTAGAACCAGGATGGCTGCTTCCCTGAGCTTCAAAGACGTAGGAGATGCATCCAAAGTATTTAGCTTTTGAGCCTCTGACTCGGAGCCCCCTGCTCTAAACACTTTGCTATACATCTCCCCCCGGGTTGCTACTGGTGACCACCTTTACAAGAAGGTCTATCCCTGGCTAGAGAGGTCTTTAGCCCCATTTAATCAATTGTAACTACAGAATCACAGCTCCAACATTTTCCAGGAGAGAGAGTAAATCTCAATCAGCCTCTGGCTAAAAGGAGCAGCTACCTATTCTGCAGGGGGACAGCTTAATTGTCTGCAAATTTCTGCAAATGAATGGAACTGCAGAAGCCAGTCTCCAATTTATTCCATTCTTGCAGCTGATCTCATTGTGCTAGGAAAAGGATTCTGTGCCACTCAATTCACATTTTGTTTGCAATCAAACACATGGTTCAGCCAGCTTTGCTGTACCTGGGGCGACATTTAAAGTTTGCTTTATTGCCTCCTGGGACTGAAGTTTGCCTACTTCAGAAAGCAGCAGTCAACAAATACCAAACTTTCTGCAGCAAATTTAGGAGGTTAGAGAGCATGACACTAAACTTACTTCATTTCTAACTATCTATTTTTGCAATATTCTAGAGGACAAATGTCAGCAGAACTAAGTCACCCACTGCAGATTTACTGGACAGAGTTATGCTGACAATAAAATGGGGTGATACAGAAACTACCCCTTTTGGTCCCTCAGATCATCTCAGGGCAGGGGCACTATGGAACTCATTTTAAAGGTGGGGGTCAGGGAAGATGATGGCTGGTGGAGTCATAGCATGGCATAGAGCCAATCTGCTGTTATAAATTACGTTATTCACACTTTTCAAGGGCTGCTGCTATGCAACCAGGAGAACTGGGTGCACACCACTGTTCCCTAGAGTCTCCATGCATACATGCTTTCCAGAAGTGATCACCAACAACATCAGAAATGACACCTCCAGTAATGAAAGTCATACAGCAAAAACTTTGGGGATGACCAATCTAAAATTTAAAAATAAATAAATAAAACACAATGCATGGCAGACCCAATAACCAAGCATCTGAACTTTGAGCCCCTAGGAAGTAACACATTCCCAATGGAATGACTGTGACAGTTGTTCCTGTTATTATACAGCTATGAAAAAGAAATTGCTTTGGCCAAAGTAGTCAATAGAAGAAGGAAGTTACAGGTTTCACCAGGGGAGTTTGAAATTTGGTGATAATTCCAAAAGTTCTGTGTCCAGCAGACAGCAAGACGTTTTAAAACATTCCCCTCCTCCTCATTAACACACTTTAGCAAAGGATGACACCTCGAGAATGACCAAGGCCAGGAAGATCCGGGAGGCTTGGCTTTTGGATGACATCTCTGACCTCAGGGGCCATCACTGTCCTCTTGGCTCTGCTTCTCAGCTACACCGGCCCCCTTGGGATCCTCCGACGGCAGTGGCAGGTGTGCGTCTAAGGGCTTTACCCAGTGATTCCCTCCTCATGCCTCCCCTCTTTTGCCTGGTTGATCCCGCACCCACCTTCCTCCTCTCAGCTCAAGCGCCACGTCTACACTTGCTCAGTCTCTTTTGCTCTGGGGATGCCTGCCCCTTGCCCTTTCCCAGATCCTGATTACACACTCGTTTGTTGCTGTTATTTTATAGATGTCTGTCTTCCACACAAGGCTACCAGCTCCATAGGGGCAGTCACTGCAACTTCCTGGTCTGCTGTTGTGTTCCGGGGCCTGGCACAGCCCAGGCATATAGCAGGCATCCAGAAAGTATTTTAAAAATATTATTAAATAAAGAAATTATTAAATGAATATAAGGTTATTGTAAGAATTAGGGTAATCCAAGTAATGGACTTAGCACAATGGCTGGTTCAGAGTATATTTGCTCCATAATTGTGGCTAATGAATAAACGAACAGGATGTCTGTGATTCTGCTTTGATTTCCTCTCCACTGTAGAAGTCTTCTCCATAACAACAATCAAACAGCCACACTCAGTCTGGATTCTTTCATTCTGAGGTGCTCAATACTTTGTGAAATAACCAAATCGATAGAAAATATTTTAGAAAACTCTCCTATTTGATAAACTGAAATCTGCCTCATGGGTCTTGGTTTTGTTTTCTGGAGTTGCACAGAAGTCTGTCCCTTCTTGCTATGACAAGTGTTAGCTATCTCAGGTCAAGCAGATGCTGCTCCTACCTTCCCTTTGTACCTTCTTTCCTTTAAACATCACCAATTTCCAGAATCATCCGTGGACCCTACACGTTTCCCTCATTTAAAGGTGCTGTGATTTATAGGTTGGTTTTAAAGTTACTCCTCAAATATCCCTGAGTCATCTTAATAGTCTAATATGCTGACTATAAAGTTGGGACATCTTAGAAAAACAAAAATAAAGTACACGATGCTCATGAAGTTCTGGTAAATGGGTACATTTATGCTTTAAAGATGTTTTTGTGTGTGAAAAACAATATAACAGTCTGTTTGACAGCTTTTAAAGTGTCCATGTTCCTTGACTAAGTAATTTAACTTCTAGGAATCTACTGCAAGGAAACAATCAAAATATGTATACATAATATACTCATAAAGGTATTTGCTATAATATTATGAGTAAAAGGGGAAAAAAGGAAGCAACCACATTACCCATCAACAGGAAGAGATTGAAGAGTCAAATACACCTTTTTTACTATTTTCTTCGAACTCCCAAACCACAAATACCTGAACACCTAAACACATATTCAGCCCTCCAAAAAGAAAAAAATACATATGTGAACACATTTGTGCACATACCACAGACACACAGATTTCTAACCACTAAGAACTTCCTCTGTTATTCTCTCTCTGCCTTTCTGGTCTCTTTCTCTCTCTCTTTACCTTCCTTGGTTGCTCTAGGGTAGGTGGAGTCACCAGATCGGCAAGGCCTGGGTCCCTGAATGTCTATATGGAGTGCAGATCCCTACCAACAGGATTAGTTTGTTGTTAATTGCTGGTTTGCTGGTTTCCAGTACTTAGCCTGCCTTAACTGATACATAGACCAAATTCACATTAATTAGATGTGTGAATAAATGAAAGAAAAAACTTCACTCTTAAAGACATAAAGGCATAGAATGAAGAAGAAAACTCACACGTAGATAAAATGAATAAACAAAGCAAAGGAAAGAGTTCTGGAGTTACTATCCCCCAAAATGGAACAAAGCCGTAGAGCTCTGGACACGCTTGTCTCCAAACTGAGTTTTACCAAAATTATATGTGTATAAGTAAATTTTTATACATAGTGATATTAAAGAGGTGTTCACTTCCTTAATATAATACAGAGGCTTAGACCCAAAGCTGTGCTTAACATGCATAAGATGAAGCAAAGCAGGATTAAGTGCTTAATCAGAGAGAGGTTCATATAGCTTCTCTTTGCTTCTTTTTCTCTTTAGGCTTTTGAGAGTGCATGAAATTATGAAACTATGAAATAGGGAGAAGTGGTTGTTTCTAGGAATTCTTGTTGAAGTCAGGTTATAATGGCTTATTGATATGGTCCCAGGCTTTTATGTTAGACTACAGCAAGGGCCCCCTGTGTCCCGTCTCAATTCCATTCTGCAGTCCACTGCCTGAGCACTCTGCCCAGACACAAATGCAATTAGGACACTCCCTTGCATTAAAGCATCCACTCGCTCTAGTGTAGATTCTAAATCGGCCTGGGATGCGATGATCCCCTTATCCCTAACATGTGGCCACTGTCCCCTGTGATCCACACTCCGGCCTCATGACCTACTTGCAATTCCTCAAACACATCATGCTCTTCCTCACAGTCCTTTGCTTCCTCCATTTGACTAAAACCTCCATGATCTTTATGCTTGAGTCTAAACGTCATCTCTCATAGGAAATCTTCCCGAAATTTGGGTTCGATAATCTTCCTTTCTCTCTAGATTTTCACTGCACGATGGATATTCTTCTGTCATGGCACTATCTTATGATATTACATTAATAAAAGTTAGGGAATTTTTACTCTTCCCCCCACAAGACTATAATCACATTGAAGGCAAGTTTTATTACTTACTATTTCTGCATATATTTAGGTGTTTCTTTATCCAGCCAACATATCTATTGACCACATTCCATGGCCAGGCACTGTGATAATTGCTGTGTTTTGAACTAAGCAGGAAAGGTTCAATCACCCCTAGAGCTTCTCATTTTGAGATGAGCCAATTAAACAAATAATTATAAGTAACTTTGAGTATTTTAAAGTAGCACCAGTCAATGCAATGATCAGAAAGTGAGACTCCAGAGTTTCTGTATAAGGGCCTAGGATGAGCAATATGATTGGAAGGAAAGAATGTTTAAGATGCATTTGCCTGGCATTTATGGGAAGACAACCTGAGTCACACCTGGGACCACTCAGCAGGCAGCCTTTGCTTTCTGGAAGAAATGTCAGTAAAGCTAAGACCTGAAGGATATGTGGAATCCATTCTAACAAAGAGAAACCAGGAGGTGGCATAATGCTGGGCTCGGGGAGCAGCATAAGAAAAGGCATAGAGGCAGAAGGTGACCAGAGACCAGAAGGGCTGGGGCAGAGGAGGTAAGGTGCCCGGGAGCTCTGGAAGAGGCTGGAGGTGAGGAGAGGCCAGACCTCATCCAATTACAGAGGATTGTTCTGAATCCTCAGGACCATGAGAAGACACTGAATGGTTTTAAGCAAAAATCTGAGATCTGACTTTGCCTTTGACCCATCCCTGTCAGGGCTGAGGAGCCATCCTGAAGAAGACCTTCACTTAAACAGATTTTGTTTCCTGCTATTTGTTATACTTAATCCAGCCCATATTTGAAAAGTTGAACCTAAAAATGAAACAGCAACAAAAAATAACCCCACTATTCTACCACTTGTTCTAAAATGTCAACGTCTCCACGTTTGAACTGCTAGTTAAAAAATAAAACCAAAAGCATACACTCTGGATGAAAATTTGCCAAACTACGCTTGCAAGATGCAATTGCCTCTGAAATATTTCATGAATCTAGCAGGAGCAATAACAACACACATCAGGACTTGCTATTTTCATTGGAGGTGAAAAATGCTTTAAACATATTTTGATTCTTTAGTCAGAAATCCATTCAACCACGTGTGACGGTGATGGGATTATAATGGATATAATTTCCCTCTATCTGCTCTGGCATTGATAAAATATTCATGTTAAATAGCTACTTGTGACCACCTGGAGGCATCTTGCAGCGCTCTACAGATGGGCTTGTTTTTCTAGTACACATATGTGCTCCAGCCTCCACAGCTGTTTTAATTTGAGCATGTATGCTAGACGTGGGAGCACGTGACCCAGGTACCACGCTTTCATCATTTGCCTGAGCTCGTAAATGCATGACCAGCCTTTAAAAATGAGAGTCCCTGTTAGAAAATCCCCACTTGGAAAAATAATTCTTTCCAATTCAGTGGGTATTTATTGGGTGTTTGACATGTGCTTTCCCTATGGAACTGTCACCATAAATGATACACAACCATCTGCAGAAACCTACAACTCCACATGCCCCTAAACTGAATTGAGAATTCTGTCCTTCCCACCTACTCTTGCCAAAACCACAAGTTTTCCTGGATCCCTTTTCTCAGCTGTTGAAGGGTTAGACACTTATATCATACGAATGGTTTCTTTGGTTTCCACCGTACATACTGCACCACCAAGAGGTTGCCAAGTCCTATAGGTTCCACCTGGGGGATTTTCCCTTCCTTGTCTATGACCACATTTCCTGTTATGATCCTCACTTTTCACCTGCTTCACTGGAGCCCACCTGAGGGATCTTCATGACTTCTGGTTTCCTTTTTATACACGATCCCAATTGATAGTAGAACTGCAACAACTGGGACCTCAACATTCTTGGTCTGGGCTCCCCAGAAGCAGACACTGAGATAAGGATTTAAGAGTATGTAGTTTATTTGTTGGGTGATCCCAAGAGATCCTGAGAAGAGAATGGGGAAGTGAGGCAGGGAAGGGAAGACAGCTAATGAAGGAAGCATTAATGAGCAAGTTACCACTGGGGAACGCTAGGAGCCAGTGCAGAACGCATGACTCAGAGGGGTGAGGGAGTTGGGGGATTTATACTCCAGTTCCCATCAGCCATTTATCGAGGGTTCTCTGGGGGGTGCTCTTTCTCTGGACTGGTGATTGGGCAAAGAGATGCAGAGACTGGCAGTTGGAATCTGGCCTCGTGTGTTCTAGTGACAAAGCCCAAGGAAATATGGGTGGGGCATGGACAGAGTCTGCTGTTCTACCCAAGGGTCCCTCCTTTGTGGTCTTGGGCTCTATTGCCATAACCACACTGTACAGTGGAAATATGTTAATATTTCATAACCATGGCCTAACTATGTACCTGGGTGGGGAAGGAAGAGAAGGAAAGAGATAAAGAGAGACAGAAAGAGGGACAGAAAATCAGAGGAGAGAATGAATAATGTAATTGTAAATAAACTCCACCCACAAGTCCATTCCATAAGCAAATACCCCAGAATAAATACACAGTGAGAGGTACAATTCAGCTGTTACCATAGCTGTTTTCAATTCCTAGGATCTCTAATTGTTAGTGCTTACCACACTGAAGAGGACTCTAGTGCTTAAGCACAAGAATTTCCATGCTTTTAAGATGAGAGACTCCTAAATGCAAACCACTTTCTCTGGTGCCTAGCGGAGAAACAGAATTTGTCCTATGCTGGAAAGAAAGCTGGTTTGCATTGGTCTTCTTGGGAGACAGAGTCAGTCTCCAAAGTGGAATCTTTCTCAAAATCTTAATTCATTCATTCCACAAATATTTATTGAGCACCTGCTATGTGCCAGACCATTTTTCACGAGCTGAGTGAATCACCACCACCACCACCACCACCACCTCCAACAACAACAAAGCCCTCTGCTTTCCAAGATTCCCCAGTAGGAGTGCCTCTTCCTGGTTTTCCTGCCTAGAAAGTTGGGGATTCTATGGGAGTCTTAGCTACCTGCATGGCTGCCCCTCTGCTATATGACTGGAAACCAATCCTGAGACAAAGCAGGGAAGAAAAATAACCTAACCCAGGAAGCTCCCCCAAAACGTGTCTCATTTCTCCACGTTTTGACTGCCCTCAACAATCCACCTGTCCACCAGCTTTGGTTTATCCTTCACAGTTTTCAAGTACGTGTGTGTGTGTTTGAGTGTGTGTCTGTCCAGAGTTTGCAGTTTAGTATTCGGTAGGAGGGATGGACTATAGAGGGCTCTTATTGCCAACTCAGATCATACCTTTTTTAAATTCATTTTTCATTCTAAATAGAATAGGTTCATTATAGAAGCTCTAGAAAATATATTAAAATGCAGAAGAAAAATCAATTTATTCACAATCCTGTTTCAGACAAACAGAATAGCATTTCCGTGGACTTCCTTCCAGGTTTTGATACACTTTTTGCTTAAGTTGAAATTGAAGAGTCTAGCTGGGTATGGTGGCTCACACCTATAATCCCAGTGCTTTGGGAAGCCAAGGCCAAAAGATTACTTGAGGTCAGGAGTTTGAGACCAGCCTGGACAACATAGTGAAACACTGTCCCTACAAAAAGTGAAAAAAATGCCAGTTGTGGTGGCATGTTATTTAGGAGGCTGAGGCAGGAGGATTGCTTGAGGCTAGGAGTTTGAGGTTGCAGTGAGCTATGATTGTGCCACTGTACCCCAGCCTGGACAACAGAGCAAGACCCCATCCCTAACAACAACAACAAAAGAAATAAAAAAAGAAATTGAAGAGTCTGAGCAATTTTGTATTTTTTTGAGCCTGATGATAAACACCAAGCTTTTTCCCCACCCCTGTCATAGATCTATAAACATAATGTGAGTAGCTGCAAAATACATCCTGGGGATGTATCAACGTGCATTAAACCATTCTCCTGTTGTTATGCTCATGTTAGGTGCTTCCATTTGTTACTTTAAATAAAATGCAAATAAAATGGCATTGTATGTAAAGTTTTATTTGCTTTCTTGTTTTTCTTTCATGAGGATTCCTTAGAATAGATTAGCCAAAGTGATATTACTGGATCAAAGGTTATGGACATTTTAAAGGTCCCGTGACATACTGCCAAACCACCAATCACCACTGGAAACAGGGTATCCCCATGGGTTTGAAAACATCTGTCTGATTGCAAGGCTTGTGGTTCTGACCACATGGTGCTGTCCATGCATGCCGTGCTCCATCGTAACTTCACGCCTTTGTTTGTGCTGTTCCTCTAACGAGAATACCCTCTTCCCTGGCTCACGCCTTTCTCAGCTCTGGTCTTCTCTACCTGCCTGATAACACACAGACAGACACACGTTACATGCAGACACGCATGCGCAGACACACATAAATACACAGACCCACATAGACACACACACACACACACACATATACACTTGACAATGGGTTCTTATTACACATCATGTGTATCATTCTCCAGCTCAGTTAGATTATAGTGTCAGGACAGTTTCTATTAACTTTTCAGTTTCTTTTGCCAGGTTCCATTAGTATACAAATGCAGGCTCTTTTTTTTAAACTGTAATAAATAGTATCTATTTAATAAATGCTATCTCATATCACACAGCAAGATGTTATTATCTCTTTTCTTCTTTTTCCAAAGGTACTTTTTGAGGTTTCCCCTCCTTAGGGTGACCTCAGAGAAGAGAAAAACCTGTGCTTTTACTTAACACCTGACGCACTGAATCATCGGGTTGGAAGGGATGCTGGTTTTCCTCTCCCTTACAGCGGAATCACCTCATTAACTGGCAGGAGACAGCGCTGGCTGCCGATGTGGCTGGTGCAGCGACCGTGCAGTGAGACTTGACGTCGCACGTGCCAGTTCAAGGAGGGATGTAGCTGAGGGTAGATGTCACTGGGTTATTCCAGGATGGACTCAGAGAAAAACAGTGTACGACTTTATCAAATACAAAAACAGGTCCCTCATTACTCTAATGCCCTTAGGAAAACTCAGCTTCTTACCAGAGTCGTATGGCGATTCAGGGAAGGCAGGGCCCAGACTCGCGCTTCCCCAACAACAGGGGTGAAATCAACCCTCCCCTTAAGAATGGTGCATTCCTGTCTCAGACAGGACAACAGGGGGAGGCGGAAAGCACTGTCCCGGTATTGAAGACAAGGAGGCACTCGTTGCCAGGACTCAGTAGAATTGGTCCATTTTTGAGATCCTGGTTCCTCCCGTTTTTATCCACTTGCTTTTTGTTAATTAACTTCTTGATGTTATGGCTGTAAACTCTAAAATTAGAAAGCTATTTCCCACATTGGCTGCCAAAGTCAATGGCCCCCTTTGTCCAACCTATTTTTAAATATCCTCTATGATTGAAATTCAAGATTATTTGGCTTAGGGACTTATTCTCAATATTTAACCTAAATTAGACTCTATTTTTCCCCTGTAAATTTCTTCTCTTTCATGGAAACCTCCTCCAAACCTCCAGTACTATTCTTCTATTCTCTTTTGTTAAAGACATTTTAATTAAGACACTAGAGCTACCTTAACCTACTTAAGCAATAATCTCCCTTTTATGTGGCTCTGAAGCTCCAAATCAGCAAAGTGCCTTTCATCGGCCTGTTCCATTTCTTTCTCCTCCCTTTGTTCTGTTTTTATTGGATTACAGATCATCACATTTTAATTCAGCTCCTACCTCTATTCCGCACTATGCACTTTATATTAATAAATTCATCTTCACAATAATGTATACAATATTGCATGTCTCCCATGTCACTGATTACTGTGTCCTTTGAAGGTTCAAAGGTATGTCAGATGTATCAGGAAAAAGGGGGAAAAAAGACCACATTTGATATTCTCTGACATCTGAGGTTTCCCTGAGCCCAGGGGTTTTGATGTTAGGATCGTAAAACAACAACAGCTTAAAAAAAAAAAGGAGAACATGTTATAAATATTCAGTTGTCATGTAATACTCATTCTTCCTTAAGAGACGGAAGAATCAGGCTTCGTTTTCAAAGTCAAGATTGGCAAATACAGCAACTATTTGATAATAGAGCTCAGTAAACCTATTATGGGACCAAGAGAAATATGTCAGCATCCTAGCTGTTCTGTGAAGTTGCCCCGCAGGAAGGGAGCAATTTTTATTTCATTTGTTTTCAAATACTTCTTCATATTGAACGTGTAGAATGTTTTACCAGTAGGAAAGTATCTTTGAAAATCAATGCATTCCAAAGGATGAGAGAGAGTACCTACTATGAATTAGGTACGAGGTTCTGCGTTTAATCACTCCTTCCTTGATACTTGCACAGTTTATGTGATGCAAGTGGCATTGTACTCCATGCTACAGATGAGGAGACTGAGGCCCACAGATGTTAAATGTTTTGCTCACACACACACATTCCTGGCAAGCGGAGGAGTCAGGATTCGACCCCAGGCCATTTTACTCAGCGCTTGGTCCGTTATCCACTCTATCTCTTGCCTCTTGCACATGCTTTCCATATTATGATAAAATTTTAATTACTGCAAATATTTTACTGAAAATCTCTTCCAGTTAAACTTACATGGATCACATTTATCCTTTTCTGGTCAATAAGCTCCGTTTGCAAAATATATTCAGAATTTGACTGTTTCTCATTCCCCTACCCTCACCCAACTGCCCCAGCCTGGTCCAAGCCAACATCATCTTTTGCCTGGATTATAGCATGATCCTCCTCAGTGGTCCCCAGCTTCTGACTACACCCCTACATCCTCTACCTAACCATCCCCACCCCGAGCAGCCAGAGTGGTCCTGTTGAAACACGAACTGGGTGACATCACTCCTCTACTTCATAGCTAGGGTCCTCGGAGCACTTGGAGTAAAACCAATACGCTCATTCTGGCCTACAATGTGTTACTTAATCTGTGCTCTGCTCCTGTTACCCCAAGTTCCCCTGACTCACTGGGGCTTGCTCCAGTCACACTGACATCCTGGATCACACCAGACACAATCCCACCTCAGGGCTTTTGCACCTGCTGCTTTCCCTGCCTGGAACATTCTTCCCCCTGGATATCTACACACTTGCTGCATTAGTTTCCTATGGCTGTTATAACAAATTATATCAAACTTCGTGACTTAAAACAACACAAATTTATTATCTTACAGTTCTGAGTGTCAGATGTCCTAAATAGGTCTCCCTGAGCTAAAAGGTGTTATCAGGACTGCATTCCTACTGGCTGGCGGCTCTCAAAGAGTATGTTTCTTTGCCTTTCCCAGCTTCTAAAGGCCGTCTGTACCCCTGGGCTCATGGCCCCTTCCTCCATCTCCAAAGCCACACAGCGTCTTCGAATCTCTTTCTGGCTCTGGCCTCCTGCCTCCCTCCCATAAGGGCCCTTGTGATTACACTGGGCCCCTGGAGATAACTCAGGATAGTCTCCCAATCCCAAAATCCTTAACTTAATCACACTTGCAAAGTCTCTTTTGCCACGTAAGGTTACATATTCACAGGTTCCAAGGATCAGGATGTGGACATCTCTGGGGATCTTTGTTCTACCTACCACAGTAGCTCTTTTGGCTACTTTGTGAGCCCCGGCCACTCTACCCAGTGTTTCTAAAACATCTGTCCCTAAAACTTCACACCCCTTTCCATGCTTTATTTTGTTCTTCCTTGCAAAATAATAATGTAATATATAGAGAGATAGATAGATAGTGTACCATATACTATGTACTAGGAGCTATACACATATAGTATATAAGCATATACACACACACACACACACACACACACACTTATTTATGTATTATTTGTCTCTTCCACTAGAATGTCAGCCCCACAAATGCAGCATTTCTTCTTTGTCTGTTTTCCACAGCTATATCCCCTGTGCCAGGCCTGCCCTGCCATGCAGGGGTGGGGAACCTGTGGCCTCAAGGCCATATGTGGCCATCCAGATCCCCAAGTGTGGCCCCTTGACTAAATACAAACTTCACGGAACAAATGCCTTTATTAAAAGTAAATATTGTTCTATAAAATTTGGATTTAGTCAAAAGGCCACACTCAAGGATCCAGAAGTCCACATGTGGCCCCAAGGCCACAGGTTCCCTGGCCCTGCATGGGATATAGTAGGTGCTCAATAAATATTTGACAAATAACTAAATTTATGTTCTTTACTATGAGCTGAAATATTAAGGATCGTAATCATATTGGAAATGAAAAATGAGAAAGAATTCAATCAGCCATGATTCACTGAGTACTTATTATGTGACTTCCACTAGTTAAATGATGTGTGAAATACAAAGATGCATCAGGGGAGGTGTCAGGCCACCATTTATGGTCGTGAAGATTGTGTGTCACACAAAAGCCCTTGAAGGAGGTGGGTGAGGGATGCAACCTGCCCTTCGTTCTGGAACTCCGTGCCCACTGGAGCCATGTCCCCTGAGGGAATGGCTGTTTCTAACTAACATAGAGGTATGATTGTCAAGTCTGTCCTGCCCTGGCACTACCCCAGTGGCATGAGCTAGCGCCTGGTTCTTGCACCAGTGTGTCACTGACATTTGTTAGACACAGCAAGAGCAGATTGTGAAGAAGAACCACCCAGAGGCAGTAGACAAAGGCAGCTGCAGATGTGGGAAATGGTGATGAAGATTACAGGACCGTTGATTCCTACCTAGGAACACAAATGGGATTCAGTTCTGCTTGTTGTGGAAAGATGTCTTGGACTGGAATTTGGGGAAACTTGATTCCTATCTTGCCTCTGGACCCATGCTGCATAGCATTACGAAATTCATTGCCCTTCTCTGAGCATCAGTTTCCTCTCCCCTGAAATGTGGGGGGGAATCCTGGCCACATAGTGAAATCTTCCTTGATCCCCACATACAAAATACATGATATCCCCAACACGTCCCATTTCCCTTCTATGCTGTATGTGTATCCATATCCCTTGTTACAATCTGTCATACCACGTATTTTACTTATTTATATAATTTTTGTCTGCCCTCCCTTTCCGTCACAAATACATAAGATCCTTGAGGCATGGATTTCATTTTTACCTTTCTTATTTACCATTCTCACCCTAGAACAGTCTTTGGCACCTGGTATGTGCTCAAACAACATATGAATTGAATGGATGATGAATTAATCTAGTTAAGAAGGCAAAATTAGCCCATGTGGAACAATCCAATCCAATGAGATGCTAAATTGTGTTTACTGACTGTTAGCAGGAACAGAGATTGTGGTTTCATGATCAGGGTGGTGGGCTGAATGCTAACTTGGTCTTGTAGGACAGTTTGGATGGACAAAGTAGGAACTCGCAGGTAAAAGAAAACAAGAGGATGACAGTACCACCTTCTCACTCTCGCTGAGTGCTCTCCATATGCCAGGCACTATGCTAAGCACTTTGCCAATGAATGATGCCATTTAATACTCAAAACAGAATTTGGTAGTTACTATTATTAGCTTCATGATGCACTCAAAGAAACTGAGGCACAAGTAGGTTAAGTAATTTGCAAAGAATTGTCCAAAGTCAAAAGAGATACAAGGATTAAAAGAGTGACAGTGTGGGCTGGCATTTCAAGAATTAGAAGTAATATGAAGTTCTAGAAAAACTTTAGTTCCTAGAAAGTTCTCACTAAATGATGGCTATCACTATCAGTGCAATAGGTAGGCCAGAAAGGTTACAACTAGAATTTTGATGTTACTTCCTTTCTTTCTTATGCTGGCTGGGCTGATACATGAGTTCAGACATGTTTGTGAATCTCCCCCATTCACCTGTAGGTATTTCTGTCTTCTGTTGTACACACCAGGTAACACCAATGAGCAGGAGATCAGTAGTGTACTGTAGCGTCTATCTAGAACTCTAGTCTCTAAGATTATGGACATTTTCTATTTGAAAGAACTGCAATGTCTAAACCAGAGACCGGGAGATAAAAGAGGCTATTTAACATCTATGTTCAAGAAGAAGGATCCTCTCTCCCCATTAAGAAGGAATATTTACAACACAGATGTCTTCTTGCTCTGTCAGTATCTTGCTATTGGTATACTTGTCTGCACTTTTCTGTAAGAGGCAGTTTAGAATACTGGTTGAGAGCATGACTGTCTATCTGATGGCCTGTGTTCCAATCCCAGCTCTTCCAGTTACTAGCCGTATGCTAAACTTATTCAACCACTCTGTGCCATAGTCGTAACATATAAAATGGGGATTTATAATACTACTTACATATAGTGTTGTTGTAGATATAACATACGTGTGCACATATATATTAATATAATAGTTAACACTGGAATAGTACCTACTTTGTGTAAATGGTTACACTTTGTACAAATGCTAACACTTTGTACAAGATACTGTTCATATATATAAATACATGTTATTATATATATATATGCATATGTATATATACCACACTGAACGCTATATATGTGTATGGGTGTATATATACATATATATAGCACTCTTCAAGGGTTGGTTATTATCTTTATTTTGCAGTACATTCTGTAATGACATTCCTCCTTCACCTGAAGAGATTCTTACTACTGGGTTCAAATAAGAAAATACCAGTTTCAATTAAACGGTGTAGGCTCACCTTTAGTTAACTTCTTTTCCCAGTGCTCACCTTATCTGTTTCAATGTTCTCTTGATTCACCCCCCAGAAGGTTTCTTACTAGAATCAAATTGCTTAAAACCAGGAATAAAAGTAGAATCTTGAGAGAAGCTAGAGGGGAGAAGACACGTGACACACTCAAGAGCAAAGGTAAGGGTGGCAGCAGACGTCTCGTCACAGACCATGCAAGTCAGGAGCAAATCTTTAAAATACTCAAAGAAAAAAACTGTCAACTCAGAATCCTATATCCAGTGAAAATCTTTCAAAATCGAAGGTTGAAAAGAATTTTTCAGATGTATAACATGTGGAAGAATTATCACTAGAATCTTACCATAAGAAATGCTGCATAGTCCTTCAGCCAGGAAAAAAAAAAAAATCAGATGGAAAGATGGATCTAGTAAAAGGAATGAAGAGCACAAGAAATGATGGCTATATGGGGATATGCGACTTTTTTCTTATTTTTTTAAACATGCCATGAAAGGGTAATTGAAGCAGAAATAATAACAATGTAATGTGAGGTTTACAATGTACTACGAAGTAAAATGCTTAGCAGCAATAGTGCAAAGTTGAGGAACGGGGAAATGCAAGCATATGCTCGTAAGGATCTTATGCTATACGTGAAGTGCTGTAACAGGAATTGAAGGCAAACTGTGATAAGTTAAAGATGTGCAGTACAAATCCTAAAGCAACCACAAAAATGACAAAGAATGTTTCTTGAGGCCACGCTCTTCAGTTTGCTATTATGTGCCAGGTCCTTGGGACCAGTGGCATCTCTCATGTGGACCATCCCAACAGCATCCTAACTTGCCTCCTCTCCTGCCCTGCAGTCCATCATCCAGATATGCTTCTAGACTAGTATTTTGAAAAACTATTTCAAAAGTTTTCTTTAAGGTAGCACAAGTAGGTACTCAGTGGATATTTACTGCAAGAAGAAATGAACAAATGAAGTAATGATCTTCTTCTTTGCCTAGTGCAGTCTGTCTTCTTAGCTGGACATTTAAGGCCCTCTAAAACTGAAGCTCAGACAACTTTTCTGATTTCTTTTTTCTACTGGAATCATCTGCTTTAGAGCAAATGCTCCTACATATTATTCATTGAGCAGGTTTTATGTTTTCCTGCTTTTGTATCTTACCCTATAGCAACTGTCTCATCCTGGAATGCTCTTCCTGTATAAAGTCCAAAGATGCCGCCTCCTCTCAGAAACCTCCCTTGGTCCTCCCAGTGAGGCAAATTGTGGAATTGAGGAAAGAAGGAGTTGTCACCCATGCAACCATATTGTTTCTGGCAATTAGTGGGGTATTGGCTGTACCGGTGAGATCACGCTTAGAGTTTGCCCTGGTAACTCTGTTGCAATTGTGAGGTGGTTCATTATTTTTTAAACTTTTATCATATCTATACTGATTCTTTGACTTTTCAACTTTCAAAGTCTTATTTTAAAAAAAGTTCTAGCTACTCAGGAAGCTGATACAGGAAGACTGTTTGAGCCCAGGAGTTTGAGGCCAGCCTGGGCAATATAGCGAGATCTCATCTCAAAAAAAAAACTAAAAGAGATAGAAGATCAGTGTTGTATATTGCAGCAACCTTATATTCTTGAGTTCTCTTAGGTCCTTTTAAGGTATATAAAGACCAAAACTTACAGGGCAAGATATGCATTATAACAAATTATAGAGAATTCAAGATTATTTGAATTGCCAAGAATTGTACACTTTTATTACATTAACTTTAACAGGTCTTAGGCATATGCAGGAATATTTCATATCTGTTAAACTCAACGATTCTTTGTAATGACAAAAAAGGCAATGAGTCTCCCTTCTACGTGGCAATATCAACTGTTGTTGAGCACAACTGAGTTTCTAGCAAGGTCAAGCAACTTGTCTAAGGCACACAGATAAACAGTAACAAGGGAGAGTGGTATTGATTTGAGTCTATATTGGATATTTCTATAGAGGTTCACTCAATCTTGACATTATTCAAAGGACAAGATTAAGATTTTTTTATTTTCAGAGGTGTTCAGAGGATTTTATTTTTTATTTTATGAGACTTGAAAAATACTTTGACATGGCCCTGACTTTCAAAGGCATGGACAACCTTTCCTTTAAACAAAAACTCAGATATTGAAACCCTGGTGTAAAAATCATCGCTTTCAAGTACAAGCTTAATAGCCGTCTCAAATCTACTCTTGTGGTTGATCAGAAGTAAAAGAGAAAACACCACAGTATCGTTTACATAGGCTACCTCCTTGGTCCCCTCCCAGCACATAAATGTGCTCAGTCCAAGGGAATTAAACCCAAATAGACTTACTCTGCATTGATGCATGCCTATAAAGCACAGGTTTTCATATTAATAATTTAAATTGGGCTTCAGCGGAGACTCTCAGTCCTGAAAATTGAAATCATGAGTCGTGGTGGCAATAAAATACTTATGAAATGTGGTCATAGCCCAAGGATAATTTTTCTGCAATTGCACTTTCATTTCTGTGATCAGTCCTTTAGCTATGGTACAAAGATGCTTTCCATCTTGTATTACAATAGCTATTGGATAACTTCTTCAGGAACAGGGGAGTTGCTAAAGTAGGCAGGTCTCAGATGCAGATCCTGACCAAGCCTTCTCTCTGGGATATTGTTTGATGTATTCCTATTTGGTCTCTGGCTGCTATCAGAGAGAGCTGGGGACCCATGTTACAGCTTGCAGTGGATGGCTGCCGAACTCCTGAGGCCTCGTGATTAACTTAGACGAGACCCACGAGAACAAAGTCCATGTATAGTCTGGTCTGCACTGGTAGCTGGTAAAGGCTGAAGCCCTTACAGAGTTGCAGCTATAACTCTACATGTTTCCATCATTATTCACATACAGAATTCTTGACCTGTTAAGTTCAGCACAAGGTGACTGCACATTTCTTCACCACACTGTATCCTTTGCCTGGACCTTTCTCTTGTTGCTGCCTCTTAAACACATGTTTAACCTTTACAAAATAGCTAGAATACTCTGCCTTCCAGTGAACTTGAGATTTCCTGAAGGTAGCATCAATGTCTCCTGTCTCTGTATTTCTGAATATCTTTTTGTGAACCTCTCTCAGAGTATTTTACCTATTCATTTGTATTGTCTCTCTATTGCCTCTGAGAGAGGATACACTCTGGAGCTCATGTGGGGTATGAACTGATTTCCACGTGTTGGTAAGAAATCAGCATATTAAAGTAGCTGTGGATTTCTCAGGACAAACCCAAATGTGCCCAACTGGACAAATCCATGACACAGAGTCAATCACTTCAGTAAGGTAAGAAGTGCTGGAGAAGACAGAAACCAAGGAGGGAACGAGAAGGAGATAGAACAAGAAGTTCATCTCACCAGGCACGGGCAGCAATCGATGGTTTCTTTTGTAGATGGAGGTTGGATGAGTCCAAAAATTCCTAATCAAGCCAAGTGAGTGAGCAATAATAACGAGGAAGAGAAAAAGAAAGTGTTTTATAACCATCCTCATTATCACATTTCCATCAGTAGATACCACCTCAATGCCTTCCTTAGCCACTCAGAGAATTTTTTTGGCTTCTGTACAAAGCTTGAGCAAAACTATTACTTTTATTTTTATAAATGAAACAGCTCTGCCAAACTCTCAAATATTCACCCACATAGTTACTGACCAATGTTATACTTAAGGAAAATTAACTTTCTAGACTTCCAATCTCATGGCAGAGTCAACAGCGCCTGAGTGACTCTGGATAAGATTAGCTTCCTATTTTTCAGGGCAACCGTAAGTGTGCTTGGGAAAAGAAGCTGTACCTAGATTTCTGATAACTCAAAATACAAAGAGAAAACAGATTTGCACAACTAATAAGAGGGACAGCAGTTCTACTTTTAAAGTGGCAGAGAAAGAAAATAGCCGTAAAAGAAGGAGGAAGAAAAAAAAAAGTAACAAAGAAAGACAAATGAAGCTTGTTTAAGGCTTCTATCGATTTGGACTATTTTATTATATCAGTATAGTGATCGAAAGGAACTAGGGCTGACAAGTTAATGAACTCTAGTTAGAAATTTCCAGATGAAGCTGAGGTTGGCATTAACATCTGCCTTGTTTTAATCATCTAAGGCCTTACCTTGTGAAAAAGTCTTGATCCTTACAAGGGAGCCCAAATGATCTGCCCTAACACTAACCATCAATCAGATACTAAGGAAACAAAGGTTGCACAAATCAACATGGGAGTCGTGGGAGGCATTTAATGCAACCATGTCAGACTTGAATTAGAAAACCTAGGTTCTAGTCCCTGCTCTCCACTTGATGAGTGTGTCACTGTGGATAAGTCCTTTGAATTTTTCTGAGCCTAATATTTGCTTCTATAAAATGGGAATAATAATGCTAATTTTGACAGAACATATCAGGATTGAATGTTCCAAGTGACGTGGATTACTTACTATTTCAAGATTCTTCTACTTGGTAGGATAATGCCGAATGAATTAGAACCTACAGATTTTTTTTTTTTTTTAAAGGGGGGGGATTCTTAATGCCAGCATTGCCTGGTATCCATGGAAAAATTTTGATATGTTTTGGACCTATCAAAATTATTTGTGAAATTATAAACACATGTGTGAGGAATGCATTTATTCTCAAAAGATTTTAGAACTACTGCTTTAAACTTTTTGGAGTAAATATTTCTTTTCTTTTTCTAGTTTTTTTTAATGATTCATAAAACAGATAGTTATTAAACACTATTTGCCAGGCACTGTTCTAGATGCCGGGGATGTAGTGTGTAGAAAACAAAACAGACAAACAAGACCTTCCTTCAAGAAGCTGATATTCTAATGGATTTATTCTTTAGTATAACCTTATGTGATGAGATATTAATATCTAAATTGTATGTTTAGAAAAACAAAGGGATAGAAAGTAACTTGTGTAAGACCAGCCTGTGTCTTAGTGGCTGTGCTCAGACCTGGTTTGAGCAGACTTAGTTTCCAGCTGGGACTCATTCCAAGACCTCCTGCCCACCCCAGGAATGAATACAGCTGAAGGAACTGAAATTAATATCAGAATTACCCAGTTGTCTTTCTGGTCATAAAATATGTTTACGGAGCCATCCTTTAAGATTTTCATAGAGAACAGCACCACATACTGATTTGGTCATTAGGCTTCTCAAACTATACCAAAGGGGGAAAAATGTTCCTTCTACTGCTGACTGAAAATTTATCCTAAGGAAATAATCCAACATAAGGAAGAAGGTTATCAAATGTCCATAGAACATTTTTTTTCCTGATAGTAGAAGATGGAGAAAGAGTAGGGAGAAGGTCAAAGAGAGAGACAAGGAGAAAAGAAAGGAAAAAAAGAAAGGAAGGAAGGAAGGAAGAAAGGAAAGAAAGAAGGAAACCACTTAAATGTTTCACAAAGGAGAAATGCTTTATGTTGCAAACATTATGGCTTGTCAACTGGAAGAAATATTGTGGAGTCTTTAAAAATAATATACACAAAGGTCGTGAAGCAACATAAAAATTGTTCATCATATAATAAGTGAAAAATTACAGTGCCACCTTGCATATATATACTATGTTTATACATGTGCAATACACTTGCATGAGAAATAGAAGGGAATGTTCACAGAGCGTTTTGCTGGATAATCATGAATGATTTTTTTTTTCAAAATGGTTTTAATGCTGTTATAGATTTTACAACACAAAGCTTAAAAAGCATATGTTTCCAGATTTGTTTTTATTAGTCTGTATTGTAATGAATGTTGAAGTCTGGTCTGGAAACCAAATTTGCTTTGAAAATAAAGGGTCTAATTATTGTTCTAAGCTTTAATCACCAGCTTGTGCAGTCTGAGCAGACAGACTGGGAAGACTTGGGAGCCAGTCAGACAGGACTATTGAGAGTGGAAAGCCTGCACGGGAAATGCTGCCGTCGTTCCTCACTTGAACTTCAGTAGAGAAAAAATGTTTCAGCGTCTCTACCAGGGGTCTGTCTGGGGTCATCTGAACCACGGAGCATGCTGGAGGCTGGGCTGGGGGCAGGGAGGGGCCTGAGAGTCAAGGGAAAGAGGGAGCTAGTGAGAGAAAAAAGGAAACTGGGGAACAGGTAGGAGGAAGCTGTAGCCTTTTGTGGGGTGAGGAGGACCACCCAGCAAAGCCTCACGTCTACATGGAGTGATCATGATGTTAGATCATCCCTGAGTCTGTCTGCCCAAACCCTAACCTTTACGTCTGAGAACCCAGCCATGTTCCACGCTGCTAGCATCACATTTGAGGGATCTTAGAGGGACCTGGACTGTTCACTGGTACCTTGTTACTCAAAGTGTGGTCCGTAGCACCTGGGAGCATGTTAGAAATGCCAAGTGTCCGTGCCTGAGACTTGAAATCAGAAACCACATTTTTACAAGACCCCAGGTGATCTGTATGCACATTCAAATTTGAGATTCATTTGTCTACATAAATCCTGAAACCTTTGGACTCTGTGTTTATTTACTTGGATCCTATCTCTTCTGGCCCTTACAGCAAAGTCATGAGATAGAAGTGCATGGCAAATAAACCATCATACTATATTTCATTATAACTCTAGTCTGCATCAAGTTCTAGAAATCAAGACCATCCTCAAAGGCGGTCTTCCACTAGACCGTGAACCCCCTTCCCCTCCTCCAGGGCAGGGACCAAGCTATGTGGCTCACTATTGTAGCTGCAGGACTTGGCACCATATATGGTCCCACTTGGTGAGCAAAG
>NW_012148397.1:3038919-3039839 GCF_000956105.1 Propithecus coquereli | reverse complement strand
TCACATTTTTTTAAGTTCTGATAATGTGAGGAATTGAAACACTTTATTCCTTTATGCTCGCAACAATCTTGTGAAGAAGGTAATAATAACTTTACTTCATAGTACAGCTACCCAGGCTCAGAGAATGAACAAGTTTGCTCAAGGTTGTATCTGAAATGGCTTTTGGACCTAAGGGACTGCTGATCCTAAAGATAAGTAAAAGAGCTGGATGTATTTTATTAAAACTCTGGGCTTTGTGAAGCATGGTTCAGTGGGCAAGTGTCACCTGGAAACATGAAAATGTTACATGAAAAGAAAGGGTATTGCAAATTGTGTCCAAAGAATGTCAACAGCCTACTTTTTGCTCCATTATTACAGTGACAATCCTGACATTTAAAGTCATAGCTCTATGAGTTATAAGCCTAATAGGCACCAGGGAAGCACAGAACCTATGAAACTCAACAAGACACCCTCAACATAAGGAAATAACATGTCTGAGTTGAACCTGAATGTGTCAACACAAACAAAGATGTAGGAATTTCAAAGGGTCTTGCTGTCACAAGCCAAAAGGTGAGTGCACATCTGAATTAAGGCAGAGTCAGAACAGCAGGTACTTTCTAAATACATCTATAATACCCAAATGTAAGAGCTGGGGACCACCCACTGATGGAGGCCGTCCAAACATGAGGCCTGTTCCTAAGTAAGTGTTCCGCAAAGGTAATAGCCATGTTTCTTCTTCCTCTTATTACAAAAGTTATGAAAGCATCTTACTAGGAAACCCACAATGTATAGGTTAGACCCATTTGTAATTAGCACCCATTTTATATTCAATAATAAATGGCCTTAAATGTTCGAAAACAAATGTCCTTAGGCTTAAAAATTCAATGAGGCAATCACAGCAACAACCAAAATAAATAAATGGGACCTGATCAAATTAAAAA
>NW_012148397.1:3032172-3037104 GCF_000956105.1 Propithecus coquereli | reverse complement strand
AACCTGATTTCAAAACATGGTCCAAATGGCAAGGTCAAAACAGCACTGTCAAACTAACTTGCTTTGAAAGTCAGAAGTTAAAGTTATGCAAGACCTCAAGTAATGGGGAATCCACTTTGGACTTAACAAAGATAGGGATTCAGCTTGGCTCAACCCTTAATAAAGGACCTGGGATTAAAACAGCTCCCCTGTATGGCAATGAGCACTTTACAACCATCATCTCATGGAGGCTTCATTGTAGCTCCAGTGGCAGAAACTATCCCCATTTTACAGACTGTGAAACCAAGTCTCAGAGCCCCTTGTCCAGGATCAGCCAGTTTATAAATGGCAGATCTGGGATTTGAACCCTGCAGCCTCTAGCCACTAACACTCTACATTGTCTGATGTAGATCGCTCTGAGTTTTCTTGGTGAAATGTCTTGATTATCTTGTAGTCTCAAGACCATGTCTGAGAAAACCTCTAAATTTTGTCTTAAACCCCTAGTGAATTTGAAAACACCGGTGGCCTAGTGTCTGAGTTTGGTATTTTATTAATCATTTTGTACTTAGGCCACCATCTTCCCATGACGGGGCTGAGGCAAAGGCCCTGATGCCTTCATTTTTCTCAATTAGAGCAGCCAGACACCTGCTTTAGATGCAGACGGCTGCACTGGTTTGACAAATGTGTTTAACTCTCCCAGTAAAGGATGTGAGCTGGGACTGACACAGCATTTCAGAGCACCGTTCAGAACACTTCTGAATTAATAGGTATTCCACGAAAAAAATTAAAGGTTCTGTGTTGACTTTGGCAAAATGCTGAATATAATAACTATCCCTTGCCAAGAACCTCAATGTATCTCAGCATTCTGAGAGCTCTGAGAAGTCCTCTAAGCAAGAAAATAAAGCCAGTGTTTCCTAAATGTCTGTATTTGACCACACAACCCACGGTGACTCAGTTGCTTGCCTTTCTACCACTTATTTCTCCACCAGGTTCTGGCCTATGAGAAATAAATGGTGTCTAGTAAGACTTTCTTCACTGTGAAGAGGACAAGTATTCACCCTCTCTCCGTTCTCCAGGTCTTACTGACATGAAAGCTGGATGTGCACCAGCCATTTAGCAGCCACGAGGGTAAAGGTATGAGGATTAAAGTCAGAAAGTTAAGGATGGTGAGATGAAATAGAAGAATAACCTGACTTTGTCATAGCACTGTGGAACAGCTAAACTAACCCCAGCAATCACCTACCTACCCTAGGACTTCTTGTTAAGAAAGAAAAGTAACTTATACTTATTTAAGCCATTTCTAATCAGGCTTGCTGGTTACTTGCAGCCAAATGCATCCCTGATACATGCTCCATGTTTGTTGAATAAATGAGTACGTATTTTCCATAATCTTGAAAGTTGAAAGGACACACTGCTTTCTAAAGGCAGGTGATGAGTTCTCCTCCACAAAGATGCTGTGAGAATAGGAGGTCACAAAGTGATTCGGCTACTCGGAACAACTAAACCTCCAAGAGAAGGTGAATCCTTCCGGGTTAACATGAAAGTAAAAAAGGTAAGAAGAGGCAAACAAAAACAGTTGACAGCCCATGTCAAAACAAACCTTTTAAAAGTTGTAGATCCTTTCCTTGAATATCTTGCTAAATTTGCCCCAGTCGCATAAATTTCCTCGAGCCAATAATGTAATCAATTGGCTCCAATCCTTTGTTTATGTGATCATTAGTTCAAAACCAGAGACAAGCGACTTACTGGGTGTGAAAAATGTTACCCAAGTCTGTATCTGAACATTGATTTTTGTCACATTAGGATTTTAGGACAGCCCCTTCTGGCAGTCAGCACAGCCGCAAAGCCTAATAAAAATTACGATGGGTCCATAGCAGCATTCTAAACTCACTGTAAATTTCTGGTCTCTGAAGAGCTGCAGTTGGTAAAGTGTTATTGATGAGATAGTGAGGCTTACCTAGAGCCATCGTTCTCGATGATTTAATATTGGCAACTCAACAAAACATAACATGGGGTAGGCAGAGGGTGGTAGAATAGCCTGATACCTTTCATTATATTTAGCTCCCTGATCAGATGATTAATACTAGGCATGTTAAACAACGAGTGAGTTGCTAAGATTAAGTTCTAAACATCGAGGGAGTGGGTATCTCATCAATTCACAGCCAGAGGCTTGTACTAAAAAGAAGGTTCCAACTATAGTTCTATTGAGTTTCTCTCTGAGTTGGCATCTTTTCCAATACTAATTTCATATTTCATATTATTGGAAGGCAGCACAGAGTAGAAGAGAAAACAACAGAATTTCGATGGGGCTGATGTGTTTTGGGTTCTGTTACTAACCAGGTCTGTCATACTGGGCATGTCAGTAATTTATCCAAATATCAATTTCCATATCCACAACACGGGGGCAGTGACCTTGTTCAACCTCCAGCAAGCAAACAGGACTACACAAGTGAGAATTGTGTTTGCTTTTTTTTCCTAGCTTTCCTATCCTTATTATCCTCTCTTTCTAATTTCGCCACATCCTTGTTTATACCGTTGAGTCTAGAGTTATGTAAACTGTCCTAATGCTTTATTGAAACAGGTGGACATGCAGCGACTACACAGAAAAACACCAGTTGGGCTTTTCTCCCAAGAGTATTTTGAGAACTAAGTAAGATACTGTATTTAAAATTGTGCATCCCATACGAACACATTATCATTATCACCTTTGTTATGGGAGAGTCTGAATCCTTAAAAATATCCAATTACTATATATTTAGGGAAGATATTTAGAGAGCATGAAATAATATCAGCTTCTGTTGTGGTTCTGAATCATTCTTATTCATGATCAAGTTAATTGCTCCCAAATTCATTACTTATTTCCCCATAAAAAAACAAATCATCTTACCAGAAAAATCTGTTGAAAGAGATGACACCATTCAAAACATACTGTCTGGGAATAGATATAAAACTTTTTTTCTTCTCTCTCTTTGAATGCCTTTTATGTGAATTCATTGTTGTTGATAAAACAGCAGCATCAGATGCTTTGCTAACTATTATTAAATGACAATATCGACCTTGTGGTTGAGGAACATTTTCAGGCCTTTTGCACGTAGGTTGTTCTTAGGCCAGATCTCCTGATTCTGAACTTACCTGTACACGCTAATTTTAGAATTGAAATTTCTTCTGTGTAGCTTTGGTCCATTGCTCTAGTTTAGAGAGATCTTTCTGAATCTGCAAAACTTTTACCTCCTGTACTATTTTGTTTGAGAGATGATACTGGAATAAGTTAAGACTTTTCGGGCTGTTGAAATGAATGTGTTTTTGCATGTGAGAAAGACCCAAATTTTGGGGGGGGGTCAGAGTTGAATGATATGAACTAAATATTTATGTCTTTCCCAAGCTTACACGTTGAAACCCTAATCCCCAGTGTGATGGTATTTGAAGGTGGCCTTTTGGCAGTAATTAGGTTTAAATGAGGTCATAAGGGTGGGGCCCTATGGTGGGATGAGTGCATTTAAAAGGAGATGAAGGGACCCATGCTCTCTCTCTCTCTGCCATGTGAGGATACTATGAGAAGGCAGCTGTCTGTGAATCAGGACGAGAGCTCTCACCAGGCACCCTCCCTGGCTGGTACCCTGATCTTGGACTTCCAGCCTCCAGAACTATGAGAAATAAATATGCCACCCAGTCAATGGTATTCTGTTATAGCAGCCCAAACTAAAACAGACATTGGTGTTCTCTGAAATCGTACTCTGTTTATTTAAAAGCATGCTTATATCCTTTTCTCCAAACTCTAGAAGTATGATCCTTGGCCTAGGTTGGATGGGCCTGCTATATGCCCCAGTCACCCTGTAACTCCCCTGTTAGCACAGTGGTGACTGCTTGTTCAATGTCTGTCTTTACTTCTAGACTATTAGGCCATTGGGATATAGACCATGTCTATCTCATTCACCAGTATATCCCTTGGGTTTTCTACTGTGGTTGATACTTAGGTACTCAATACATACTAGTTAAAATGATCAGATTGATTTGAATCTACTTTCTTAAAGTTAAAGGACTCTATCTGGCTCCAAAGATCATTCTTTACTAATAGGGACTTCCAAATAGCCCACTAACTTTCTGCCAAGATCCCCATACCATTCATGCGATAATCTTCCTCATGGGTTAGAATAACATCCCCCTCATCGCTGCCTCTATACTCTGAGGGATACACTTGTCACTGCTGGAGACTGTAAGATACAAGCAGGCTTTTCTGACACTATAGCACAAGATTCTCAGCTGATATTAGCTGTGGATACTGGACTAGTTACTTAAACTTCTGAATCTTAGATTCCTCATTTTTAAAATGTGGCTAAAATAGAGTATATCTCCAAGATTTGTCACAGGATTGCATTAGATAGTCACAATGCATTCAAAGTGTTTAATGGAGAATCTGGCTCCCAAGAAGGTGCCCAGCAGGTGGAGGAGGAGGAGGAGAAAATGTAGTAGAAATCCCTCTCTTTATTCATTTATTCATTCAATAAATATTTGGCATGGGAGTGAGGGTGGTGGAAACTAAATTTTCTCTCTATACTTTTCACATACAGCATCTAAATTTCCCCGGGTTTGAATCCCCTCACTTCAGTGAATCGGGACCAAGCAGCTGGCTGTCACCCCCAATCTGAGAATTGGCTGCCCTGACCCATCTGCAGGGTAGAGAGACCTGGGGAGTGAGATAAAGGGCTGTTCCCCACTGTGGGTGATCCCAGAGAGAGCACTTCATCATCATGACACTTGATACTCTACTTTGCAAAAGGCAGAAACTCCTTGACCTTCACCCATGACACCGGATTGCTGTGGGATCTTAATGAGATAAAGTTGATGAAGCATTTCAATTGCCTTAAAAAGAGATGAGGCAGATATGTCATTTTTATTAGTCCAAATATAAAAGTACTTTTAATAAGCATTCTAGCTTCTGAAATGTGCTACCTA
>NW_012148397.1:2989071-3031528 GCF_000956105.1 Propithecus coquereli | reverse complement strand
TGTCAACATAAGACAAGGTAAATAAATGATGGTACGTCCTGATAATGGAATATTCTGAAGCCATAAAAAAGGATAGTACAGAAGACTCTACTTCCAGTAGAGCGGAGCAGCTCCTATTTGACCAATCCTCCCATGGTAACAGCTACAAACTCTTACCCACATAATAAACAACTGCCTGGGGAACCCGGAGAGTGAACTATAAAGCATGAAGAAACTGGAGGGGAGTGAACACTTGGAGGAAGAAAATGACACTGGGTGAGTTTCCAATTTTTGTGACTTTCAGCTTGCTAATGGGACAATCAGTGCCGGGTGAGCAACTAAAATACTGGCTGAAAACCCATGGTCTTAGCAGCTTCTAGAACAGAGTACAGAGTTCTTGACAATAGAGGCTACTGGAAATTATTAATAAATGAGGAAAACACAGATAGCAGAGACTTGGTGACAGGGACCCCCAACTTCTGTGTATAAATTCTGCCCAAAGCCATGCTGACGCTGGCCTGTGAACCATGCACACATGGGCAGTCTCCACACATCTCTGTTTAAGCTGCTGCTCATCTCAAGTGAGCATATGCAAGTTTTAGTTTAACCAAGCTAAAACCCAAAAAACAAACGAGCAAAGAGAACGTTCTTTTGAGGAAAAGAATTGAACAGAATATCCAATAAGCATATGGGTAATCAGGGTCATGCAAGTTAAACCCGCAACAGGATGCCACTACATACGCACCAGAATAACTAAAATTAGAAAGATCAGTAACTTCGCAGGTTTGTGGGGATGCTCAGCAACTACCACTCTTGTATGTGGTTGGGGAGTGGAACAACCATTGGAGAGTAAGGACTGGCAGTTCCTAATAATACTTAATATGAATCTACCCCACGACACAACAGTTTCTCTCGTAGGTGTCAACCCAATAAAAATAAAAATACATGTCCTTACATAGAATCGCGAATAAATGTTTTGTTTCAGCTTGTAACCAAAGCTGGAACCAACTCAGGCACCCATCAACAGAAAAGTGAATGACAGAATGTGGTATATCCAGGTGATGGAATATCACTCAGCAACAAAGAGGAATAAACTGCTGATATATGAAACAATATGAATGAATCTCAGAAAACTTTGCTGAGTGTAAGAAGTCAAGCAAAAAATATATAATCTGTATAATTTCATTTATGTAAATTCTAGAACAGATGAAACTAATATATAGTGGGAAAAATCAGAACAGTGGTGGCCTTTAGGGGTGAGGCAGATATTGACTAGAGAGGGTCACAAAGGAAATCTTTGGGGTGATAGTGATGGCTCCTATCTTGATGGGGTTTGGGTTGCACAGTTGTATGTGTCTGTTGAAATGTAAATGTTACACATGAATTTCATGGATTTCATAGGATGTAAATTTTCCTCAAAAGGAAAAAGAAAACCAAAGACCGATATTGAATTCTATAATTAACAACATGCATGAAGCAATATTTAGGGATTGAGTGTTAGAGATATGTTGTTTACTTTGAAATGCACAAAAATAAGGTGAATTAATGGAAATATAGAGGGATGAATTGATGTGTGTTAATGTGTATATAATATACATTAATATCTACAAATATATGTATGTGAATATTTGTATACTAAAATGTAAACTGTAGAATCTAGGTTATGGATACATGGTTGTTCAGTGTGAAATTCTATCAACTTTACGTTTGAACATGATGGTTCAGAAACCATTTCATGAAATGACAGGGTGGGCTCCCCTAGTGCTACGAATGGATCCAGAGGGTCTATCCAAGGAGACACCAGACCTGCCACCGTAAGCATCCCCAGACCAGACAATAAGCTGTAAATGAACAAGACAGAGCAATGGGTTCTGATTCAGACCCTCAGAATACCCGTAGAAGTCAGAATAAATGCCTTAATCATTTCCTGGTTTTATATGGAACATTTGGGAAACTTGGCTCTATCATTTTCTCTTTGGAATATTTTCAAACAACGTTCAAAGGCTCTTTGTGCCAGAGTAAAAAGCCTGGTCATGCCATCCTGTTGAGTTTGATGCCCATATGGGCCACTTGGTCTCATCATAGCTCTTTTACTTTTTTTTCCTTCCAATTTTATGTTCATCAGGCAGGATGTCTGGAATCAGCAGATCTGAGTTCTGGCTCTGCCATTTGTCGGCTTTCAGCCACTTTGCATACTTGCCTCTACACATTTAGATCATTTTTTTTCCACTCTCTTTCATGTTTCTTTTCCCCCTCAAAGCTGATCCTGCCACTTAAAGGTAAAATGTAGTTCTACATCTGCGTTTAGGGTATTTTTGTAGCAATTCTGCCCATGAATATGTTCAATATTAAAGAGCTTTAAATGATTTGACTTTTAACACATACCCTCCATCTGCAGAGCTAGTTCATGCGTCTGTAACCTTTGCCAGGAGCACAGGGAAATCCGATCACAAAGGAAAAGGGAAAGTCTTCCCAGGCAAGATCGATATGTCTCTATTGGAAAACCCAGAAAATCCCAAACATAGCATTTCCTTGCAATCATTTTGCAGGGACCTCCTTGTGTAATTCAATACAGATACCGTGCTCAAGTCCACCTCACAGAGAACCTTGAAGGTAGAATGAATCGAAATATTCTGCAGCAAAGTAACAAGGTACACACTATATGCAATGCCCAGGACCACAACCCTGTTCCCTTTGCACCCACAGCAATCTTATCAGATTCTGCCTAGGCCATTCTAGCTCAAGAACATTGTCCGTCACCCAAGGTTAAGCCAGGTGAATGGCTGGGAAAGAAAAGCCCGGCTCACATGTCACATGTAGTCAGTGCTAAGAGGGAGCTCTCAGGCGGTAAGTCTTGGTCATGCCATTGTCACGAGCTGATCTTCATAGGGCCACTTAGCTTCTCTGAGTCCCCCCCCCAAAGAAGCGCTGAGACAGGAACTTGGGTGAGTCTTTTACTTAGGAGGTGAAGCCAGCAAGCACAAGTGAGGGAGTGGGGAAGTGAGCCAGGGCATGCAGAAAGCTGACACAGGTGTGTTCACTGGCGGCTTCCCACCGTGAGCACCTGCAGCTCAGCCCCCAGGGGACCCTCTGAGAGACAGTGTGGAACATGCCCCAGAATTGTCCCCTAAGGGACCGGATGCTGGAGAGTTTACCCACAGCTGCTATTGCTCACTGGCAGAGGATCCCCCAGCTACCGGCCCAGCAGGCTGGCAGGTGAGAGGCAGAGGCTTCCCTGCTGAACCTTCAGGTGGTCTCAGAAGTGAACCAGGGCCTAAGGGTGGGACACCAACAGGTCTGCAAGAATCTCTTTTCTGCTCTTTGTCTAATTTAGGTATTTCAGACAGTACACGTGATACCTGGAATCAGCATATCTGGGGCTCTATTTATCAGCAACTCACTTAAGCTTTGGCTTATTTTCCTCTTCTGTAAATGGGGCTAGTAATAGTACCAATGAGGACTCTGTGAGATGACCGCTGTGAAGGAAGGTGCCCCAGATTCCTGCACACAGAGATCAGCCAATGCATGAAATAACAGATGCTGGTGAGGATGTAGGGAAAAGGAGCTCTCATACACTGTTGGTGGGAATGTAAATTAGTACAGCCATTGGGGAAAACAGTGCAGTGATTTCTCAAGAAACTAAACATAGAACTACCATATGATTCAGCAATCCCACTACCGAGTATTTATCCAAATAAAAGGATATTAGTGTATCAAAGGGATACATACACCAACTCCGTGTTTATTGCAAAACCATTTGCGACAGGAAAAATATGGAATCTACCTATGTGTCTGTCAATGAATGAATGGTTAAAAAAAGTGTGGTATATGTACACAATGGAATCCTATGTCACCATAAAAAAGAATAAAATTATGCCATTTGCAGCAACAGGGATGGTGGAACTGGAGGTCATTATGTTAAGTGAAATAAGCCAGACACAGAAAGACACAGAAAGAAATACTTCACGTTCTCACTTATATGTGGGAGCTAAAATAGTTGATCTCATGGAGGTTGGAGGAGAATGATGGTTACCAGAGGCTGGCAAAAATGGATGTGTGGAGGGTGGGGTAAGGATGAAGAGAGATTGGTTAATGAGTACGAACATACAGTTAGGTGGAAGGAATAAGTTCCAATGTTTGACAGTAGAGTAGGGTGACTATAGTTAACAACCATGTATTATACACCTCAAATTGGCTAGCAGTGAGGATGTGAAATGTTCTCAACATAGAAAAATGATAAATGCTCATGACAATGGATATCCTAAATAGTCTTGAGTTAATCATTATACACTCTATGCATGTAACAAAATATCACATGTGCCTCATAAATGTACCTATAAAAAATTTTAAAAAGAAAAATATTAAATCAATGGTGGATAGTTATTATACTGTACTATATATTACATATATGTTATATATACACACTATGTCATAGTATAGTGTATATATATTATGCTATATTATGTATAATATATTAAATATTTTATGTTTTTACATTATTGTGGAGAGCTATAACGTCAGGGTACCCTTGTGTAACCAGGCAGGCCACATTTTCTCTCTGCTTCCTCGAGTTCAGTATATTCTCTTTACATGAATAAAATCTTCAATAGGGGACTCAGCTTCTTTAAATGTAGCTGTTGTATTC
The DNA here is from genome assembly GCF_000956105.1 of Propithecus coquereli. NCBI lineage: Eukaryota > Metazoa > Chordata > Mammalia > Primates > Indriidae > Propithecus > Propithecus coquereli. The sequence goes on along the minus strand of NW_012148397.1, from coordinate 3,026,904 downwards.
TTAGGGGAATTTTAGGAGGACCAACAGGGAGGAGGATGTGGGTGACCGCCTGCCTAACTTGTGGTAGGTTAGTAAATAGTAGAACCTATTAAATACAGAATAGGTCAAGGTTACAACACTCCGTTTAATATGAAATGGGGCTAGTATGGTATGGTAATTAAGAAAGATCACACCCCCACCAAAGAAAGAACCCAGTCACTGGTGCTGAGTTGCTTTGGTTCCACCCTGAGCTCTGATTCTTACTAGTACAGAAGTTTAGTGCGAGCACTAGATCAGACAACCTGTACCCAAATCCTAGTTTCACAATCACTAGCTGTGCAAGCCGGCCTGAGTTATTTAACCTCTTTCGGCTTGAGCTTCCTTACCTGTAAAATGGGGATAGGAACAGGATCTTGCAGGGTTGTAATGAGGAATTGTCGGACCACTTGTGCAGCACCCAACTCAATGCAAGCACATCTTAACATTGTTATCATTTAAAATGTGTTTCTTTCAGATCCTAGTAAATGAAACTACTCTCTGACAGGCCATACCATCTTAAAATATGTGCATTTAATTCTAATGCTTATAAAATAAAATTTTTAGAGCCTAGGGAAATTTTAGAAATTTTGTAGGGCAGTCTTTCTCCACCTTGGCTCCAAACCAGGGGGTCTTGTTAAAATGCAGATTCTGATTAAGCAGGTCTGGGATGAGGTCCAGGATTCTGCATGTCTAATAGTAAATGGCGATGCTGCTGGTCTGTGGATCATGCTTGGAGAAGACTAAACTCTTCATTTCCCAAATGGGACCCCTAACACTTAAGTTGAGTTACCCAAGATCACACTGCTAGTAAAAGAAGACTCATATCTAGAATCCAGGAGTTCTGACTCCAAACGCGTGGTCCCATTGACACAGAAACACAAATATCTCTAGGTTCTGACAGAAAATTCCTCCGAGCTGGTTGCAGAGAGGACAGCAATTTCTAATGATTTTCATATAAAGAGATACTCAGTGATAAGTTAGAGTCCTCCAGGAAAAACTAATTGTGTTCACAGTCTGCAAGATAGGATCATATTGTATTCACATATCAAACAAATGTACATTTTAGTATTATACATTTAACCAAGGCTTGAAGGAGCACTCTGGGAGAGCAGCATGGTAGTCAGTAGCACAGGTTTACAACTTGGCTCTTAAGAGGTAGGGGCGCATTTTTGGCCGAATTATTTAACCTCCTTGAATCTCAGTCTCCTGATCTTAGAAAAGGGGAACACGAAAGCACACACCTTGCAGGGTTGTATGAAGATTAATTAACATGTTGCTGGTAGAGGACTTAGCATATTGCCTGGAGCACGCATCAGTCCACACTTGCTATGTGGTAGAGGCTTCTAATGCTCACGCATAATTGGCTCTCCTCTCTGCTGAGCAGGGGTAGAGCTATACTTTCCTGTCTCCTTTGCAATGAGATGGAGCTGTCATTATTAGGATCAAGGAATTACAGTAGGAAGAGTGGTGTGTCACTTCTAGGAGAGCATTTAGTTGTGAGTGCAAAATCTGGAATGTTCTCTTCCTTTGCTATGGAGAAGGCAGATGCATCATGCTAAGACAGTGCTACCATGACCTCATGTGGCCTGCTTGGGTGAAACATAACTCCCCTCTAACCTATATTGGTTATGTATCAAGAACAATAAATACAATTTTGGTAAGTCATTGATATTTAGGGGTCTGTTTATTACTATAGCATAACCTAACCAAACCTGATTTACATATTATTGCTTAAGACACTTCTTTGCTGAACCAGGTTTTTAAATTTGAACTTCCAAGGCTTTCCCATGGTTCCTGATTTATAATCTCTCACAGATAAATATAAGTAATTTGTCATTCCTTCCAAAGTAATTGAAGGTCAGTCACCTTCTTGGGTATCTCTTTGTCCAACCCCACTAAGGTTTCCCTTTATGAACCAAGTTATTACCATGGCTTTCTTTTGAGAAACTGGATTATATTAGTCATGTTTGCTTTTCTAAAATAACTTTTACTTCTATAAGAGCTTTTATAACCAAGATACTTTTTTTTTAATACTGCACCAAGGCTATTAAAAAGAATGGAAACTACAGATCATAAAAATGTCAACAGTGAAACATTCATTTCCATGCAAGTTGCGAAATAAAATCAATATATGTTAACCTATTTTTTAAGAACAAAGGAAGATAAAAGGAAATTTCAATATTTTTTGTTATTATTTAATCCAAGTTCATAGATTATTGTTGCTTATGGCTAGAAGGGACCTCAAAGTTATCACTATCCAATACCCTGAAACTATCAATATCAAATTTATAGTGGCTTATGTCAAAATATTTAGTTATAGGGACAGAGACCAAACATATTTACAATAATGCATTTCTATAGGATAGTTAATGATTTTACAGTTTTCCAGAAATTAAGAAAGCTGAGGTTTGTTGCTGCAAGAGCAGAATTTCTTATCAGCATGTCAAGAAGCAAGAGGATCTAGAACAGCTAGTGTAATATTTTAGATGAAAACAATTCTTCTACCTAAAGAAGCATCAAGTTCCTTGAAAAAGAAAGGTGAAAACGTCCTCAGAGACTCTAGGGAGCTTTCTAAGTGCCATTGGCCTCATTTTCCCTCCTTTTCTCACTTTTATTTCCTTATCTGGTCTCTGGTAACCATCTCAAGAGAGGATAGGAATCCACATTTAATTCAAAAGTTTTGTTTTTTCTAAAAGACTATTGCTTATTGCGGGCCCTCATGAGGGACAGAGCCCAGAGTGTTCAACCTGCTGTGGTCACAGGAGATGCACGGACTGGCTCTGTCCAGGCTGATCAGGGCTATCACTGGACTGGGTGGCCAGAGTGAGCGCTGGGGAGGGCTGATAAAGGGGAGGACAGTTTCAAGCCAGGGAGGGACAGGCCGGAGAGGGTGGAGGAAGCTGTGATAGGCTTTCTGAGAGGCAGCATGGCCTGATGGATAAGATTCCAGTGACGGATTTCCTGGGTTTGAATCTTGGCTCTGCATTTTCTAGATAGGTGACTTCGGACAATGACTTACCCTCTTCATGCCTTACTTTCTCATCTTCAAAATAAGGATGATAACAACAGTTTCTGCCTTAGGGAGCGGTTAGATAGATTAAATGTGCTAATACTTGTAAAGCCCATAAAACGATACCTGGAGTGTAGTAGGTGTCACCTCTATAGACAATTCTTAGAAAATGGTATTGCCAATATGATGTGATAAAATATACAGACTGCATTTATTAATCAGAAATCTGGAAATCATCTTCAGCATCAAGTTCCATTCGAGAGCCATGAGCATGAATTACGGGCAGTGTTAGAACTCCGAGAAATACAAGGGGCCTCATCTGAATGAGATCGAGACTACTGATTACCTCTCTAACAGAAGAGGCACACTGATAAAAATAATTCAAGATGTGCAACTATGAAGTTGATGTTTTACAGGAGAATTTAGGAACGTTCATCTGGAATTCTGAGACTGTACCTTAGGTTGAAGCAGTTACTGCTCCTTATGCTGGGGTACCTGGACGCTGACGAGGGGAGCACGGGAAACGGACAGCTTTTGCCCCAGCACCACATCTAATACTCACAGTGAAAGCATCCTTACCATTGCGTGCAATCGTGTCATGATGTGAAAGGCCATATTTCCTTTGGAAAGCTTCAACTTTGAGCAGAAATTGAAGAACAAGAGGGTATGGGTAAAGTAGTAAAAAGTGGCAAGCAGGATGAACACAGACCTTGCCCTCAGTGACCTCACAGTCTTCGAATAAAATACGGGAGCTGCAAGGATGTAAAACATTCCCAACCTTCCCACGCCAACTTCCTGCTTAATTCTTCCAGAGCTATGGGCGTATTCAAAATTAATAGCATCAAAGAGATGGAGACCATGGAGGCCAGTTTCTGTTCAGTGATGGGAAAGGCTCGTTGTTGAGTCAGGAGACTTGTCAGGGAGCTGGCTCAGGAGACCAGGCCATAGTATTTAAAGAGTCTGGCTGCAAGAAAAAGGAGCCATGAGTGTGAGAATTCTATGCACGCCTGCCTCGCATTCTTGGCTCTGCCTGCATTTGCCAGATTCTGAATGCTGTCATGTGAGTGAGAGGATAGCATAGGTCATGAAACTGATCTCTGATGTTACGGAGTCTCGAGATGTTTCACCTAATAGCTGTGTGACATTGAGTCAGTCAGGTTTCATCCCTTGGCCTCAGTTCCTCTAGATAGATCATAAAATGGGGATGAAACTCATTACAGCAATCTCTTAGGGTTTTTTAATCACTAAGTGAGACAATGTTTACAAAATAATTGGAACAATGTCTAGCATTAGAAAATGTATGAAATTATTATTACCACTCCATTGGAAGTTGTCATCTGCTACGTGTTATTCAGCCCATCAGATCTGACTGCGGTGATGTTCTAGCTGTCCATCTCAGGTGAGGCTGTCATTTCACTAGGTCCTAGTTGTATCTTTCATAAAATGGCAGTGATACCCGATCTAATAGAGTAGCTGGGCAGACTGACTGAGATAATGGCCTGATCATGCTCTGGCAGCCCTGGAGTTTAGAATGAAGGTGAGGGCTTCCTAGGTCCAGGATGGGGACATTTGCCTTAGGTCCTTCTCCAAGAGTTTTGGCCGGGGAAAGTGGTAGAATGGAAGAAAGAACACCTGGGAGGCCTGATATGCTCCAGTATTTAGGGGCCGAGGCCAAGGACAAGTAAAGCAGGCTGAGGACAAGTGGCCAGGGAAGAAGGAGAAGAAAGAAGAGCGAGTACTGCTTTGTTTTCCTTTTTCATTAAAACACCTATTTTCATCCTGTCCTGTTTCAATATTTTCCTAACATACTTTTATTATTCAGTCATGTTTTCCTTGACTATAATAAATCAATAGCACTAAAAATATTACAGCATGCATATTTTTGTGTCTAAAGTTAAATATTCGATCTGGCTTTTGGATTATGAATCTCAGTTTGTCTAGCACATTAATACTTCAAAATTTCAACAGAGGATGGTCATTTGTATGTTGCTCACTATCATTTATTAAATACCATCTTTGTCTCAAACACTGTTGGCTATAATTTAAGCCTTGACACAACTGAATTTGGAAGTTGCCCATTTTACAGATTTGGAAACTAAGGCTCAAGGGGATATAGTGATTTGTTCAAGTTCTCCATGGTAGCAGAAAAGTAGACAGCAGGTTTTTCTGAGTTCTAAGCCTACACCCTTCACCAGTGCACTATGCAGTACCTCCACAATGCCAGTCAACATTACTGAAGGATACAGTGAGTTGCCTTCTCTTGCTTTAAGATTTGCTAGGGAGAGAATTAAGGCTGCTCTTTGGAATGAGAACACAGATAAATGTAACGAAGATGAAATGGCTCCTAGGGAAGTGAAACTCAACTACCTATCTGAAGATATTAGCACATCTAAAGAATGAGCCAGGCTTGAAGAGGTTAGTCAAAAATGGAAGCTTAGAAAATAAGATGCCTCATGGAGGAAATGTTGGCAGTGTCCAACCTGGAGGGAGGAAGAGCTGCTGAAGCAAGGAATGCCAGCATTTGGTGACGGTCTGAGCCCACTGGTGAAGTTAAGCTAGTGGGTTTTCTTAGCCCAATAGCTTCAAACATTCACTGTAACCAACACCCCATGCTCACTGAGCAGTCTACTGACTATGATTTGACTTTCTGCAAAGGGTGAAGCAGAAGCGGAAAATGTGCCGACCATGTGGGCTCTGAGCATTCTGGTCTCTGTGACAGTAATTTCTCTTTGTAAATTTATAGATTGACTTCACACCAGAAGAGAATTTGCTGATCATTTGGACTTTGTGCATTTCAGTGCTTGTGATAGTCATTCTGCTCTTTAAATTAATAGATTGGCTTCACAGAAGGATAGAAAATGCTGATCACACGGACTGAGTTTTCCAGGTCCTTGTCACACTCATTTCTCTTTGCAAATTAATAAATCAGCATTCAGGTTTTATATTACCTTTCATAAGCATTGGTCCTAAGAGGACCAATCTATTCTCTTTGAATAGATGATTTCAGGAGATCCTTGGTTAGAAGGCTTCCCAGATTGGTTGGGTGACAAACTTGTTTTCACTGGTCTAAGACTTCTGATATTTGCAACAAAAGTCCCACATCTTAGAAGTCCCTGTGTCTCAGGAAAGCCAGAACAGCTTGCCCAGGACTTTCTTGGTTTTAAAACTGAAAGTCTCATGTCTCAGAAAGCCCTTCAGTCTCGTGCAAATTGAGATGGTTGATTACCCTACAGCTTAGCCACTTGTTGAGAAAAACTCAACATCATCGTGTAGCTGAGAAAAAGCCAAAGTGCTTTAGAAATTATATACATGTGCCAAATTCAACTTTCAGATCTAGTTTTAGAAGGACCTTTAAGCTGTCACTGTCTTATTACATCTAGATATTAAATCACAACATAATCCATGAGTATTTTATTTTACAGCTCTTATGCTTAAGATGTTTTACAGAAGGCAAGCTTTATACTAACACACAGGAGTGAAAACTGTTGTCTTATACCTGGACTGCATCCAAACTGCAGTTCTTCTTGGCTGAATTTATTTTTAGGTCCCAAAGGCATTTTCCAGTTACTACACGGTGGCGTGTCATGGTCTAGCAGAAGCTTGGCAAGCAGAAGATTCCCAAACTCTTGTGCTGTGGCACCCTTCCTTCCACCCACAAAGGGAGCAGGAAGAGAGACAACAACATATCCAAAGAATGACCACCTAGAAGCAGTTTTTCTCTCTGTTTCTCTGAATTATCAGCAATTCTGTGGAAGCTCCTCTACCCCATCTTAGCCACCTTTGCGCTAGCATTCCACAGAGCTGGCTGTACCCACTTCTGCAGCCTTTTCTGTGCAATACTACTCTTCCCTGATTTTTCTTCTACCTTCAAGCTTCTTCTATACCCAACCTCTAAATGTTGGGATTCTCCACGGCTAACTTCTGAGATCTCTTTTCTTTCTAAAGCTATACTTTTCAGTGTATTGCCATGAGGGACAGGAGACCATTGAGCAACAGAAATATGGCTGGGCACAAAACGACAAATACCACACAATTTTATCTGTATGTAGGATCTAATAAAGTTGAACTCAGAAGCAGAGAGTAGAACAATGGTTACCAGAGGCTGGGGTTGGGGAGGGGAGGGAGGAGGGAATGGGGAGTTGTTGATCAAAGAGGACAGTTTCAGATAGATAAGAGAAATAGGTTTTGCGATCTACTGCACAGCATAGTAACTATAGTTAATAATGATGTATTATATATTCCAAAATAACTAAAAGAGCAAATTTCCAATATCTTACCATAAAAAAATGATAAGTAAGGGAGGTGATGCGTATGTTAATTAGCTTGATTTAATCGTACCATCGTATAAATATAACAAAACATCACATTATACCCCATAGATGTATACAATTATGATTTGTCAATCAAAAATAATAGTAAGAATACATTTTTTAAAAAATCAAATGCATAAATTCATTCCATCAAAGGTAGCTAATCCAAATGGAAAAGTGTGCTAACATACTGAGCTTCTAAAACTTAGCATAGAAAAAATTATCTAAATTATATCATTGTTTTATATTGATTAAATGATGGAATGATAATTACATAATATATTGGGTTAAAGAAGATATTGCTAAAATTATTTTTCTTTTTCATTTCACTTTTTTAATGTGGCTAATATAAAATTTAAATTTACATATGTGACTCACATTATTTTTCTATTAGACGATGGTGCTATAAAATCTCTTCCTAAATGACCTCAACAATCCTCATACAATTTTATGTTGATAAATCCAAGGTACATATTTCTAGCTCTGACTATGAGATTTATACATATATCTGACTTTTTATGACATCCCTACTTGGACATCTCACAAATTTCTCGTACTTAGTCTGTTCGAATCTTAACTCTGTCCCTCAACTTGCCTCTCCCCAACTTGTCTCACTATTCTCAGGAGTGTCCCAAAAAGATGTTACGCAACTGGCTTTGAAGATGGAGGAAGGCGCCACAAACAGCCTCCAGAAGCTAGAAGAGGCAAGAAACCCATTCTCCTCTGGAGACTGTAGGAGGAACCAGTCCTGTGGACACCTTGATTTTAGCCTTGTAAGACTCATTTTGAACTTCTGACCTCCATAAGTGTAAGAGAATAAATTTGTGTTGTTATGAGTCACAAAGTTTGGGCTAATTTTTTATAGAGTAATAGGAAACCAGTAGAGATAAATAACCCCTGGCTTGTCCAACCATGTCAAGACAACCATTATCAAGCCCTGCCATGCCTACCTCCAATCTTATCTCAAGCCAACCCATGTCTCTCCATCTCTGTTGCTACAGCCTTAGGCTGGGTTTATTGTAACCACGTTCTAACCAGTCTTTCCTTGGGAAGCATTAAATATGGCTGCAAATTCTTTGCCATTCTTCTCATCCAGAGGTTTAATATATTTCCCCTCCCCCTGAGTTTGAGATAATCCTGGCTGCTTTGACCAACAGAACACAGTGGAATGCTGTGTAACTTCTGGGGCCAGGCCTTAAGAAAACCATCGTTTCTACTTTCACACACTTGTAATGCTCCCTTTAAATGCCAACCACCAGGTATCTGATTTGCTACGAGGAAGCACAAGAGAGCATATTGAAAGAGGCCAGGAGAAGACACACCAAGATGACGTATGCATGAGAGAAGCTTTCCCGTATCTTCCAGTCTAGCTATTAATAAGTTACCAGTTGAAAATAGCTGAGTGAAAGACCCAGTTGACAAGCCCCTGAATCCTGCTAGAATGCCTGACCCACAGAAACACGACCAAATGGAATGGCTGTTTTAAGTCTCTCTGTTTGGGGTAGTTTGTTCTACAGAAATAGATAACCGAAATATCTCACTTGAAGAGATAACTGAAATACACCCACTTGAGTGACTGCTCTAATCCACCTGTCACACAACAGCCAGTGTGGTCATCTCACAGTTACTCTGAGGGTCACTCTCTTGCTTCCCATTGCACAGAGCGGAAAACTGAGCCTCCTTGCTCTATACCTCTTCCCACTGATCCCTGGAACTCAGCCATGAGACATCACAAGAATCACTGGATATTTATGGTCTAACAATTATTCAATTAGAGATGTACTTATTAATTCAATACCTCTTTATGGAGCACTGGCTAAGTGTTAAGGACACAGTGAGGAATCAGTGGGAATGGGAGATGGACAAAAAGTAAAAAAGAAAAAAAAAGAATCAATGCTTTTAAAAATTACAAATTGTGACCAATGCCATGAATGGAAAACACACACACAAACACACGCACACACACGCTGTGCTGTGGAAGAAAATTAATAGGGCATGCCGAAGTTAAGTAAGGTGGTAAGGGAAGGCTTATCTGAAAAGGTGATATTTAACTAGACACTTAAATGAGAAGGATCTTTGACATCGTTACTCTTAGAGCAAGCTCTGTCTTTCCAGATGAAAGGCTCAGAACGAATATCCAAGAGAGGCCACCCAACTCCATCTGTTGCCAAAGCTTCAGCCATCCTGACACCATCTAGTTTGCTAAAATGCCCCCTTCCTTGTTTCCCTCTTTTCTATTCATTCTAGTCCTGCCCAGGCTCACCATCTCAGCTTCCAGCTCCCAATCTCAGTTCCCACAGCCTCCCCAGAGGGCCCCTCTCTCAGATAATCACCTCCTGACCTGTGACATTCAGTGCCAACATTAGCATGGACATTTACACAGACTCCGGCAAACCTAAAGTCTGGGACTTCTGCTGGGACGTTTGGACAGAGATTATTCACAACTGCCATATTTGGATTGGGGCCTCTTTTTGTTTTGTCAGCTCCTTTTATATATGTGTCACTATACAGATTTTAGCCAACTTTATAACTGGAGGTCTCTGGTTTCATTTAGCTGTGGTGTGAATAGCAACATGAACTGTTTAGTGTCAAAGTCATTTGGTGACAATTTTGTGGTGGGTGCCCTGGATCCTCTGATGTTGGTCACTCAGGACACAGGAGCGCATCCTCCCCAGTACACCACGATGGGTAAGAGGAATTTTTAGCTGGGAAAGTCATTGCTCACTCACTGTCTGCATCTGGACCTGCAAGTTGCTCATCCCATTGTATTCTGGGGTTGGCACAGGGAGAAGGTCACTGGGAAACCATTTTGGAAAGAGGATTAGCCTAAACCATGATTCTGAGATTTCCATGTGATGTGGCGTAAGGGACACAGAAAAGTCTCCCCACCCCAGTTAAGCCTCTCTACAGCCCTGATGTGGAGCCTCAATTATCTACCATTAAGAGTCACCTCCTGGATTATCTCCAGGAGATGCTTATTAAAATATTTACATGCATGGAGTACATGGTTAGAAATTGAAAATACACGAGACCAGGAGCCTGGAAACCTGAGTTCTAACTCCAATTCTCCTCCACTGTGCTGTGTGACTTTGTGTAAGACTTTGGTGTCAGAGAATCTAAGACTGGATTTCTCATCTAGAAAATGGAGGGATGAACATATGAGTTCATCTATTTACTCCTGTATTCATTCTGCCAACAGACTTTTACTGAACACCTACTATGCGCCATGTCCTCTGCCAGGAGTGTAGGAGAGAGAGAGTCGTTAGCCACTGAGTTAGGCACCTCAGTGAGAGGGGCATGCCACTCACAGGTGAGATAAAATGACTATGAGGCAAGTGTCCAGGCTGGCACATGCTGTTTAGGGGAAAATGTAGGGAAGCTATGTAGAGGCAACCCGAGCTTGTGTGTGTCACCGTGGAGGGCAACAGTGTCCCAGCTGGAACCAAGGATTCGCAGCAGGCTGTGACAACAGAAAGAAGGAATGAGATAAGGCATTTATTATCCACTTCGTCACTTTACCTAAACCAGTGTGTCCTGACCCAGAGATCTGAGGTGCTGAGACAGTGGGGTAAGGACAGCACCGCATGGGGTATGAGAGTACAGGCTCCGGACTCAGCCCTGACCTCAACCCTTCCTGATAGCGTCATTACTTAAAAGTTATGAGAGAGGGCACACAATGGAACCTTGACACTTCGGCTGCCTCTCTGCCTCTCTGTGAATTAAATATTATATGAGTTAAAAGAAGAAAACACCTAGCACAGCTCCTAGCTCCAAGTAAGGTCTCGGGAAATGTCAGAGAGCCCTCAAAAGTTCTCTTGCCAGTCACTCTTCCTCTTCCCAAGGGAGGCCTGCAATTCACAATCCAAGTCAGGTTTTGGTCCTAAATAAAAATGCTGGGACCACCTCCCAGATAAAGTTCTTGCATCCAAGCCCTTGTCTTAGCCTTTGCTTTCTGGGAAACTCAAAGACAGATGCAGTAGAACAAGTACATCTGTCTTTGAATAAGAATGGATTGGATTAGGCCACAGCAAGAGATTCTATCAGGTAGGAAAATAAGAAAGCAAAGGAAAGCAAGAAACTATCCTTGCAAAACCTTGTTAGAGTCCTAGAGGAGAGAGAATCTCATCACCAGTTTCTGTGAGAGCAGCGTGTGTCAGCAGTAATTCTTTTTCTCAGACTGCACATTTGTTTTTAGGTCCGTCCCAGATGCTGACTTCAAAGGCTTTCTAGTTTATAATGTGCTGTATGAGACTATTTCATTTCTTTCCTATGTGTCCAGTCCCATTTCTGCAGGAGACACTTACACCAGAAGAACATCATTACAGAAGTATCATTATTGTCTTCTTTACGTGTGGTCAGGGAAACTCCAGATAGGAGACTGGCTCCTGACATGCAGTCCTCCTCTGCCTACGCCACCCCTCAGCACCATGGTTGGCAAGAGTTTTTGTCAGCATAAACAACATGCCTGTAATCAGTGAGGTCACAAGAACACATTCCTCAGGCCCCTTCCAAAGGTAACCACCATTCTCATTTCCATAGTCACCATAGATTTGTTCTGGCTGTGGTTGAACTCCATCTGTATGGAATATTCTCCTTCCTGTCTGACTTCTTTCACGCAATGTTGTGTCTATGAGGTTCATCCACGTTCTTGAGCATAATAAGAGCTATTTTTTTATTGCTACATATGACCCATCTTATGTACATACAAAAAATTATCCATTTGTCTCTTGATGGACTTTTGGGTTGTTTCCAGTTTTTAGCTATTCTGAATAGGATCATTCTGGACATTCTAGCATGTGTCTTTGGTGTACATGTGTATACATTTCTTTTAGGCATAGATTTAGAGGTAGAATTTCTAGGTCATAGGATGTTCAGCTTTGTAGTGTGTGAGATTTCTGATCGCTGCACATCCTTGGAACACTTGGTATTTTTAGGTTTTTTTTATTATTCTAACTTATTTTGGTGTGTGTGTAATAGTATCTCTGTATAATTTCCTTGTAGTTTTACTTTGCATTTCCTTGATGATTAAGGATGTTATAAGCTTTTTTATATCTTTAGTGGTCATTTAGATATTCTCTTTTATAAAAGGCCTGTTAACATCCTTTCCCTATTTTTAATTGGGTTCTTTGCCCTTTGGTTATAGTTTTGTGGGAGTTGTTAATGTGTCCTGGATAAATGGCCAATAATAGATACACATTTTACAAATATTTTTTTCCACTCTGTAGCCTGCCTTTTCACTTTCTCAGTAGTGTATTTTGATGAGCACAGGTTTTTACTTTTAGTGAAGTCCAATTTATTTATTTTCTCATATACACTCATAAGAGAGACTTGCTTTTAATTTTTCTTTCCTTCGATGTTCATGTCAGTAATTGTGATGAAGGTTATCTCGGCCTTAAAGAAGTTAAAAAGGGTTTCACGTTTTCTATTTTCTGGAAAATTTTGTATAAGATTGGTGTAGTTTGCTCTTTAAAAGTTTGGTAGACTTCACCATCTGGCCTTGCAATTTTCTTAAGCTATAGAGTTCTAATTTAATAAATATAGGACTATCCAAATTTTCTATTTTTGGTACTTTTTATATGTTTTTAGAGAATTTGTCAATTTTGTTTAATTTTCAAACTGATTTTCATAAATATGTTACCAATGCCCTCCTCTCACATTGTTCATGCTGGGGAGACCCCTAGTGACGCCCCCTTTCGCATCCCTTTTATTAGCAACTCTACCTTCTCTTCATTTTTGCTCGCTCACCCTTACTAGGGGTTGAGTTACTTTCAAAGACTGAAGTTTATTTTTTCCTACTGTGTATCTACTTTCTATGCTAGTGACTTTATTATTTCCTTCCCTTTATTTTATCAGAGTTAATTTTTCTGTCCGCAGATTACATATGCGTTGAATGTTGTAAATTTTTCCCCTACTTTATCTGCATCCTCAAGTTTTGTTGTTGTATTTTTATTACATACCATTCCAAATATTTTCTACTTTCTTATTTTATTTTATCCAAGAAATATTTCAAAGTGTACTGCTTAGTTTCTAAGCATGTGGGGATCCTCCAGTTCTTTTTGTTATTGATTTCTGATTTAAGTCCACAATGGTCAGAAAACATACTCTGTATGAGTTCTATCTTTTGAAATGCATTTGGATGTACTTTATGACCAATATAATATGATTTATTGGTAACAATTCCATGTGTACTTGAAAAGAATGTATATTCTGCAATGTTTAGGTGAAGAGTTCATACTTCAATGAAATTTCCATTATCCTCATTTATATTTAGACTAATTGTTATATCAGCTATGTAGAGATCTGTTAAAATTTTCAGCTCTGATGATGTTTTCCTATTTTTCCTATTAGTTCTGTTTTGCATATTAGTTTTGTTTTTTACAGCAGTCTAGTCTCCACTTATCTGTGGTTTTGCTTTCTGCAGTTTCAGTTAGCTGTGGTCAACTACAATTTGAAAATATTAAATGGAAAATTCCAGAAATAGACAATTCATAAGTTTTGGTTTGTGTGCCATTCTGAATAACACGATCAAATCTCATGCTATCCCACTTCATCTCACGCAGGACATGAATCATCCCTTTGTCCGGGGTATACATGCTGTATATGTTATCTGCCCGTTAGTCACTTAGTAGCTATCTTAGTCATCAGATCAACTGTTGAGGTATCACGGTGCTTGAGTTCAAGTAACTTTTATTTTACTTACTTGATAATGGCTCCCAAGTGCAAGAGTAATGATGCTGGCATATTGTTATGAGTGTCTATTTTATTGGTTGTTATTAATCTCTTACTGTGTTGAATTTATAAATTAAAATTTATCATAGGTATATATGTATGAAGAAAAACATAGCACAGTAATGCCTAATTTAATGATAAAGATACATTTGGAGAAATGCATTGTCAGGCAATTTTATCATTGTGTGAACATCACGGGATGCACTTACATAAAGCCTGCTACACACGTGGGCCCACAAACCTGTAAGGCATGTTATTATACTGAATACTATAGGCAAATGTAACATAATGGTAAGTATTTGTGTATCTAAACATAGAAAAGATACAGTGAAAACATGGTATTATAATCTTCTGGAACCACCATCGTATAAGTAACCAACTATCATTGATCAAAATGTTGTTATGTGGCACCCACCTATGTACGTATATAGAGTTCATTACTATCCATGTTTCAGGTACCTACCGGGGGTCTTGAAATATATTTTCCACAGATAAGGGGGTACTGCTTTGTATGCTATTGGATAAAATTCAATTTAGGATTATTATATCTTCCTATTGTATGGTTTTATAATTACAAAATATCCCTCTTTATCTGTAGTAATACTTCTTTCCTTAAAGTCTATTTCCTCTAATACAGCATAGCTATACCAATTTTCTCTTGGTTAATGTTTCTAGGATAAATCTCTTTAAATTCTTTCACTTTTAATCTTTCTGTATCCTTACATTTAAGATATTACATAGCTTTAATAAAAAAATTCAGCCTAATAATTTTTTTATTGGAGTATTTATCAATTTATATTCCTGAGTTCTCATGTGCTTCTCCTATACTTCACCTTACCTTGGTAAATCATCTCATTGTGAATAGATCTTGTTTGTATTATCATAATATGAATGTGTCTTCTTGATACATAAGAAGAGAGACTATCTAAAAATGAGGATGCATAGAAAGCAAAACAAAAACAAAAACAATGGAGAAAGGTGACTGAGTCCTGTTGACACTACTGAGTCCTAGTGACACTACTGAGACCCTATATTAAGCTTTCAGCTCCTATATGAAGTTACAGTTACAGCCAGAACTCTCCAGCCCTGGGAATTGTAGCTATGAATATCATATTAAGACATATTCTACGGCCATTCTGTCTTTACTAGACAATATTATTTAGTTCTTACTATGTGCCAGATATTGTTCTAAGAACCTCACATTATCTCATCCAACTCTAATATTAACTCTAGGAGGTGACACTATTTTTATTCCCATTTCACTGACTGAAAAAGTCTTAAAAAGGTTAAAAGAATTAGTCCCAAACCACAGGGTCTATGAAATCCAGAGCTGGGATTTAAACCCAGGAAATGTGATTCCAGTGACTTACCTATTAAATGCCTCACTTTGTTGCCTTTTCCACTAAGTCTTCTTATGGGGAAAGAATTACCAGAATATCTTTAGACGATGGCCCAATCTATACAACCTATTATTTTCCCAAACACTACTTTATAAAATGTCTATTTTATTAATCACTGCTGATGGTCTGTCTTTTCTAGTTTCTTATTTAAGATTTTATTTCTGAAAGTTCCATTTTTGCTTTTATAAATGTTCTTAAATGTTTTATGAGTCTTCGTAATATATTTTCTATAAAAATATGGATTGCAGTTTTCTGCCACATATGGTAGAAATCAGGGAAAGATGAAAATATATGAACCTGAATTGTTAATCTTACATCTTATTTCTATAGGATTCTGTGCTTTTTCTTGCTAAAGAAATGTTGACAGTTTGGATTTATAACAATGCATTCAGAAACCTTGATGTTTTATAACAGGAAAATAATGTATCATTAGGCGCTCTGAAAGGATAATGAGGCATTTACTACTTCTTGCTCATTTTGGTAAAGGTTTCTAGAAGTAAACATTAACTCATATGGACTTGGCATATGGATCATTCATGAAGTAAGCAGAGAATGCACAATATAGTTAGCTGCTTGAATTATTTCTCCATAAATTATTCATGCTTCTAATTTATCTAACCATTTTCCTTCTCTTACAGTATCTGACTTATTCTCATTTCCACATGACAAGAGTACATTAGCATCAGCAAGGACAAAGTTAACGGAAAAAAAAAATTTAAATGGTTGACCAAGAAACCATAGTCAAAATGTATCAAGCAAAGAAAGATATCTTAGAAAAGAGGGTTGTATCTCTCAGAGGAAATAGACAAGTTTCTGGCCTTTGTTTCCCCCGGGGATTTGAATACTTCATCCTTAATGAGACAATAAATAATATGACAAGTGCTGCAAGTTATAACTAGAGTTACAGCTGATGGTAATAGAGGCTCAGATCTGGCTGTTGTGGTCAATAGGCAGAGATTTGCTGAGAGCTCTTGCTCTAAATGGGAACCTAGCATGTTTGTAAAGGATCCTGAGTATCTTAACGAAATTTAAATTCCAGAGTTACCCATTTTCACTCGTTGTAAATTATGGAATTTGTAAGACTTGAAAGTATATCATGTTTTTGTAGCATGATTTTCACCATGATCAATTACAAATCTCAAAAAAAGGAAAAGAAAAGAAATCCATAGCAACAGGTTCACCTATTGGCATATAGCATTTGTTTGGCAAAAAATATGCATTATTAATTAATAAGTCAAGTGTCACAATTCCTAATCTGGTCCTCATTCCTGTGACCTACTGCCTCCCACTTATACCACTCTTAAAGACAGACCTGGAAGGGACCACAGCATTTTAAGTGAGCACAGAGGATAAGCAGCTTACTTTGGTGGGAGACTCACCTGAGTGACAGGGAGCTGTGAGGGGTGGAAGGGACAAAGCAGTTTGGGTTAATTTGAATGTTGCTCAGGAGACATGGGGAGACTGACAACCTTTGAATAGGGCATGATGTGATCCCAGCTGTTCTTTGGGAAGTCAATTGAGCAGCAACAGGCATGTGGATTAATTCACGAGGGAAGGGAAGATGACAAACTTAAGAGAGAGTGGCCCTGCCATGGCCGGGTAAGAGGAAAAGATGCCTAAACCAGTTATGACAGTTGTAATGGAGAAAACTATGCAGGTAAAAACCACAAGGGAGAGAAAGTATAAAAGTGCCATTGGCCTCTCAGATGATGAGGCACCAAGGAACAATCCAAGGTGGTGGGCTTGGGTGCCTGGGAAGACAAGAATGCCATTGCAAGAAATAGAGCCTCCAGGAAGATGAGGTTTACAAGTGTAGGAGCGTGAGTGTTTGGAGAGAGACACACACACACACACATTAACTCCACATTACAGGTGGAGACATCCAGCAGGCATGAAGAGCTCAAGGTCAGAAACGGAGCCATGGATTTGGAGACACGATGGAGAGGGGATATTTAAAGCCACTAGGTTGCATGAGATTGTTGAGGATAGGAAACAACAGCAGGGGCAAGTCAAGATAGAAAATGGATGAGCACTTCCAGTAGCAGGAGGAATAGGAAGAGGAGCTAGAGGAGGAAAAATAACTATATATGGGTTTTCATATACCGAGAGTGGGAGAACAAGCACAGTACAATGTCTTAGGTAACAAAGGGGAGAGCATTTCAAAGAGAACTACCAAATGCTCTGGTGAGAAGTGAAGTGGTTCAGCTGCTGGAGAAAACAGTTCAGTGTTTTCTCATGGAGTTAAACAAAGAATTACCCTATGAGCCAGAAATTCCACTCCTAGGTATAAACTCCAAAGGACTGAAAATTAGTACTCAAATAAGTACATATATACTCATCTTGGTAGCATCACTGTTCACAATAGCCAAAAGGTAGAAACAGCCCCAAAGGCCATCAACAGATGAACGGATAAACAATTTGTGGTTTATCCATATGATTGAATATCATCAGCCCTCAAAAGAAATGAAGTAGTGATGAATGTTACAATGTGGATGAATCTCAAAATATTATGCTAAGTGGAAGAAGCCAGCCACGAAAAAACATGCGTTGTATGATTTCATTTATATAATACACCAAATAGGTGATTCATAAAGACTTAATGCAGATTGGGGGTTGCCAGGGACAGAGGGAAGGGAGGAATGGGGAGAAAATGCTAAATAGGTCCAGAGTTTCCTTTTGGGGTGATGAAAACATTTTGGAACTGGCTAGAGGTGGTGGTTGCACAGCACTGTGAATATATTAAGTGTCCCTTGGTTTATGTTACATAATTCTTACCTCAATAACATTAAAATTAAAAATAAGCTTCAGAGAATTCAAGTAGGCTCAGGACTAAGAAAAAGGTTAAGAAAATCAGCTGTTCAGTTTCCATGACCTTCAAAGGAGAATTTCAGCAAAATGTTTCAGGGAGGAGACCTATTTTAGAGTATTAAGATATGAGTTTGCAACGAAGTAGAAATGTTGAATGAAGACTGTTTCCAAGAACAGTGGCGAAGGGGGGCTAGTGGTATGAATGTGAGATAATTTAGGTCAGCATGGGAAGATGTGAGCATGTTTGGAGGCCGGGGGTCGGGGGGACCCAGAGAGAAGGGAACAATTTAAGATTTAAGAATGTGAAGGGTAGTGCTTACTGAAAAATGAGGAGAAAGGAGTGGGTTCCAGGGCACAGGTGAAGGGATGTGTCAAAAAGAGGAGAAAGAGCTGACCTTCCTCTGAGAGGAAAGGGAAGGAGTAGAGGTGGACAGAGATGAAAGAGGAAATCGAGAAAGCTCAAGACGGATGGTATGAACTTTTCTCAGCAGAGAAAAGTGCAAGGCCAGCTGCAGAAAATTGCAGGCAGTGGGGTAGGACTTATTGCTTAAGGTAAATGGAAATGTCTTGGAGTGGTGCTCAAGGTGATGAGCAATAAATTAAGGATGAATAATTACGGAGTAGCAATAGGGCAGGAACCTGCCGAGAGGGAGCTGGCGCAGTTCCATGAGCGTAAATGCCTCATCAACCAAGTCCTTTTCACGTCTCCCCCTTCCTGTGTTCCAGAATTCTTTTTGCCTATATATAGGGCTTCATACTTACACCTACTGGGTATTGCTTTATTAACTTCAGTCCATCCTTAGAGACACTTGAGTTCGTTTTAAAACTCGAGTCTATTGTACTATTAGAATTCCAGAGCCGTGAAAGTTTTCCACTAACAAACGTGTCTTCACATCTTCATCTCCATCACCGCGTGCAGAAACCGTTCCCCAGCCTGGCAGAGATTATTTTTTAAACCTTTTGGATGCAGCTATTTGACGAATCTGAATCTACTTTACTGTAATAATAGTCTGTTCACATTTCTCTGTCTTGACAAAAGGGATGTTTTGTTAAATGCTTTTTTGAAAAGTCTGAGTACAAAGTATGCCTCCAAAATATTCTAGCTGTATGAGCTTGCACAGGTCACATGTATTCTCCATGTCTCACTTTATTAATCTGTAAAATGAAGATAATAGTACCTATTTTGTAGAGTTGTTGTAAAGATTATATGACTTAACATAAGAAATGTACTTAAAGTGGTGCCTGGCACAGAGTTTGAGCTAAATAAATGTTGGCTATGATGTGCATTATTAACACCAGTATTCATTCCGTCTCTGGCATTTGTTAAGTCATTAAGTAGGTATTCATTCAGTGCCAGATATTATAAGTGCTAAACTCATAGCAATGAACAAGTCAGTCAAGTCCCTACCCTTATGGAGCATATAATTTTACTTTATGTAATACACAAATACCAAAATTATAAGATTTATGTAGAATTTGGGAAAATATAGGGAGAATTTTTTTTTTTTTTGCTTTTTCTTTGATTCAGTTTCAGTTTCTGGGTCCTGTTTCTTACTGCCCCCTCTCCATTCTTTAGCAAAAATATTATTCAAAGGCCTGATTGAAAGAGGAAATCACAGATAACAAGACAAATAAGACTGATGGTCATCCTCTTAGGAGCGAGGCTTTGCTAACAACGGCCAAATTGAATAAGGGAGTTGGAATAAAAAAGCAGCCAAGTCTCAATTATCTGTGTTAACCAGGGTTTATAAGAACGGACAATGCCAGGAAGAAAATAATGCGTCTTGATTAGTTGCCTTAAATTTCACAGCAGAGGCTTAAAAAAAAAAAAAAAGAGTGTGCATAGGCATGTGGAGTAAGAGTGACGGGCAGAAGGCAGTGCTCAGAAAAAGTCTGGCTGTAGTTAATCCGACCATTCCTTGGGTTTCTTGGCGAACCACCATACTGTTTATAGCTTTATATCTTCAAAGGAAAGAAGTTGTAAAAGTTGCTGTCAAAGGAAGCCTAATTTGCCTGACTTCACGAAGGGGTTGGCTGACAATGCACACTCTCTGTCAAAAGGATTTGCTGCAAAAAGAAAGTTGAAGGAACCATCTGATTTCCAGATTTCCATAAAGAGCTGGGATTCAGGAGAAACTGTGCAGCCATCAGGGAAAGGAAAAGTCCCCTCTTGGATCTCAGGTCCCACCTTCTCTGATTGGTGGGGGAAACCAAGAACAGCAGGAAAGATTCCACAATCTCCTTTCTGAATTGCAACAAGGCTGATGGGAGGGCTGGACTTAACCCGGTCAGAGAGCTCAGCTCAGGGCAACTGAAGGCTGCCTCCCCGTTAAGGAGGAGGTTTTGGAACTGTTGCTTAGAGGACAGTCTCAAATTTTTTGAGCCCCTTTGGCCTTGAGTAGCCCTCAAATATCTGTAGCTACTCCTTCCCTAGGCAGGCTCCTGCTCTGTTTAAAGGCCTTCCCAGTTGGCTATGTTCTCCAGTCTTGGGAGATGAGGAATTGCCAAGAGCTTTGAGATGCCATCTTTGTCTGCATTTGCAATTTCTCTGCCTATGTTTAGGTCTATTGATGTGTAAAATCCTGAAAATGTATATGGTGTATTACTCAAAGTTTTTGTTTTTTTGGATAATTAATCTTTCTTTGCATGATAGAGAAAGAAGAGCCAATGTTTGCAAAATTTGTTTTCTGCTAAAACACAGCTGTCTTATACTTTGATAACTGCACACATAAAATACTCGCATTTTGATTGTTGCTACTTCTTGCTTTATTAAAAAAGTAAGGAGCAATTCAGCAAAAAACAATATCCACAGTTGCTACTGGGCCCCAGTGAGGTGTGGGCATTCTCCTTATCAGTTTTTTTTTTAATGTAGCACCCCTAAGGGGTATGGACCAGAGGGGACAAGGTTTCCACTTCTTTAACAGGAGCCAGAAAAAAAGACAAAGTCATCTATAATGAAGCTAGGTCCTGGGACAGGTTGCAAATGCTTCCTGTTTGTCTATGTGATGTCTTGAAGCTTGCCTTTGCCTGAACAGCAATTGAGTTGAGGATCACACATTATCAACAGTGTGGCCCAAGAGAAGTTGCTGGCTTGACAACTGTCACAAATCATGCCCCGGCCACAGGGGCCAGCAGTCCACAGGTCCACAGGCATATACCCAAGAGGAGGATATATTAATAGTTGGTTAGGGCCATGATGCTTTTCTTTGCTAAGTTTTCTACAAATGCTCAAGCTTCTGCCTTAAAGGTTTGGATGAGACCATGTAATTTGATTGGCCTGTATTCTGGGTGTAGAAAGACTGAATAAATGGTATATGCTTCCCTTTTTCTTTGCTACCTAAGTTTGGAGTATTGAGAACACAAAACTAAATGGAGAGAATCCATGGTCTATATCAAAGACTGTGTTCTCTAATTACTGGAGTTCTTTGTTTTCATTTTTTTCTCCGTCATTGGACCAGACTCTTATAGAGAGAAATGTAGGAGACATTTACATTTGGAAACCTCGTCCTAAATCATTTGAAAATGAGATTCTATTTCCAAAGATTCCATTCACGAGGAAAGTTTTGTTAAAGTGTCATGACAACACAGAGCTTGTCTACCTACCTAAAGTTTCTTTAGAAGTCTTGCTCAGTTTTGTATTTTTATTTCTAACCACTTTGAAATTTCTCTATGTCATTTCATCTTAATAAAAGCCGCCATGCTGACTAGAAAAGTCTGTAGTGACCAAGTGTCTTCATGTGAACTGCTGTGGAAGTTCCAGGTAAGAGGGAAATTTTAAAAAGAGATTATCTTCCACATATTTACATTTAGAATTGACTAGTATTTGATTTATGGTAATAATAACAGGTAGGAGGGTAGAAGCATATCAGAGAGCCTAGAAAATGTGCATTTTATTGTATTATCTTCTTTTATCACAGGTGCTAGGTGAAAATTTACCTCTGACCATACTGTATTCTATTTCCTCAAAAAGCCCAAGCAGCTGTTGGGGAGCTAACTGTGGATAGGGTGCTGGACTTGGGGAATACTGTGGGTGTGAATACTGGGGCTGCCACTCCACCAGCTCTGTGACCTACGACCCACCTCTGTGAGTCTCAGCTTCCCAGCTCATCGAACAGGACTAACACTGTGTCCAGGCATTGTTCGGAGGATTCAATCAGATAATGCATATAAAAATGAAATTGAAAGTATAATTTAAGAATATAAATGTAAGGCATTTTCCCTAGACTCTGGGACTGTGAAGATGAATGAGATAAGGTCCCTGACCTAGGAGACGTTTACATTTAAAAATCTTGAGCTGTTTCCATGAGATTCTTTTTCCAAAGGTTCTATCATGGGGAAGGTTCTTATAAAGTGTCATGATAACACAGGGCTTGTCCACCTACCTAACATTTCTTTAGGAATTATGCTTAACTCTGCATTCATTTTTATTCCTAACCACTTTTTAATTTTCCTGTGTCATTCCAGGGAATAGAAAAACACCAGTTCTGCTGTAAATGTCAGTATTACCAAAATAGCAGCAACTCCGTCAAATCAATAGGCCCAGCTCACCTTCCAGTTCTGCCACTTACTGACAGATGATGACATTGGTGAAGTGACTTAACCTTTCTGAGCCTGAGCTACTTGAGCATCAGTAAGGTAGGAAGAACACCGCCACTGACACAGGCTGGCAACAAGGATCAGAGAAATAGAGGTATATGTGCGAGGACCCAAGGCCATGCCCTGACGCATGCTAAGAACTCAGTGAATGCTCCTTTCCACCCTTCTTTCAAAACATGCCAATATTCCGTTAGAACTCTAGAGCAGTCCTGTCCAATCAGTAGCCCTTCACCACCCGTGGTTATTAAGTATTTAAAAATCAACTAAATTGATATGTGCCATATGTGTAAAATGCATAACAGACTTCCAAGACTTAGTAGGAAAAGAAGACTGTAAAAAGATATTTTGTTATTAATGTTCACATTGATTACTTATGTGAAATGATAACATATTAGACATAGATTACACATATACCTGTAGTGTATTAACTGAAATAAATTATTAAAGTTGATTTCACTTGTTTCTTTTTTTAACACCACTATAAGAAAACTTCAAATGACATATGTGGGTTTCATTATATTTCTATTGAGCCTGCTGCTATACAAAATAAAGTTTAGAGTTTATAGAAGCCAAAAAGCCTCTTTTAGTTATCTAGACTTGCTATGGGATCGTTTATTTTTCCCCAAGCATTTCAATTAGTTTTAATTGAATACAGTTTTCTTAATTCTGATCCACAATCTGTTCTCTGTTATCTACTTAAATTAATGTATCAAAGGATGACTTTTTACGTATATTTGAATAGTATCCCAGAGCTAAGAATCATAAACATAACAATTTAGGCATGTGTCAAAATATAACAGCCTAATATCCAATTCTAGGCCCAATTCTTGGATCTGTACGATAATTTTCGAACTATATATTTTCTCCAATTTGAGTGACAGTTAAATGGATATTAATTTTCCTTAATAGTAACTGGGGAGGCTTTTGCCATGGAGAGTGGTACTTCATAGGTTTTTGAAGTTATCACACTTGTTCATTCAGTGCACATTAAGTATCTACATCTTTAACTCGTCATTTCTTTATGGTCACAGTAAACGTACAGATTGGTTTTCCACCGGGATAGTTACAAAACTTATTCCACGTAAGCAAGATCGATACAATTGACCAGCTCCACAGATTCCACATCGCTCTCAGTCAATGTGGTAAGGGCTTGAGACAAGGTAATTAATTTTTCCATAAGCTAGCTGCTTTCATTTTCAGGGATGCTTTAAAGAAATGAAATCAAGTTGCCTGTGTGTAGTGTGGCAGGTATCTTGAAGGTTAGATGGTACACTAGCGAAAACAAGGCTTCCCCAAATGGTTGGCTTAGGATTGAAAAACATTGGAGTTTATCTCAGTAACAAATGTGCGAAAGTATTTTTATCTAGAATGTACGAGATCAGGAAGGATGGGAAAAAGTGTACAGAAGTGACAGCAACTTACTGGGTATTTAAGACTAATACCCAGTAGTTTAGAATAATCTACCAGAGACCGAGAACCATCTGTTAACTAAGAATTGAGTTAGACGTGACATTTGTTTTATTTCGTGGATCTCTTGATGGCATCCATGCAAGGCCAAGGCATTATCTCCATCGTACAAATGAGAAAACTGAAGTTCAAAGGATGTGGGTGACTTTTCAGTATCATGTGGCGGATAAGTAGTAAATTTGAGATTAGATTCCAATTTGGAGTGATTCCAGGTTCCCCTTAATATCATCTACAATGATTTAGCTACACATCCCCAAGAATGTGTGTGGGGGGTAGCAGAGGGCGCTCAGCCATTGCTTGAGAGTCCAGACCCAAGGTGCCCGCAAGGTTCTTAACAAACGGAATCCTGAGATTCTGGGAAGCAGTGGATTTAACTGTTGTAACCCTCCCAGGGCGCAAGACACATACCAGTCAGCAGTGTTGCTGTTGGCTTCTGGGCAGTTGATGACATATTTTATATATTTATTTTGAAAATTAAAAGCAAAACAACCATTTCTCCTAACTGGTTCCTTCCTCTGATTGCTCCTTTTATTTTATTTTTTTGGAAGTATTTCCATCCTGATTTTTGAAACTGGATGAGGAGCCAAAATTATGTCTTTTAAATTGCATGTTTACCGTGATGATGAGAAACCAAAATAAACAAGCCTTAAATTTAGCCTTTTCAGTTTGTCATAACTTTTTCTCTTTATTTTTTAAGGCATTCTTAAAATGACAGAAAAGGGGGAAAAACTTTTTTTGCATTTAATTTAAGCAACTTTATTAAGAGACCAGTTTCCCTTTACTGAGAACACCTTGTATTGACTTCCAGCTAAGAAGTGTAAATTATTTGTAATTAACTTTTATATACTGCCAAGTCTTTTGGGGTTTATTAAGTGGACCCACAGAAGTAAAGAAAGCCCTCTCTAGGAAGCTGAGTCAGTGCGTCGCATGAAGTGAGCGCCTGAGGGGTGGAGACGGTGATGATGCACGTCCACCTGCTCTCCCGAGTTCCATACAGCTTGTCGGAGTGATGGAATTTGGTCATGCTGGGCGTAGAGGAAGGATTGGGTCACCTGGATTTGCCTCATTCATTCACTGAACACTTTTTATAGATCTGGCTTTGACGACCCAATCTTGAGGAATAAGTGACATTTTCATGGCACTTACAGGAGTTGGGCGCTGTTCTGAGTACTTTGCATACACTAACTCATTTAATCCTCACGACATCCCTATGAGGTTGACACTGTTGTGAACTCATTTTACAGCTAAGGAGACGGCAGCAAAGGTGGCAAGTCCAGCACTGGGACTCACACTGGTGCACCAGAACGCTTTGTCTGCTGTACGGGAGCTCAGAATCGAGATGGGCACAAGCAAAAATAAAGCAGATGGAGAAAGCTTAGTGCTATGATGGGGGAGAGCTAGGCAGGGTTCCATGAGGAGCATGGGAGGAAAATACCTAGTCAGCCAGGGGGATAATCAGACAGGTGACCCCAGGAAGGGAAATCTTGACTGGTCCTGAAGTATCAGTGGAAGCAGCCAGGTCAGTCAGTGCTGGCCATTGGGCAGTTGGGCGTTGGTGGAGGGGACAGCGTCCAGAGACAGGAGCAGCTGGTGTGAAGGGCTGGGAAAGCTTGGCCCATTCACATAACCACAAGTGGTGTGGTACTGCAGGAGGTGGGGTTCAATGTAGGGAGAGGTGTGACTGGGGTCGCTCATTCCATTCATCCATTTATTCAAAAGACAAGACATGCTGGGTGCTGAGGACAGAGCAATGAAGAGGGAGGAAAGGAGGGAGGGAGGGAGGAAGAAAGAAAGGAAGGCAGTGAGAAACTGCAGATTCGGTGGGGAAAAGTCACCATTCTATCCAGGCATAATTTGTGAGTCAGGTTCGTCAATACCTTCCACGGGCTAGAAACCCCTTTTGTGCACGGAAGGTTAACCTCACCACCCTCTATAACAATTCCTCAGAGCCTGTCAAAAGAGAGATTAAACTGCTCCTCTGCCTACTCAGATCTAAGGTGATCTTATATTTTTCAGGCAGGTACTAGATTGTGGGCAGCCCATTAAAAATGCAGAAATAGCTTGAGAGTCTATAATTGAACCATTAACAATTGGGCTTCACAGATTCAGGCTATAGGCTTTCCAGGTGAAACGGGGTTGCAAGTAACAGCTAAAAATAAGAGAGGCACATCCTCTTATTAAAGAAGAGCCAGGCTCCCATTACTGAAGCTCAGGTAGGCTTCACTGTGATTACATAGGCTTTAGAGAGTTTTTCCTTCCCAAGTACAGTGATGTGAAATTAGCAACTGTGAAATGTCTCCGCCTCCTGTTCTGGTCACACTGTGTGCCCCACCTCCCTCTCTGAGCACACTTTCTCTTTCTTTTCTTTGACTTCAAGTTTTTCTGGCCTTGATCTCTGGCTTCTGTCTTGTGGCCTCAGTGAATACACTTAAACCCTCAGTTTCTTATTCTTCCTCCAAAGGTTCAGAAATAATGCCATTGATGGGACCTGCCACTTGATGTTTGGTGCTGTGTCCAACAGAAGAAGTCTGTGATGTAGACTCTATCTTTACCCCTATTTTATAGATGAGGATATTGGAGTTTAGAGAGTTGAATGACTTGCTCAAGGTCACTCAATCAGTAAGTGTGGAGCAGAAATTTGAACCCACTCATGTTCAAACCGAAGCTAAAATTCCTACCACTAAGCTGTTCTTCCTTCAAATCTATGCCCTGCAAGCCAGTCCCATACTGTCCATTAACTCCTGGACATCTCTGTAAAGATGTTCCTAGGAGCCTCCAACTCAACACATTCAAGCCTGGCTAGACATCTTTCCCAACCATTCCCTTCCCGATCGGTCCAATTCATCTCCATCCTCCATGCTAGACGATGTGGAATCATCCGGACGCTGATCTTCCTACAAGTCATCTCTTCCATTTCTGTTTCCCTCCATTGCTACAGTGTTGCTCTAACTTGTGCCCTCATCTCTTGAACCATGGGCAATGGCAACAGCCCCCACCCCGGTGGCACAGCCTCCTGGCGAGCAAAGTGGCAGGGAGGAGAATGGGTGTTTGAACAGAGAGGCTGGAATTCAATCTCACTTCTGTCGATTTCAAGTTAGGGGCTTTGGCCAAGTCCTCACATCTGTATGGAGGGTGTAAAATCAGCAATTCCATGGGGCGGTTGTAAAGATTAGAAATAATGTATGTTAAAGCATACATTGAGATGCACACACTGATGAAACTTCTATGAAATAGGTTCTCCAAAAATAGTGGTAGCCATTATTTTAACTATTAACTCTAGTCTTCCCTACTCCAGTCAAGGACCCTGGATGCATTCCCCCAAAGATTATTTTTATCCTGCCTATTCCTCTGCTCAAGAACCAACAATGGCTCCCTGTTTCCTATCACATCAATCTAAAATCCCTCCTAGTTTTCACATGCTATCTCCATCCTATTTGCTCACATGTTCCCATCGTTTTCTTAGCATTCCCCTCTATTCCTGCCTCCCCTGACCCAGAAAGGTGGACCCTGGGATGTCAGAGCCTGGCTTGTGCAGGGCGCATGGAACGTGCAGGCTAACCCCCAAGGCTGAGCCAAATTATCCCTGGGAACTGCAGAGCTCCTGTCTGGGAGTGAGGAGACACACTGTACCCATACTGCACAGCAGCATGGCCAGTCTCCAAGGGCTGTGCAGAAACAGGATGCAAGGTGCAAGGAAGAGGGATGCAAAGGGGTAGCCAGACCTCAAGGGCCAGAACTTACAGGCAGCTGTGGGAATATTCTATTAGCTTCAGCCATGGGAAGAGAGGGAGTTGAAAGGGCATTGAACTGTTCTGGTCACCTGCCATTCTGGGTCATAGGCCCTGCTTGCCTCTGTTATAATTGTGTTTGTGGGAGTGAACGTGTGTGCATGATCACGCTCTCCCAAGTGGCGAGGTTAACAGCCCTCACTGGTAGAGAGGAGGGGCTCTGGAGCCATGCTGCTGGGGTCTGAGCCTCAGCTCTGCCACCTACTAGCTATATGACCAGAGCAAAGGACAGCCTCATGTGTCTCAGTTCCCTCACCCATGAGATGCAGATGATAATGGCACCAATAACAGCCTCCCTCAGCACGTTGCTGTGAGGACGAACAGCATGAATGAACCCAGGGCTGAGCTCACCCTAAGTAGCATGTAAGCATCAGTCACTGGTCATTGCTGTAGCATTAGCTAAATGCTAACTATTACTGTTACACAATTTTCTCACTTAACCTTCAAAAAGACCCTAAAAGGTAGATTATCATCCCCATTTTGCAGATGACACAATCAAAATTAAATGGAGGCTCTGGAGGGAAAGCACTTTGCCTGACGCCACACAGCTAAGAAGAGATACACCTTGTAGGCAGTTAGACATTCCCTCATGAGACATACCCTTCTGGGACATTCCTAACCAAATACACCCGTCCTTCAAGGTCCAGCTCGGCCAAGCCCCTAGGGAAAGAAGAGGCAGAATCATGGCCTCGCTGGGGCATGGACTCAGGACCCAGACTGCTTGGGTTCAATTCTCATTTTTATGCCCTTCCTTATTCATTGTATGGCCTTGGGCAGGTCACTTTCCTCTTTGTGCTTCAGTTCCCCATCAGTAAAATGGGGAGAGTACCACCTGCCTTCTAGTTGCAAAGGAGATTAAATGAGTCAGCATGTGTAACCGGTGACAGCAGCATCTGGCACTCAGTGAGCCCTATGTAAGCATTGGCTGCCTTAAAAAATACCAAGTATCTATTAAAGTCTGTGCTCTCTTCAGAGGGACTCTTTCGCTATCTATTTTATTTTCCTTTCCTTTCCTTTTCTTTTTTCCTTGTTTGGGGCTCTTTATTGCAAAGATGCATCTGGGCATCTTTGCAAGGCCTACTTTCATGAAAGTTCTGGAGGCGGGAGATGGATGCCTGGTTCTGCTGGAGTCTGGCAAACTGAACGACATGGCAGCCTCTGCGTGTTTATGAGAAGCAGACAATTGCAGCCAAGTTTTGTCGACAATGCATTCAGACAGCAGCAAATGAGAAACTGTCAGGGCTCAGAGGAGCTCTGCCTCTGGAAGCCATCTCACGGGAACTCCAGAGACCAACACTGCATGGCTGGGTCCCTTAGTAATGAACTTCAGGTCTCCCAGCCTCTCAAGCTGGAGTTTGCCCTGGGAAGTTCCCACAATCCCACCTGCTCTCTTTCAAGCGAAATACTATGACATTGTCTTTTCCATATATAAAGATGAGTCACCGGGGGGGGTGGTGAAGAGGGGGGCAAGGGCAACATACGTAACCTAAACATCTGTACCCCCATAATATGCTGAAATTAAAAAAAAAAAAAGATGAGTCACCAATCACAATGAACAACGTCCATCTAATACATTCAATCCCATATGCAAACCTCCTTATGGGACTCTCAGTACCATTTACATATTCCTAAGAAGCATTTTTTGCTGCATGTTCCGGCAGTCTTGTTGCTTTAGATATTTGCCAAGTCATTTATATCACAAGTTAGTGAGATGCTGTGAAAATGGTTGTGGCTAAGCAAAGGAAAAGCCTGCTTTTGTGGTGTCAATGTTTTCCACGCTGGTATGTATTCATCAGTATCCTATTTTCTTTGAAACATCGGTGACGTGCTGTGGATTCATTTTTAGGTTGTGATCTATCCTTAACTCACAGCTTCACAGATATGAAGGTGAATTATGGAGCTTGTCCAGTCCTGGAATGGCAAATAAATTCCATCCCTAAAAAACATCTCAAAATAATCGATTGATAGTAGGTTCCAGAAGCACTGTACTGGGAAAGATACTCAGGCCAAACCCAGGGTGATTAGCAATATCCACCGTAAGCATGGTAGCACACAGGCCACATATTTTCCACTGTTTAACCCTTCTAGTCTGCAGATAAAGAAGTGATACGATGCTCTCAAGATCATGTGGACAGCACTGGCAGGAGGCAACATGCACATTGCCAGTCCTACTGTCTCTGCTCTCCAGCAGTGAAACCCACACTCACTCCACCACTGCACAAAATGAGCAGATCAGGCAGGGCTATGGGGAGTGCAGCAGACAGAGAAAGGCGATGAGAATCACGGGCTTTGAAAACTGAGGAAGACCAGGCCAGCAGGTAGGAGAAACTCAAAGCACACCAAGCTGGGGCACAGCATTATTACTGTCATTATTTTACTGGAGTCCTGCTGCATATCTTGCCTTCCTTTACCCAAGAACACAGAGTCTCTGAACTCCTGGTGAAAAAGTATGTGAGTCAGCTGTAGCAAAAAGTCTCTGAATGACACAATGAGGAAGGCTGAATAGCAGTTTGTGACACTCATAAAACGTGTGTACACGTGTGGGGGTGCAGGGGACAGCATGCCTGCGCATCTGGAGAGAAATGCGCCTGGAGCACAGCACAGGAGCAGCGCCGCGTGCAATGGTTGTCCTGCCGTGTGACTCCAGTGGCCACTGTGGCTCTCGCTTGCCCAACATCCATCCCCCCCTCCTCTGAAAACGGCGCTTTAATTTACCTTGAGTAACTGCCCTGCTTTCATGCTCAGTCCACGTGGTTTTAGGTGGGTGGGGCTGACTCTGCCCTGGCTTCAAGAAAAGGCATGTGACCCAGCCTTGGCCAACCAGAGCCTCACAACCCAATGGACACAGTGTTTAGTTCAGGGACAGGCACATGACCCAAGGAGAGCCCATGAGATTCAGTTTCAAGCTTTTGTTGGCATTATCAGAAAGAGCTACTCTTTAGGGCAACTTCAGATTAGGGAGTGATGTGACTATCTCAGAGTGAAGCCAACAAATGGAAAATGGAACCCCAAGATGTACAGGGATCAAAGTGATGCCATCATTTGGGTACCAGAACAAAGCCACGCCTGAAGGCAGAACTGTCCCTGAAATATATTAATTACATGAGTCAGTAAACACTCATCACCCCTCCCCAACTTTTTTTTGAGTTGGATTCTGTCATTCCCAACAACAATAATAACAAAAAGAATCTTAGCCAATATAATAAATTAAAGACTCATTTTCCATATAAGACAGACAGAACCTAATGTTCCTCCTTGGACCCAACTTATTTTAAACAGCTGTGTTACCTGCAAGGAGCCCTGGATGTCTTTCCCCCCAACAATCACGAGCTCTGCCATGTCTTCCGCGTGAGGAGTCCGCGCATGGATGAACAGAGTCCTGCCCACTGCAGTTATGTTTCTCAGGGCAACTAAGCCACCATCGCTGTTCACCTTGAAGTATGGGTTTGAGACCTCATAGCGCAGCTTGTTATTTCCCTTACAGTCACTGAAGGTCACTGGGAAAACAAAATAAAACAAGAGAAGGAACGTGAGTACGTTGGACAGCTTAGACCTTGAGACATCTCTGAGGTGTTCGATGTGGATCACCTCACCACCCCCCAACCCTGAGTCTACAAATGCTGCCCTTAGTCCCACAGCAAGCCTCTTGTACCCAAGCAACTTTGACTGTGCTGATCGACTTCACTCAATCAAGACCCATCCTTGATCACTCACGTGTTCTAGGCAGGTGCTATGCACTGAGGATGCAAACATGAGCAGGACAGGGTCCTGCCCTTGAGTTAGTGGATGGAGTGGACAGTCAGATGTAGCAGAGTGACACCTGAGGGAAGTGGTCTGATCCTGGTATGTAGGAGGTGCTGGGGTAGAAGCACAGAGTGCTCAGGAGCATGGAGCACAGCTGCACAGAGACAATATTTGAGCTGGGTCTTAAAGAGGAGCAGGAGAAGACCCTTAAGAGGGTGGAGGACAGGCTAAGTAATTCAGAGGCAGAAAATGGGGCCCTTAAATAACAAAACGGATGCAGGGAAAGAGAACTAGCTTGATGTGCTTGGATGAGAGGCAAATTTGAAATGGGGTGGCATTATCAGGGGAAGTAAGAGAGGCTAGAAATGAAGCTAGGAATGTCTTTTGGAGATAGAATGGGAAAAGCCAGTACATCCGGGTGCTTCCTGGTGGCTTTGGACTATTTATAGTGGGCAGAGGGTGACGATCAGGTGTGTGCTGTGGTGCCAGTGGAGGGCAGTGCTTCCCAAGGTTGGGGTGCACCAGGATCACACGGGGAGCTTTTTAAAAATCCAGAGGATCCGATCCAAAGATTATAATTTAGTAGGTCTGGGTTATGGAGAATGGTTTAAAGAATGGCAAAGAGAGAGGCCAGGAAAACCAGTTACAACCAGCTCAGTGTTATCCCAAAGATGCCTGGCTGAGACGAAAGCACTGGCAGTGGAGATGTGGGGAGTGGACAGATGTGAGCCAAGCTCCTACCACTGAACAGCTTAGTCGTGTGTGGGAAGGGACAGGGAAAATTCAGCCTCTTGGGTGAACCACACAGAGGGTGGGGCATTGACACATGCAGTGGCTGTGACGGCCGATCATGTTGCCCTCTCCAGCGCTTCTGCATCTGGCACACAATTGAATCACAACCCATTGTCTATGCGTGTGTTCGCCTGTCTGCCTTCTACTATAGACTCCGAGGCCCCTTGTGGGTAAGCATGGAACTGTACTACTTGCTTTTAGCTCTCTGCTGAATAGGCTCGTTTGTTTAGTAAACCTTTAGTTGAAGCCTAACCTAGATACAGAGAAGTGCGGGAATCAGAATGTATAACTCAATGACCTTTCACAAAGTGGGCACACCCAAGTGCCCAGCATGCACGCCACAACACAAAATATTACCAGTCCCCTCCCTTGCCAAGTAAAATTCCTCCCCTCCTCCCCAGAGGCTATACTACCTGACTTCTAACACCACATATGTTTTCACCTGCGTTTGCACTTCATGTAAATGGAATCGTACAGCATGTATTCTTTCGTGTTTGGCTCTTTCCATTAACATTACATTTTGTGAGATTCACTGTGTGGCTGCAAGTCCTGGTAGTTTTCCCTAGTCATTACATAGTAATTGCTAATCACTATAGAGTATCCAAACCACTGTATTCATTCTAATCACTATAGTAATCCATTGTGTGGCTATACTGAGTTTATTTATTATATCCATCCTCCTGTCAACAGGCACCTGGACTATTTCCAGTTTAAGGCTCTTAAAATGTTGCTACTCGGAACTTTCTTGTATACATCTTTTAGTGACAGCGTCTACATATGACCTAGGGCACTGTCAAAGCCATATAAATATCTGATGAACTAAGCTGATCTTTCTACTCTAGGAAGATGATGCATGTGGTGGTAATAGCCATATTAGCTAATAATAATAGTGACTAAT
Source organism: Propithecus coquereli (assembly GCF_000956105.1). NCBI lineage: Eukaryota > Metazoa > Chordata > Mammalia > Primates > Indriidae > Propithecus > Propithecus coquereli. Next base: position 2,993,344 of record NW_012148397.1, on the reverse strand, counting down.
GCAAATCGAGCACTTTCCACATGTGAGGCTCAGTGCTAAGCATTTAACACACGTTGTCTTGTTTAATCTTTACGATGACAACAAATGGGAGTTCTACTTTGATCCCCTCTGTCCCAAGTTTCTAGATAAGGAAACTGAGGCTTGGAGAGGGTAAATAATGGACCAGGATTTGAACTCTGGTCCATTTCCCTGTCACCAGTACAAATTCTCAATAAAGACAACACCCCATGGAGAATATAGCCTTCCTGAAATCCTGAAAGAACCCGAATACAGTAGTCCCCCTTATCTATGATTTTGCCTTCAGCGGTTTCAGTTAACCACAGTCAACTGAGGTTAAAAAGTATTAAATGGAAAATCTCAGAAAGAAAAAATTCATAAGTTTAAATTATGTGCTGAGTACTGCCATAATTATTCTATTTTAATATTAGTTATTGTTAGTATGACTAATTTATACATTAAACTTTATCATAGCTATATACTATGGATTGGTACTATCCATGGTTTCAGACATCCACTGGGGGTCTTGGACAAGGGGGGACTGCGTATAGTACCATGAGTGCCCTGCTGAGTCCTGCTCCCACATTCCCACCCAGCCCTGAAGGACATCATGCCTCATGGTCACTTTGCCTTAGGGGTCCAGAGCCTTTCTTGGCTAAGTCAGCTTTAGGGCCATCTTTGTAGGGACACACAAGTGGATTCTTGGGCACCCATGGTTCTCAGATACTTGCACACTTTCTCTAACTATCTTGGTCACCAAGATTGATTGGATGTGCCTAGTTTCAGTTTTTGGAAGTGAACTACGAAGGAGAGACATCAGGTGGCTTTCACTGTCATCATCAATTAGCATTCATCCACCGGAGGCAAAGTGCTCAAATGACAAAGCCCGCTAGGAACTTCTTGCTTCAGTTGCCAGCATGAGGGTTCTGGCTTTAGTCCCTCAATAGGATCAAAGAAGACAGTCTCAGCTGAGAAGTAATGGTGGAGAGGGAAAGGCATATAAAAGTTTGTGGGGATTCTAGATTCACAGCTAACTTCCTTCCTTCCATCCATCTTTCCTTCCATCTTCTTTTTATTCATCCCATAAGTGTTTAGTGAAAGCCTCCATTATGCTAGATGCTAGGGCTATAATGTTCAGCAAAGATGGACACAGTCCCTAGCTTGAAGTCCAGTGGAAGAGACAGACATTAATCCAATGCCACATAAGTAATAGAGGATCTATTCCAGGCAGACAGAATCCCAAATGTGCAAAGGTCCACTGGCATCTAGGGAACTGAAAATCAGCCAGTGAGATTGGCACAGAGAGAAAGAGAAAGCAAGGGAGTAAGGATGGAGATCAGCTGGGCCCAGGTAATGTTGGGTTCTTGAAAGGCACAGAAAGCCTTATTCCTTGAAGGAAACCTTGGACCACTGCAACTAAGGACTGACTTACCTCCAGCTGAGACTCATAAGACTACGACTCTTCATGGCAAAATAATGCTTAGCACTCAAGATCCTCCATGTCTTGACTTTCCATCAGCCTCCCTGGTGCCTCTGTCTTCAGGCCACGCCTCCCACCTTGCCCACGCCTGTGCCTCCCTACCACCCTTCCACCCTTTGCCTGTGATGCTCTTTCTCTGCAGAAGGTACTTCTCACCTTCTTCACCCTGTTAAATCTTAATTATTCTTTAAGATTCAGCTCAAGCAATTTCTACAAACACCTTCTTGGTGTTCCCAGAGAGTTTCCTGCACACAGGGTCTTTTACGTTATATCAGTGTGTCCATTTTATGCATCTGTTTTTCCCATCATAACCAAGAGCTGGAATTGAGTCTTATTCTTTCATTCATCTCTAAATCTCCAGCAATGAACAGAATTTTTTTTTTTTCCATATTGGAGGCCATCTACAGTGATTCCAGGGGCAAAATGATACTCTAGAGGTGGTGGATCAGGGGTCCCTCTTCTACGATGTGAGAAAGAGAGGCTGCAGGCAAGGCTGATAATTGAGAATAGAGGAGCCTAGTGACCTCTTGACTTGGTTGAACTCAGCAGTGGAGATGGGAAGAAAATTAAGAACTCAGCTATGCCCTCTCCAGACCTCACATGAATCCATTTATGATAGCGCTCAGCCTCCAGGCTTAGCTTTGACCTAGCTCATTGGTGAAGTCAGGGGTGGTGCCCTCTCTTTCCCCGTAATCCCAGCAAAGCTCTGCATAGCCCCAAAGAATGGCTGAAATCAGTGTGCATTTTGAACGACTGGATGCTTGGACAAATAACGGTAATAACACCTCCCATTTACCGAGTGGTTCCTGAGCACTAGGATCCACGCCAAGGACTGTACATGCCATACTCCTTTCAGCCTCATATCAATTCTAATCTACAGAAGTACTTCTCAACTTTGGTTTTTAATTATCTACTCCCCTAAGGAAACTTTTTAGAAAAGTTCTTCTAATCGCCACTAGTCCAATGAAATTTTAATATCATGGATATACTTTTATCTATTTATGTACTACATGTATATCTGTACTTTAAGTATAATTTTTGCCCCTACCCCCAAGAACCTATTTGATCCCCTTCAAGGCAATATAGCCCCACTGACAATGCACAGTCTATAATCTGTAAGTGTCATATTCGATTTTATAGGCAAAGAGACTGAGCCCCAGAGATTAACTAACTTGCTCAAGGTCACATATTCAGAAAGGGATAGAGCAAGAATCTGTCTTCACTCTGACCTGTCTGTCTTTATAGCCCAAGCTCTGGGCACATACACTTCCTAGGAACAGAGGAACAAGATGGAAAAGGGAAATTGGCCCCAGTCCTCTTGGGCAGTTCACAAATCCCTTTGGGGCCATCAGAGTTACCAGGTGAGGGCATACTGAGAGACCAAATCTATATTCAGGACCTGGCATGTCATAAGGCACTCAATGCATTCTAGTACCCTTCCCAACTCGCTAAATCAAATAGCTGAGGATTGCATGATTGGGTCTTTGTTTTTGATACCACTTACCAACTTAGGAGCAGAAGCTTTAGAACATGGTTATTTCTCAAGGCTAGCTATCTGTGAAATAACCAGGGGAGCATTAAAAAGAATAGCAAGATCTGCCTCTACTCCCTCCTGAGATTATGATATAATTGGGCTGAGTTGGAGTCTGTGCACCTCTGTCTCTTAACAGCTCCCCAGATGAATCTCATACAGAGACAAGAACCAGGGCCTTAGATAATAAATTGCTTGTTGAGATGCCAGGTTCCCACATTTCCCAGTCATTCTTGGAACAGAGTGGAGGTCGGGGACCTAGCATTTTAGGAATTGCTATTCCCATGGCCTTAAGAAAGGGCAGTTTTTATGGTTAATGTTTAAGCCTGTTTCTAATGTTGGCTCATGTGTAGGAGCCCTGTGACTTCGAGCAAACCACCCATGTTCTTTATTCCTAAATGTCTTCATCTGTAAAGTGGATTAACAATAATATCTCCCTCATGGGTACTATAATCCTTATGGCATGGGTAAATAAGAAAATACATACCTACATGCATAAAGCACTTAGGACAGAGCTTGGTGCTCCATGAATGAGAATTTTCACTGTTATTCCCATAATTCTGGGCATTAAGGAAGCTACCTTTTCCTTTTCCTACACAGCTTGCTTCTTTCTTTTGGTTTTCCACCTGCTTCTATGTCCTTCCATTTTTTTCTAGTTAGATACCCTGCAGGCCCCATGCTATTGCCATGGAGATGGTTACCACAGGCATCACTGCTAGTGCTAAAGGGATGAGGCCAATGATTCTGATCCAGCCTTGCCCATCTTTTAATCCCCTCACTTTTCCTGGTGAGGCCTACCTACCTCACTTAAGCAATTGTGAAGGAAAAATGACATTAAAAGAGTGAAATTACAGTGCCCTGCCTATAGTGGACTCAACGAAGTTTTGTTGAATATTCTCCAAACGGATCGTTTGTAAAGATGACTTCATACAAATCTAAGGTATGAATTTTCCTAAAATACTGCCACTACACGGTGAGCTTTATATTCATGATTGCAATGAATGCTCATATCGTCACCCTCACATCATCAGTTTGAGGGAGGTACTTTTGTTCTCTCCGGAAACTGAGACTTAGTGAGGTCAAATGATTTATCTGAGGCTACACAGCTGGTATGTGTCCCCAGGTAAAACCCAAACCCAGGCTGTCTGATGATACTCCTCTACTCCCGAGAGCTATACCTGTCTGCCTGGGTGATGTGTTCCTTCCCTCAGTCATTCAGCTCCTAGCCTCACAAGTTCACCATAGCCTCATACCAAATCTATTAT
>NW_012148397.1:2984552-2988225 GCF_000956105.1 Propithecus coquereli | reverse complement strand
AAATGACTTCCCTACATAGTTTATCATGGTGGCATTTAAAATAGCTTCTGGAAAGAAAAAAAATTATACATATACTGTACATGGGGATTTATTGGAATCAATTGCATAACATCATTCTTTGAGATAATCGTTGAACACCCCAGGAGAAGAGGGGGGAAGTGAAAACTCCCCACCTGGGGGAAAATGCAAATTAGACAAAGGCACCACTCAGGGTTTTAATTATGTTTTCACCATGTTTCCACTCAAAATGTCCTCTGGGCTTAATGCAAATGTCACAAAAAGACAAACTTTAGCTGGGAGACAAAACCACAATTGAAATGGGAAGTTTGACATGTGAATTAAGGAGCTTAATCTTCCTGACCTTGATTTTATGCTTTTCTATTTCTTTCTTTTGAATGTGGTTCTTAGGGGTGCAAATCCAAAAGGCATAGATTTCTTACCATCTAGAAATGGATCAGAGAGCAAATTAAGCTATGTTATGATCCCAAGAAAAATGAGAATGCAGATGGATTTAAATTTATCTGCAAAATATAGAACAGTCCTGCTCATAGAGATAGGTATGAACTAGTATATGGATTTTGTGCTATTCTTATAACTGTGGCTGGGTCAATCTGTGATTCATATGCTCGCATACTAGATAGGCAAATGGTTCTAAAGGTTATATACGTTTGTAAAGACTTGCAAATCAGTCTGCACATAAGTTGTAGAGCCTCTTCAAAATTGGTGGCCAGACTCTACTTGTATGTGTGTGTGAATCAGTAGAACTATAGGCTCTGGATCAGTCATGCGGGGAGTTGCAGCCTCCCACAAATATGCATGGATCCACTTCCAGGATCTCCATACCCACACACAGAAGAGAATGGCTTTGTTTAAGTGGTGTGCTGGTAATAGAAAAAGTCCTGATTTGCAGCATTTACCAATTTCTATTGTATAAATACTCTACACAGTGTTTATTTCAAAGTACCAATGTGCCTTCAGTTGGCTTGCAAATTTTCTAAAATCTTCATCCCCTCTCAGTAGTCCCTATACTGGCCATCTCCAGCGCACCTCAGAGACTAGGCACTGCCCCCGCACGGTGTAATATAGATTGTTCTCTCTCAGACTGGAATGAACCAGCTATCCCAGTGCTCCTTGTCTAGTTAGAAAAACAGAGTTCAATCATTCCATCATCATGAAGGGCCTGCATATTGGTTGATCTGCAAAGTCTCTGCTGGGACATGGGAAGCAATGCCTTTCTGATGACTTCAGTAGCATTTAATTCTGAAACATCAGATGGACTCTCCCCAGGATATAGAACATCACTTAATTGTTTTTCATATACCCCAGGATCCCACTGGCATCCAGAGGCACCAAATCCCTTTTTAAAAACTCACGGGGCTTAGTCCAGAGGCTGTTTGACCTGCCCAAATGAGAGAAACAAAAAGCATTTCCTTTGGTTTTCCTAAACACTCTCATTTCTCAAACATTATAGTCAATCAAGCTTTTATTAACATAGCTTCAGTCCAGCCCACATTGGGTCAGATCCATGGGTGATACGTTAAGCACATCCACTAGCCCTGATTCATTCTACTCCTCTGATTCCTGAATACATGGAATTTCTGTGCTCTATGTTTGGCCTAGAATCAGCACTGACATCCAGAGCTTCTGTAAGGTTCTGGGAGTGTTCCTAACCATGACTGATTAACCCACGTGTGGATTTTTTCCTCCAAAGGTTTTGTAGATTTGATAGGTGCAGAATACACATAAAACAGTCTTAATACCATTCCAGGCATCAATTCCAACTTTGATAAGATAGAGTTTCAATTCTATCATGTCAGCTAAAGATATCATAATAAATGATACAGTCAAGTGATCTTCAGCAGAAACTTATTTTTTGCCATGTAACCCTTAAGGGCATCCTCTTGGAAAAAGACAGAGCCCACATCAAAATTCCCTTTCAGGGAATTTTCCCTGCCTACCACTAAAAACTGAGCCGTTAGTTCTGAATCTATTCTTTTCTTTCAGAGTCTTACACTTTCCTCTTGCTATGGATCCTTTAAAACATGGCAAGTTGTTTTCTGATAGAACACTGTGCATTGTCTCATGGTGGTTATAATCACTATAAATTTGTATTTCAAATTGGAATTACTTTATATACAGCATAGTGCCTGACACAGTACATACTCAACCCTGTTTGTTGAATGAATAAATAGCAGATCTGCAACTTGGCAGCTAAGCAAATTTGAAACTCCTCAAACAAAACTAAGAATGATAGCACCAACTCGTGTGAAGATTCAAGTAAGTCGATTTGAAAGTCACCCGTTCAGCGAAACAGAAATCACAGATTCAGCAAGTTGGAGAATCACCAAGTCTCAGATTTATAGAAATCCCTTCTTAGTGTTTTCATATTACTTGGAACATCTCTTAAAAAGCTCTTAGTTTTTGATGTGTCTATTAGTAGTAATTATGTGCACACACGCCTCCCTCTGAACATCTCCAGGGTAAGTGAATGGGAGGAGAGGTTTGCACCACTGTATCTTTTAAGGGTATTTGTCCTCGCAGTTGAAGTTGCCTGGAGACATGCAGCAAAGTGTCCATGCTGAGCCTAAACTGGGATTCAGGGCCGGATTGTGTTTGATGCCCTGGCAGTCTTGTGATTTCCCAAGTACCTCTCTATTGCATGAGCAGACATACCTGGGAAGGAAGGGGCCTATATAGAGGATTATGTCTGCATGAGAACCTAGAAAGAGACGCAGAACCAGAAGGAAGATGGAGAGAAGAGCACAGTATTGTTTTCCTAGTTCATCCTCAGGGATCCACAGTTCAGGGAAACAGAAAGTTGTATACATGAGCTCGAAGATCCACAAACCACAGGCACTTAGGTATTCTCGAGCACTGTTACTTTGATTCCTGATAATAAACTGTTTTGGTGAGCAGCAGCTTGGCCCCATTTCAGAGTGGAATATGGCTTGGCTTGGTTCTGGTACAGAGAAGACTAAAACAGCCGTAGGGTCTGTTGGCACCTAGAGGAGCTCATGGCTCGGGGTATTCTGGGCTGTTCCCAGAGGGCAGTGAAGAAGCACTTCCTCTATGAGTTTATAAGGAATGTTAATAAAAAGGCCAGAAGGAGAGGACATGGAAGAAGAACGTGTGACTTCTTGTGCGAGATTTCCTGAAGTCTTCCAGAATTAACTGGAATAAAAGCCCAGAAAGGAGGGTAGATTGGGATCCTATAATTGCGTAGGTGTGGGGCTATAAGCCAGTGCAATGCAAATATTAATATTTGTATGACCTCATATTTGTCCAAATCTAGTCATATGCTGCATCCTTTTGTCAAGGACGGACCACATATATAATGGTGGTCCCACAAGATTATAACGGAGTCGAAAAATTCCTATTGTCTAGTGACACTGTAGCTATAGTTATGTTGGCGCACAACACGTTGCTCACAGTTTGTGGTGATCCTGCTATAAACAAACCTACTGCGTTGTCAGCCGTATAAAAGTCTAGCACAATAACATACAGCACGTAATACTTGATAATGACAATAAACAACTATGCTACTGGTTTATGTATTTGCTACACTATACTTTTTACTGTTATTTTAGAGTGTACTCCTTATACTTATTTTTTTAAAAAGTTAACTGCAGAACATCCTGAGGCAGGTTCTTCAGGGATATTCCAGAAGCAGGCA
>NW_012148397.1:2940990-2982962 GCF_000956105.1 Propithecus coquereli | reverse complement strand
ATGGGTGAATTTGTAAATTAGCTATGAGAGTTTTAAGAACTAATTGTAATCACGATCACTACCAATTTAGCTAAACTGAGCTCCATGGATCTAAAGATCTATTTTGATTTAATTCTTTCCTTAGAACTCTAAGCAGGACAATAAACTATTCTTTCTAGGCCCTGTGGGAGCTACTGAGTTTTAGAAGGAATTAGGAAGACTTGAGATGAAGGTGGGTAGTAATGCAGCAATGATAATAACTCAACATTTGGAAATAAATGAAAATGTCCAAGATGAGCAAACAAACAGGAAAACATCTTGCAAAACAAGTCTTCAGTGAATGTGTATTTATATTGAAATAGCTGTATATAGTGCTACATTGATATAGAAGACACAGTGTCATCCCCTAAAGAGCTTATAATCTATGATCTAAAGCAGTACTCAGTAAACTGCTTAATGATGTGTAAACATTCAAACCTGGAAGAGGAGAGTGGGTTCTGGGAGAGGAGGAACTAACCATCAAGCTTTTAACAAAATAAGGAACATAATCGATATTCAGTAAGTCTCCCCAATCCTTATAATATGGTATTTTGACCATTCCACAGAAGGGCAAATGAAGAAGGCTGGAACAGACTGAGTTACCCGTGGTACAAAGGTTAGTAACAGAACTCAAGTTCAAACTCAGGTTCACCACACTTCAAAGACCAAGCTTTCTATGGTACCACTTTGTGTGCTCTAATTACTATACTTAGAAAAATTCCAAGAATTATTGAGTGAAAAATAGGACAGTTTTTCACATAAAATTCGGCAAACCAATCTTTGCTGGGTTTGTTTCCCAACCTACTTGATCCACAAAAATGGACAAATTGCCTGCATATCAAACATTGGTAGAACATTAAGCTTTGGTTTATGACCAAGCTGAGGATGCTAGCAGGACACCATTCACACTAGATCTGCACTAGTTCAGCTGGTGTGAATGGCTGTGGCCCCAAAGTGTGTTGGTTCATATGAACACACATTGGGAATTACCCAAATCATTTCCCTAGATGGTCAAGTCACTCTGCAAAACTGCAATGGTGCTGGTTTTTCATGTTTGACATCTATCTTCTATAACAGTTACCTTTTATGGAGAGTTTTCCATATGCCAGACAGTGGGATAAACACTTGATAAACTTTATTTCCTTTAATTCTCCAACAGTCACATGAAAGTACTATTTGATAGATGAGGAGACCCAAGGCACAGAGAGATTAAGAAAATTTACTAAGATCACATCTCTATTATATAAATAATAATGCTGGAACTTTGCTTTTTACATCTATTGTAGAATCCTGTTCCAGTTCTTGGGATAAAGGGGTGGAGTCTACCAGGATGGCAGAATCCAAAGTAAATGTTGGAAGTTACTCTATAGCCTGGGAGCACATGACAGGTAGTTAAACAGTCTGTGTCTAGAGCTGAGAGGTGTCAAAAATGGAGTTGAGTTGAATCTTGCAAAGTGATTAAATCCATCAGGGGGAAACACAGAGTGCAGAGGAATCTGTGGGTCAAAGCTTAGGAAACACGTAAGTTCTGAAGAGGGGCAGGGAAAATGAATGAATGGGGCCCAGACCGATCTTTATGCAGCCCCAGAACATCTCAACATAGTCAAGAGGTTTTACTAGTATGACTTCTTTAAAGGCTGGAAGAAAAGATAAATGTGAAATCTCTTATCATTGATCTGTCTGTAACTTTTGTCAAAGAACTCTTGAGATGTGGACTTCCTGCAGACCAACACCTACTATTCTAAGTCATCACAAGTTCCCAGGTCATATCAAACAAAGCATCGTGGGGGAGACACAAAACAGCACAGAAATTTGATACATGGTCTTCAGAATGTCAGATGTGGTATTTATAAAAGTCATAGATGATCGGTAGCCAGGGTGAGAGTAAGCATCTTTGTATAGAAAATCCACAGGCATTGTGAACACTCTGCCCTTCGTTCCTTGTGGATACCTAGAACGCTTCTTTGCAGAGATTGACTTGTGCTACCTGGATTCCAGAAGAGAGTCTACAAATGTCTCCAGAAGACACAGTAGTGTTTGGGGGCTCAAGCACACCATCTAAGGCATCAATGCGTATCCTTCCTAAAGGGTGAACCCAAGGTTTGGATAAAATTGGTGGCTTGATGACAAACAGCAGGGATGCTAATCAAACTGCAACAGACTACAGAAGGCCAGCTTCTACACCCTGAAAATTTTCTCCTGACCCACCTTTGGTCTCTTGGGAGCTCTTAAGGGTAAGAGCTTCCCACAGCTTCATTTCCATATCCCTGGCTCGACTCAGTGCAAGTCCTGGCACAGAGTCAGCAATCGAAAAATATTAGTGGATTCTTTTTGATTGTAACCAATTAATTCATTCACCTCCTCCCTAATTGCAGTGGGTGAGATGCTCATCAGCTATGATTACAAATTGGTTCTGTCTAGTTGACAAGACCTTACCAGGAAATTAAAATACGATGATTTGGCCTACAATACAGGAAGCACAATTGACTCTTGTATGCATATGTGGGTTTTCTGATGTAAGCAAGAGAACGATCAGCCCTGTAGGTCATGCCCATTCATCTGCCAGTCACCAAGAGATTTTCATTGCATCCCTTTTGCCATATGGCATCATCTCTAGCTTCAGTCTCGTGGGAATGGAGGAGGAAGCCTGCCAAGAGTGTCTTGTCACTTGTTAAAGCTATCTCATTTTTCTGTGATTTCTTCACTCGACAACAATAGCCCTCGCACATCCCCTTAAGAAATAAAAGCCGATGCAGCAGAAGGCTTTTGTGCTGCTTTCCACCCTACCTGAATTACCATGGGAAGCACATGAGCCTGATGTAAATCATAGCTTTCCATCAAAAGTGGCAACTCTCTCAATTGAAGGATTCTTATATGGGATCTCAAGTATATTACTGTGATTATAGAAGGCCCCACGTGTCTGGAAATGTTCTTTGTGCACATACCTATGGTCTCAGCTTCCTGAGATTTATTGCTTGTGTTTTATACATACACACACACACACACACACACACACACACACACACACTGCAAGCTGAAGCATATGGTCCCACACAACTGTGATATTTACAATAATGAATCACAGATGTTTAAATGGATGTAATCTGAAAACACTTAAATGCTAGGATGCTGGAATCTTACTGCAAACATTATAAAGTGAGGACCTTTGGATTATGTTGATTTTCAGATACTATCACTAGAAATACTATTTTACATACACTGGGAAGAAGTCAGGCAGAAAGGAATGACTTTTTTTCTCCTTTTAAAGAAACAGTTTTCAGAGAAACTAAGGAACTTCAACGTATGTATTTGGTTATTCTATTGATAATTGAATTGCAGTCCCCTCTGGAATTAAGGATGAGCTTTTGCAGTGGATACCACTTCACTTTGCACCTGTCCTATAACACAAATTAATTAGTAGTCATTTGTAAATGCAAAAAAAATTTAAAAATGTAGTCAACTGGAAGGAAATGGGAAATGCACCCATTTACTGTCCCATCCAGCCCTCGCTTCCCATTAACCATACATTTTGATGTCTATTTTTTAAAATTTAGAAACTACATACATACATACACATGCACGCACACACAGTTCAGTAGGTAGTTTTGCTCTTAATATCTATTCAAAGCTTTTTCCATCAGATCATATGTATCTCCCTCATTCTTTCCCATGACTGCATAACACCTCTTAGCATGGGTGTGCGCTTGCTAAAGCTGTCTCCTAGGGCTGGACTCTGGGGCTCTTCCTGTTAGTAAAAGGTAGTAGTAAATACCTTTGTACTTGCTTTTTGTGCCCATATGCAAGTAGTTAAGACCCATCCTGAATACTGATGGTTGGAATGAAATGCCATTTAAAATTAGATACTAATTGTCCACCAGAAAGTTTTGTTTATCAATTTAGAGTTCTCTTTCCTCACACTAACAATTGATAATACAACGTTTCTTTTTTTTTCCTTTTTTCTCTTTATTTCTTTCTATTTTTTTTTTTTTGCCAATTTGATGGTTGGGAGAAAGAATAATGTTAATTTGCAGGTTTCCAATGAATAGTGAGGTTAGGCGTTGTCTCATAATATGGGTCATTTCTATGTGTGTGTGTGTGAGTTGCCTGGTCTGTCAGATACTTAAGGGTTCAAGTTGTCACTGCTTGTTCTTGCTTTTCTCCTTAACATGCTATTAGCTTCTTGAAGGAAGAAAGTGTCTTGTTTGCTATTTTATCTCCAGTGCTTAGCAGAGGTCTGTTGTACTTGTTTTACTGAATGAATATGTGCTTGTACAGACGAAGCTGATGTTGTTTTCCGCTACTACAGAAAGTGGGCGGCTTACCAGGGGCCCACTTTCGAGGAGGAAACTCAATTCAAATCCTCCTTCCCTTTTTGGTTCTTTCCCTCCCTTCCTTATCCTGATATTTTCTCTCCCCCTCACCAGCATGAAACCTACATGCCTGCAGGTACTCGGTCAGCCCAGGAACCCTTGTATCTTTAGCACTAGCACAGAGCCTGACAGTTGGCACTCAGTAGATATTTTCTAAATGAATCAGATTTTTATGATCTATCAGACTGTTTCCATGCTGGATACCACACTAACACCTAACTTGAGGGAGGGACTTCCTTTCTGCTTTTCTGTACATTTATGGTGAGATGGACGGGGAAGAGGATTCATTCAGAGCTTTTACTGAGATTCTTGATCCCACTTTTATGGATCAGAGATTGAGGTGTGTACAAATAATGTGAAAAGAAAATGCCGTTATGATACCGATCCTTAGGCGTCATGCCCTATTTGGTTATTTACAGAAGCTGCATAGAGAAAGTTGTGCTGCTAACTTGCTAGAGTGGGCCCAACTGAGAAGCTAAACCCATGGGCTGAATTTATACTGACATAGGCTGACATGAAGGCCAAAAGTTAACAGAGAAACAAATAATATGTGAGTCAGCTCATAACCACATGTCCCTTTAAACTGGAAGACAGAAATCTATGGTTTTTAGGATAAATCTGGCCCACTACCTGTTTATGTAAATAAAGTTTTATTAGCATACAGCCCCACTGTTTATTTATATGTTGTCTATAGCTGCTTTTGCACTACAATGAGAGTTGAATAGTTGCAACAGAGACTATCTGGCTCTTAAGCCTTAAATGTTTACTATCTTGCCCTTTGCAGAAAAAGTATGTTGACCCTTGATCTAAGCCAAGGTCATTTCTTTTTCTCACATTTTGCAAGAGATCTACTCTAAGCCACCTGAGTGCTAGGGCAAGTAAACTCATCTACAATGTATTTTGCACTCTCAGTTTCATGATTTTCCAAAGACAATCAGCAGAGTGGGAAAAATGACACACTTACCTGTTATCTCAGTGCTGTGTATTGTATTGTCTTTAATTTTCTAAAATACAATCTGCTGGGAGATATTTTCCATTCACAATAAAATCTCAAGAGACTTAACTTTTTAAATACGCTTTTTAAATCCATTATCTGCAGTCATTAAATATATGGACAAACACGCACGGAGAAGATAAATATACCCTGAAGAACAGAAAGGAATTGTGTGTATCTATATTTTTATATATCTAAGGCAATAATTTAATTTAGAATCAAGCAATTAGCTGGGAATCATGCTTTAGATCAAGTTCCACGTGCAAAACCCTTTGTCTTCAAGGCCTGTTACCCACACTTAAAGTGATCTTTCATCTTTTAATGTGATTTGTCATTTTTTTTTTCTTGTAGGAAGTCTGTCATTATTTTCCTCAAAATGACTACGATGTCTAATATTTCTTCACTATCTAAGTGAAACCATTTGAAAATTTAGCTTCCTGGAAAATGAAATGGGAATTTACCTAGCCCAAAAGTGGTAGGAAAATAATGACTTGATTTGATTTTTCTTTTGACAAAGGCCCACCCAGTTCATTGGCAAAATGCAAAGCACTATTTCTCTGTGCAAAGGAGCAAAAGGAAAGACAGACAGAAACCACCAAACAACCCAAATTGTTTTAACATTTGCACAAAGTTACATGCTATATTGGAATGTTGAAAAGGAACAATCACTATGTATTTTAAGTATTTAAAACTCAAATTAACTCAAAAATACCACATTTAAACTACAGCACGTATATTTCCTCTGTAATTTTATAAGTTCTTATTGGTTTTCTGGGTTTTTACTTAAAGCCTTTTAAGCCTAAGTATCATGGGTAAGTTTTCTTTCAACATTCAAATGGTCCTGAGTAACAAGGACCCAGTTCTGGGCTGGGGAAAGGGTATAAAAATAAAATCTGGTGATCTGAGCTCAACAAGAGTGGGTGGGAAATAAAAGGAGAATGAGGTAGAGTCACTTATTCACTCACTCTTTCATTAATGACAACTTTGAAAATACGAATAACAGCTGTAATGAATGAAACAGCTGTTCAACTCAACTCCCCTCTAAGGAAGGTAGATCCAGGTAGGGGCAAAACCTTTTGTTCTGCTGAGCCTCTTGCTTGGTTTGGGTGTGGAAGCTTGGGAGAGTAAAATACAATGGTTACTGATAGTACTGCATAAGAAAAGATTAATTGGGAGGACAAGAAGGAGGCAAGAAAGGAGAGGGCTAGAGAGATGGTAGAAGATCATGCATGTGTTCCTGGGTCCCTGAACCCTCAGTGAAATATACTTTGCTCACAAATGTGTGTGTGTGTGTTTCTCATGCAAACTGGTGCAGGGGCCATGTTTTACTGTCTGATTGACCCATGTGGAGAAAGAAATAGCCTTTAAGGCACAGGACCCAGAGATAAGATGTGACATGAAGGCACAAACCTCTAGGAATTGACATAAATTAGGAGATGGGCTTTGGATTTTCACAACTTGTGGAAGTTGGGGGCTCAACACTTCATTTTAACTAACCCTTTGCGGGGAGTTGAGTGTGCTCATGAACATCTGGTTTATATTTAATATTTATTCAGCTCTTTCCATGAGCCAGGCAGTGTGTTAAGACCTTGCATAAATGATCTCATCATCTCAATAGTTTGTCACAACTGTGTGTGACGATACTACTACTACTACTACTACTACTACTACTACTACCACTGGGTTATTAAGTATGAAATGTCCTATTTCCTTAAGTACTAAGTTAGTTGATATCTCTGACATTTCATATTGACATTTCTTGTTTTATTTTTATTGTGAAGATATAGCCTCATTCTTTCAATACACAGTTTGGCTTGTGATTATCTTTCAAATATTTTTAGAGCTATTTTTGTGAAATCATGGATAAGTCAAAAATTTGTGTTATTTTCGAGTTCCCTTATGGAATCAATGCAGTGCAGACAGCTCTAAATATCAATGAAATGTTTGGGAGGGATGTGGCTAATGAACACATGGTACGTCAATGGTTTCAGAAGTTCCATTCTGGTGATTTTAATCTTGAAAATGAGCCACATGGGCAACTTGAGACCAAGGTGGATAATTATGAGCTGAAAGCCGTAGCGGAAGCAAATCCATCTCAACCTACGTGTGAATTAACAGCAAGGTTTAACATTACTATTCTATCAATATTGGACCATTTGAAACAAATTGTCAAGGTAAAGAAGCCAGACTGATGGGTTCACGTGAATTAAACAAGCATCAGCAGAGAAATCGTCTCGAAGCTTGCCTTTCTTTGCTGTCATGACATAAAGGCAAATCATTTCTATACCGTATTATCATGTGTGATGAGAAATGGATTCTTTCTGATGATCACAAGCATTCAGCACAATGGTTGGATAAACACAGTCCAAAACCGAATATTCATTTAAAAAGCTAATTGCGTCTGTTTGGTGGTCCAGCACTGCTGGTATTACACACTGCAGCTTTGTGAAACCTGGTCAATCGATTACAGCAGGTATCTACTGGAACCCATTGGATGACATGATGAGGATGCTTGTTATTAAGCAGCTGAAATTGGTCAACAGGGACAGGCCAATCCTCTTGCAAGACAACACTCGACCACATGTCACACAAACAACTCTGTTCAAACTACAGAGGCTGGACTTGGAAACTCTCTGTCATCCTCCGTATTCACCAGACCTTGCACCAATTGACTACCACTTCTTCCAGGCTTTGGACCACTTCTTGCAAGGAAAAATATTCAATTCTCAACAAGCTGTGGGAAACGCCCTTTGTGATTTCATCGCCACTCACTCTCCAGGCTTCTTTGCTGCTGGCATAAACAAGCTACCATTAAGATGGCAAAACTGTGTCCATAGTTTAGGCACAGACTTTGATTAATTGTACTGCTTCTTGTTTGAGATATAATAAACTGTGTTCTTCTGCTCTCACACTCACTCAGTCACTCTGCCCCACTGGTCTTGTGGCTCTTCCTCAAACACTCAGGCATGATCCTGCCCCAGGACCTTTGCATTCGCTGTTCCTTCTGCCTACAGGCTCTACCCCCACATTTCCAAGGCTCCCCCATATCACCTCCTTGCTTCCTTCAGGTATCTACTCAAAGGTCACCTTTATTCTCTGGCCTGCCCTGGATATACCATCCAATATTTTAATAAATCTTTACCCTGACATTTCTCTTCCCTTTTTTTTCTCCTTAGCATTTCTGACTATCAAGATGCACCCCATAGTATGTCTTTGTTATTTATATTATTTATTGTCTGCCTCTTTTATTGTAAGCTCAGGGTATCTCAAGAGCTTGGAAAAGTACCTGGCACATGGTAGCTCCCTATACATAATGAATCAGTTGAGGAATAGATCGATTCCCTTCACTGTCATTCCTTTGCTTAGTTATTGTCATCCATGAATCACTTAATGATGAATGAAATAGCCAAGTAGGTAGGTAGGACCAGAGGAAAAGAACAAATACAACATGACATTTTGTTGTTGTTATTGTTTGGCCAAGGTATAGCTATGGAAAAAAGGAAAGAAAGAAAAAGTTGAATGTATAATTTTAAGGCATTTTTCTTACAAGATATGTTTTAGTCCTTAGGGAAAGTTTCTAAGGGAGGCAGTAGAGTTTAGAGCAAGTACTCTGGATTCAGGGCTCAGATCTGATTCTGGATAAAACTTGACAGGTTATATAACCTTGGACAAATCAGTTCACATTTCGAACCACAGTTTCCTCATCGGTGAAATGGGTTTCACGTTGATACATGGAACTTACGAAGCTACAGTGAAGATTAAGTGTGACAGTAATCACAGATTCCTTGTCAGGGTGCCTAGCACAGAGTAAAGGGGCAAGTCTGGGTGTTCTGGAGGAAATGAAACTAGTGAAGAATTCTAATGGCAAATCAGATCATTCCTATTTGAGTGAATTTCAGGAACTGGAGTTATTCTATTCTAACACAACCAAACACCTATTATTGGGATGAAACCAGTTTGTGAAAATAAAGCTGCCACCATTTTGAAAAGAACCAGTTTTCAAACACCAGTAAGGGCTCCCGGCTCCCCTCACACTCTGCTGGAGTTATGGCCCACTTCATCATTATTTTCTTGTTTAGACACTATCAGAGACAAACCAGTGATTACAAAGTGAATAATCCTCATTTTGACATGGCTGTCAACAAAGACTGAGCAAATGGCTCCACAGAGAAGGGTGTTATTAGAGCTGCACCGAGTGGTCAAGCACTTGGCCAGTCTTCCCCAGATCACCCCATCTTCCTCAGGCTCAGCCTTTGGTTCCCCCCAGAAAGGTGGGCTTTGACATTTTTTTCACAAAGGAGCTGTCTTGGAGGAAAGTAAGTTGTGTCAGTCAAAATGGTTTATGAGACATATCTGAATTTCATTTCCTTATGCCCTTGGGAGAAGGGGTCTAAGATCAAATTTTTCTGTTTTAATGAAATGTTATATTATTATTAATAATATCACTGGCTCTAAAAACATACAGCTAACATGGAAATAAACTCCTTCATGGTAATTAACTATTATGCTAGGGTCTTTTTTTGTGTGTGTTAAAGAGATGTGATTGAAACTTGAAAGTGCCTTCATTGAGCTTCCAGAAGATAGAAATTACCAGGAAGTTTCAAGTTAAAGGACAGCTGAACTCAGCACTGTGCAGCTAAAACACAAGCCACCTTAACCTACTGACCTCAAGTACACCAAACAATGCTGACCCTGAACTGAGTACATATCCAAACAATTTCAAATTATACTGCCAATTACACATTAAGGACATTTGCCACATTAAAAACAAACAAACAGAAAAAACAAAATAGCAATGCTAGGACGAGAATGTTCTAAATAATACAATAGAAGTCATATAATACAACAGAAGTCGTATTTTAAACTAAATCTTTTCATGTCTGTTATTCATTTTGAACCATTAGCAATGAGAATGATCTTACAACCTTATATAATTTCTGTCAAGCCTGTTCCTGGGTCCCTGAACCCTCAGTGAAATATACTTTGCTCACAAATGTGTGTGTGTGTGTTTCTCATGCAAACTGGTGCAGGGGCCATGTTTTACTGTCTGATTGACCCATGTGGAGAAAGAAATAGCCTTTAAGGCACAGGACCCAGAGATAAGATGTGACATGAAGGCACAAACCTCTAGGAATTGACATAAATTAGGAGATGGGCTTTGGATTTTCACAACTTGTGGAAGTTGGGGGCTCAACACTTCATTTTAACTAACCCTTTGCGGGGAGTTGAGTGTGCTCATGAACATCTGGTTTATATTTAATATTTATTCAGCTCTTTCCATGAGCCAGGCAGTGTGTTAAGACCTTGCATAAATGATCTCATCATCTCAATAGTTTGTCACAACTGTGTGTGACGATACTACTACTACTACTACTACTACTACTACTACTACCACTGGGTTATTAAGTATGAAATGTCCTATTTCCTTAAGTACTAAGTTAGTTGATATCTCTGACATTTCATATTGACATTTCTTGTTTTATTTTTATTGTGAAGATATAGCCTCATTCTTTCAATACACAGTTTGGCTTGTGATTATCTTTCAAATATTTTTAGAGCTATTTTTGTGAAATCATGGATAAGTCAAAAATTTGTGTTATTTTCGAGTTCCCTTATGGAATCAATGCAGTGCAGACAGCTCTAAATATCAATGAAATGTTTGGGAGGGATGTGGCTAATGAACACATGGTACGTCAATGGTTTCAGAAGTTCCATTCTGGTGATTTTAATCTTGAAAATGAGCCACATGGGCAACTTGAGACCAAGGTGGATAATTATGAGCTGAAAGCCGTAGCGGAAGCAAATCCATCTCAACCTACGTGTGAATTAACAGCAAGGTTTAACATTACTATTCTATCAATATTGGACCATTTGAAACAAATTGTCAAGGTAAAGAAGCCAGACTGATGGGTTCACGTGAATTAAACAAGCATCAGCAGAGAAATCGTCTCGAAGCTTGCCTTTCTTTGCTGTCATGACATAAAGGCAAATCATTTCTATACCGTATTATCATGTGTGATGAGAAATGGATTCTTTCTGATGATCACAAGCATTCAGCACAATGGTTGGATAAACACAGTCCAAAACCGAATATTCATTTAAAAAGCTAATTGTGTCTGTTTGGTGGTCCAGCACTGCTGGTATTACACACTGCAGCTTTGTGAAACCTGGTCAATCGATTACAGCAGGTATCTACTGGAACCCATTGGATGACATGATGAGGATGCTTGTTATTAAGCAGCTGAAATTGGTCAACAGGGACAGGCCAATCCTCTTGCAAGACAACACTCGACCACATGTCACACAAACAACTCTGTTCAAACTACAGAGGCTGGACTTGGAAACTCTCTGTCATCCTCCGTATTCACCAGACCTTGCACCAATTGACTACCACTTCTTCCAGGCTTTGGACCACTTCTTGCAAGGAAAAATATTCAATTCTCAACAAGCTGTGGGAAACGCCCTTTGTGATTTCATCGCCACTCGCTCTCCAGGCTTCTTTGCTGCTGGCATGAACAAGCTACCATTAAGATGGCAAAACTGTGTCCATAGTTTAGGCACAGACTTTGATTAATTGTACTGCTTCTTGTTTGAGATATAATAAACTGTGTTCTTCTGCTCTCACACTCACTCAGTCACTCTGCCCCACTGGTCTTGTGGCTCTTCCTCAAACACTCAGGCATGATCCTGCCCCAGGACCTTTGCATTCGCTGTTCCTTCTGCCTACAGGCTCTACCCCCACATTTCCAAGGCTCCCCCATATCACCTCCTTGCTTCCTTCAGGTATCTACTCAAAGGTCACCTTTATTCTCTGGCCTGCCCTGGATATACCATCCAATATTTTAATAAATCTTTACCCTGACATTTCTCTTCCCTTTTTTTTCTCCTTAGCATTTCTGACTATCAAGATGCACCCCATAGTATGTCTTTGTTATTTATATTATTTATTGTCTGCCTCTTTTATTGTAAGCTCAGCGTATCTCAAGAGCTTGGAAAAGTACCTGGCACATGGTAGCTCCCTATACATAATGAATCAGTTGAGGAATAGATCGATTCCCTTCACTGTCATTCCTTTGCTTAGTTATTGTCATCCATGAATCACTTAATGATGAATGAAATAGCCAAGTAGGTAGGTAGGACCAGAGGAAAAGAACAAATACAACATGACATTTTGTTGTTGTTATTGTTTGGCCAAGGTATAGCTATGGAAAAAAGGAAAGAAAGAAAAAGTTGAATGTATAATTTTAAGGCATTTTTCTTACAAGATATGTTTTAGTCCTTAGGGAAAGTTTCTAAGGGAGGCAGTAGAGTTTAGAGCAAGTACTCTGGATTCAGGGCTCAGATCTGATTCTGGATAAAACTTGACAGGTTATATAACCTTGGACAAATCAGTTCACATTTCGAACCACAGTTTCCTCATCTGTGAAATGGGTTTCACGTTGATACATGGAACTTACGAAGCTACAGTGAAGATTAAGTGTGACAGTAATCACAGATTCCTTGTCAGGGTGCCTAGCACAGAGTAAAGGGGCAAGTCTGGGTGTTCTGGAGGAAATGAAACTAGTGAAGAATTCTAATGGCAAATCAGATCATTCCTATTTGAGTGAATTTCAGGAACTGGAGTTATTCTATTCTAACACAACCAAACACCTATTATTGGGATGAAACCAGTTTGTGAAAATAAAGCTGCCACCATTTTGAAAAGAACCAGTTTTCAAACACCAGTAAGGGCTCCCGGCTCCCCTCACACTCTGCTGGAGTTATGGCCCACTTCATCATTATTTTCTTGTTTAGACACTATCAGAGACAAACCAGTGATTACAAAGTGAATAATCCTCATTTTGACATGGCTGTCAACAAAGACTGAGCAAATGGCTCCACAGAGAAGGGTGTTATTAGAGCTGCACCGAGTGGTCAAGCACTTGGCCAGTCTTCCCCAGATCACCCCATCTTCCTCAGGCTCAGCCTTTGGTTCCCCCCAGAAAGGTGGGCTTTGACATTTTTTTCACAAAGGAGCTGTCTTGGAGGAAAGTAAGTTGTGTCAGTCAAAATGGTTTATGAGACATATCTGAATTTCATTTCCTTATGCCCTTGGGAGAAGGGGTCTAAGATCAAATTTTTCTGTTTTAATGAAATGTTATATTATTATTAATAATATCACTGGCTCTAAAAACATACAGCTAACATGGAAATAAACTCCTTCATGGTAATTAACTATTATGCTAGGGTCTTTTTTTGTGTGTGTTAAAGAGATGTGATTGAAACTTGAAAGTGCCTTCATTGAGCTTCCAGAAGATAGAAATTACCAGGAAGTTTCAAGTTAAAGGACAGCTGAACTCAGCACTGTGCAGCTAAAACACAAGCCACCTTAACCTACTGACCTCAAGTACACCAAACAATGCTGACCCTGAACTGAGTACATATCCAAACAATTTCAAATTATACTGCCAATTACACATTAAGGACATTTGCCACATTAAAAACAAACAAACAGAAAAAACAAAATAGCAATGCTAGGACGAGAATGTTCTAAATAATACAATAGAAGTCATATAATACAACAGAAGTCGTATTTTAAACTAAATCTTTTCATGTCTGTTATTCATTTTGAACCATTAGCAATGAGAATGATCTTACAACCTTATATAATTTCTGTCAAACCTCTTAAATGTCAGGCCAGGAATTATTTTAAAGAACTGAACACCCACTATAAACATTTTGAAAAGAAGCAAATCAAAAGAAAACATAGCAAAAGAAACAAAAGCCTAGCCTTCTTATCTCAGAGAACCAATTAGGAGATTCCTAATAAGAGCATATGTACGAGCTGTGATGAGAAGTCAACATTGTTTCTGAAATAAACTGTATTTGTGAGGAAATTCCTGTTTATCTGGGAGGTAGAGAAGGTGAACACACAAATCACTGGAGATTTTCCTTTGTCCTTCACAATTGGAAAACACTGTTCAATGCTCTACATAGAAATTGGACATCCGAAGGCCTGAGGCCATTGGTGAGAGTGGTCCAGCTTGATGGGGATGGGAAGGAATGTGCTGAGCTATGGGGGTCCCCTGCCTGCAACCAAGCCCACCTTGGTACTGTAGTATGTCCACATGTGACAGAAGGTAGGGAACTGGAAATAGATTAGAATGAAAAGGGAGAAAGAGTGAGGAGGGCCTAGGGCCTGGAGTTCACAGGCTTTAGTAGAGAAATTCTCTTCTTCTAGCTTAATCTGTAAGTGGAGATAGCAAAATATTCATCCAAAGTCCAGCAGTGTCCAGCAGTAAAGGGTAGAGCCCCTGGTTAGGGGTCTGGAAGAAAATGTGCCTTCCTGTGGCAATGGCATCTTACCTCCCATCCTCTGGGCTTTATTTGGGCCCATGGATACTTAGCTAGAAACTACACTTCCAGCCTCCAATGCTGAGGGTTATGGTCCTGTGACTCAGCTCTGCTCAATGTGGAATGAAGGCAAGTAAGAGGAAGAAGGAAGATGCTCTTCTCCTCTTCCTCCCTGTGCCCTTCCTGAAGCCTTGCTATAGTGTAGGACATAGGAAAGAGGACAGCACCCTAGAGGATGGCAGAACAGATTTGATAAATTATCCATCCCTATGCCACTTGGGGTCACAAATCTACTGCAACTTGAAGACAAAATATGAGATAGTAACCCACAACTTTTGACCTTTTCCAAACATGAGCCCCTGAATAATACTGAAGAGCATAGTCATCTACCTGCCTGGATTGGTTTATGAGGAAGAAGTATCATTCTATTGTGTTTAAGCTTCTGTTTTTGTAGTGTCTTTTATTATAGCTATTAGCCAATATCCTAACTAGTTTGGATGCCCAGGTCTGAGCTGGTAAGGTGTGTTGTTAATTCAGAGTTCTTCCCAGCACACATCCTTGTGAGCCTCCAGAGACTTCTGCAGCTTTCTCTTCCCCTCTCCTTCTCCTTCCTTATCTGTATCCCAGCCATCTACAAGAATGGCTACAAGGGAACACCGATGCCCACTGGGTTAGGAAGAGGATCTAGCTGCCCAGGGGCAGTATGCTGCTGCTGCTGCTAGACTTGGTATTCTACAGTTGTATTCATTAACACAGACACGTTTCTTAATCAAATCAGAATCTCCCTCCCATTTACTATAAACATTTTTTTTCAAAGAGCATTTATTGAGTATCTACTTTACGCTGACTCATTCAATTTTCATGATTCTCCTACCTGTCCTTTTCTTAATATGATAACGAAGTACAGTATTTACATGAAACAAATCCACTAAACAAAACAAACTAAAGGACAATATAAAAGAGGTGGCAGAGTGGCCTCATAAACATGTACGTTCCTGTTTATACAGAGTTATTTAGGAGATGGAGTATGCTGCTTAAGCACTCTGCACATTTCCTTAACTCCTTCCATCAGACATTCAGAGGCTCCTTTGGACGGAGTAGTCAGAGGTGCCCATGGGGAGCAGTGATCTTCTCCGGGCTCCAGTGCTATGTCAGAGCAGGACGTAAGCTTGGTTTGCAGTCCCTCTGCCTATCTCTCCCTTGCTTCTTCCTGCAACATCTCGGGACATGACATGCAGTGATCAATGTGAACTACTCAAGTCTGAGAGGCTTGCAATTGGGTTATATTTGCTTGCATAAAAAATAAAGCATCTTCTCTGTTTTCTTTTCCATGTTCAGTGGCTGCATCAATGATAATATGTGACTACCCTGATTTTACATTTGTTTATTCTCCCTATATAGCATTCCTCATATTGTCCCTATTTATATACCTGGCTTTTTGAGATATCATATTAAAAAAAAAAAAAACACTTAAGCCAGTTAAAGAGCTAAATCATCAGCCCAGTGCTACCTGGAGTCAGAGTCACTGCAGCATTCTGAAGGTATTGTGCGAGGCGGCCATCCACAGCCTCGACCTTTTCCAAAGTGCAGTCCCCCTTCGTGCCCAAGAGCAATTGTTAGCTCAAAACACATTTGCATTGGCCTCCCTGGCTTCTAGCTGAGCTTATCAAGACTGTTATATGGGACTGAACATGCAAATTGTAAATGAGATAAATATCTATATGTCATTCCAGTGTTGGGGAAAGGACATTGAGTTTGGCCTCAAATTTAGATTCCTGTTCCAGTGCTGCCATATATACACTGAGTTATCCTGAGCAGAGCATCGGTGCTTTTATCTAGAAAGTAGGGATTTTATACCCTAGGCTGTTTATTCTCTAGGCTGCTGTAAGAACGCCATGAAAAAATAGATATGGCACATGCTCAGTAGATCTGTGTGGAGCGGATGGGTAAACACAGGCAGAAGCTCTCCACGATCTGGTCCTCTCGTCCTTACTTCCTTATAGTTCCTTCAACATACCAGGCACACTCCAGTCTCAGGGCCTGTGTGATCGCATTTCCTTCTGTCTAGACGGCTTTTCCTCCAGACACCTACATGACACATTCCCTCGTCTCCTTTCAGTCTCTGTTCCAATGTCCCTTCTCAGTAATGTATTGCCAGATGATTTACAATTGACACCTTCTCCCGATCCCAGTTCCCTTGTCCTGCGTCATTGTTCTCTATCATATTGATCACAATCCAACACCTAACACATTTTACTTGTTTATCGTCTGTCTACACCTAGCAAGGATAAAACCATCACAAGGACAGGATGTTTTGTCTGTTAGTCCATTGTACTAGTTTCCTGTGGCTGCCATAACAAACTACTGCAAACTTCGTGGGGCTTAAGACAACAGAAATCTATTCCCCCACAGTTACAGAGGCTGGAAAATCAAGATGTTGACAGGGTCACACTTCTGCCAAATGCTCTGGGGCAGATTCCATTCCTTGCCTCTTCCAGCGTCTGGTGGCTCCAAGTGTTCCTTGGCTTGGGGCTGCATCACTTGGATCCCTGCCTTCGTCTCCACACGGCCTCCTCTTCCTTCCCCATATCATTCCTTTCTCTGTCTCTTATGAGGATACTTGTCACTAGATAATCCATAGCCATCTCATCATGAGATCCTTAATCTAATTATGTCTGCAAAGACCCTTTCTCCAAATAAGGTCACATTCACAAGTTCCGGCGGTTAGGGTGTGGACTTATCTTTACTGGACGGAGCAGCAATATTCAACCCACTGTATCCATTGTTGTATCTTCAGAGCCTACACAAGAGTAAAGCACATCGAGGTGCTCAGTTCATAGTAGCCAAGTAAATGGATGGATCAAAAACAAATAGTCCCTGGAATGTAGCTGGAACTTTCTGCTGAGCTCTTTTTTCTTCTTTCCTTTTCCACTACATCACGTGCCTAAAGTACATAGCTCTCCTGAGAGGACTTCAGTGAGATAGTAAATGCACATTCTGCCCATGTGGAAGGCCTCCTGTAACTCCGCCCGTCAAAAGTAATATTCGCCATCATGTTTGTTAAGACCGGATCCCGTGAACTGGACAGGATTCATTGCCATGCACAAAGCGTTCTCCACATCACGTGTCCTCTGGTCAGATCCAATCATCCATGGGCATAAATGGCCACACAGAACCCCTTCTGACAGCAGAAGCAAAATGTGAGATTCATTTCTCAGAATGGCACATCCATTAACACAGTTGCCAGATAATTCCTTAGCACCTTACTGATTTACATAAATGCCTCCCAGTCAATTTCTATTTTTCTTAGATTAAAACGAAAGTGGCAGCTCTGTGGCTGAGGCTGGGCCATGGTCTGGTGGCTCTACATTCATGCCAGCAATAATGGTTTGAATACTTGCCCATTGGAGCAGGAATAGATGAAAAATATCCATTATCGGCAGTGGTCACTGTTTGCTTGAACATACCAAACAACCCTCACTTGCATGGACAATACACTCCTCTAAATGGGTTGGAGGCATTCGCACCAATGTGAGATTACTTATGCTAAGTGCTCCAAATAGAGGGCTATAAATGAATTCTCAATTGTAAGAATGATCAAAAAATGGAATTGCTACAGTGGTTTACATGAACAAACATGAGTTATTTGCCTCCTCTGTGCAGGTTTCTATGCTTAGTAGGCACTTCAAGGTTGTATAAGAATGAATATAATGTCATCTTTTCCTTCAAGAAACTTATAGTCTAGTAGAGGATCATGGCAACATTCTCATATAAACATTAAAAATAGAGCGATAGAGCAATAAGAACTCACAAAGGAAGTCCTCTGGGTTTCGCAGGAAAGAAGTGATACATCTGGTTGGTCATAAAACCAGCTGAGGCTTGGAAGGGGAAGCTGAGGGTGCGAAGCGCTGAGGAAAGAGAGAAAGGCAAACGGGCGCAGAACAAGTGAGCTGCTCCTCAAACCATGTTCCGCCCTGAAGAGATGAATGCGGGAAGTGGATGCATGTGGGGGCAGGGGATGTGTACAGAGGTAGCTGATAAGAAAAGATGTAATAATAAGAAGACAAGACTGAATTTTACTGAGAAGTTACCATGTAAGGGGTGCTCTGCAAAACCATCCCCGGTTTAGAACCACTGGTGTCTACTCTTTCATCCCATCTGCTTCGTAGGAGAACTCCAGAGGCGGTGTCATTAACCATGTTTTATTGATGAGGAGAGAAAGCGTGTGAAGGTTAATGTCAGTGCTGGGGGACACGCTGCTGGAAAGGGGGCCCTGCCATTTGGGATGTATTGTACAAATTTTGGTTTTCAACATGTTGTCTGCTTTCATAGTTATAGAGATTTTTATTGTACAAAAGTATTAAAATTTTATATAGTCAACTATATCAATTTTTCAGCTTATCATTTTAACTTTTGCTTAAAGTCTACCTAACCACAGATTAGAAAAAATTCACCTTTGATTGATTTCTTCCAGTGTTTTATTATTTCCTTGAATACATATCTTCGTGCCATCAAGAATTTATTTTGATGTAAGGATATGAATATATACACAGACACATATTATGTGTCCATATATGATATTTATTCCTTGTTTAAAAAATTAAAGGGGTAAGGGAAATTGGCATACTCCTTAACCCTATTACTAGAGATATCTACATAACATTTTGGTAAAGATTTTTTAAGTCCTATGGCTCTGTAAACCAAGAGTTGAGCCACTGGGATTTTGGGACTGACAGGGGTGGGGAGAGAAAACAGTTAAATACTAGTAACACTGGTGGAGGGCAGGTATCTACAGCGAGGAAGTAGAAAGAGAAAGGGGGATAAAAAGAAGTTAGAAAGTGTGCCATTAGATAAGGAGGCAAGTCAAAAGACTATAACACGATGGAAAACAAGAACAGAGATATTTTCACCACAGCGATGCACTTCAAGTATCAAATGCGATGTAAAGTTACTGCTGATGGAACCGGGAAGGATGTGCATTTAGCATCTGAAGGTATGTTCTCAGGAGAATGAAGTGAAGAGTTACCAGCATACAACTAGATTTAGATAAATATTCATGTGAATAAAGAATTATAGGGGCAGAGAGTGGGATCTGCTTTATAAAAAAATGTTAAAAATGAGAAGGGCCAATATCTCTGGGGAAAAAGGATCCAGGGGAAATGATGTGGCAGGGCTTTGTAAGTTGGCCTTCATTGACATTTAGGAGGCGAAGAATGAGATTTAGGGGAGTCTGTAAGACCCTTAAAACTATATTATTTTTGATGCATGTATATGTTATTCTGAGGATATGGAACATTTTTTTATCCAACTATGAAAAAGGAATAAGAACTATACTTTGTTAGAGGACGGGGCAATGTCTACTAGTGCATAGTAGAGGAGAATGACCCGGCAGAAGGGCCTAGATCAGAAAGCTGAGAGTGGAAGGAGATGTTGGATGGAACAAAGCCAAGCAGAGGTGAGGATAGATGGGCCAAGGGTATGTCCCGGGCAGAAAAGTCCAATCCTGAGATCTCATTTGTTCTTTCACCATGCTCTATTACCACTGAGAGGACAGGCTGTCCAGGAAAAAACAAAACAAAACAAAAAAGAAAACATATAACTCTAAACAAAACAAGACAAAACAAAATAAATTAGGAAAGAACCTCACTAAAATGATATTCCTCCTTATTTATGAAAGGTAGAAATGTTTTTTTCTTTGTCTTTTTTCCTTCTATTTTCAAAATGTCTTCAGTTATGTGCTGATTTTAAAAGTCACATAAGATACAAGATGTTAAAATCAACTCATTAATGCATTTTAGAAAATAGTTATTTCAGGGAAAATGAAACAAGCAAACTGGATATCTCTAAGGAAGGTCTCTTGGCTTAAACATAAGTCTGGGGCTCAAGAGACAAATGCGGACAGCTTTGGAGCAGTAGAGAGGACAGGATTATGCCCACCCAGAAAACTTGAGCTGGTCACCAGCTCTGCCATGAACTGACCTTGACTCTGAGTGCCTGACCCTGAGATTCTGTTTCCCTATCTCTGAAATACAACACTGATGCCTTCCACCCAGTATCTGAGTGGGTTAAAGAGGTTATAGCTATGAGTGGATACTTAATAAATGCACATTCTTAGAGTTGTGCCAGCATCAGATTCACCTTAGCTGACATTGCTGGCCTGATAAGAGCTGCAACTCGTAGTTAGTCTCTTTGACTCCCTACCATTTAAAAATAATCCAGAAAATGACAGTGAATATTATAGTGATGTGACAGAAACTTATTTTAGAAGCCAGATAAACCATTGGGCAAAACCAGAATTTCTATGTTAGGTATATCTGAGCTCAAGTCCCCGCTCTTCCACACAGTAGTAGCTATGTGATTGTGGACAAACCTCTTGAGCCTCAGTATTTTCATCTGTAAAATGGGGATGAGAGCAACTTGGGCTCAGACTTGTTTTGAAGATGAAATGAGACTACTCTTAGCTGAAAGATCTGGGCAGGATGAGGGGGTGGTGAACAGGACAAATGGCACAAGTGCAGGCTCTGATCCCACCTTTATTTAAAAGGTTGGCATTTTGCTTACCACAGATTTTTGCATTAATTTTTATTTTCATAAAATATTGCATTAAATATTTACTTTTAATTTGGAGTTTTTTTGGTATCCCTTTAAATTTTGTCCCAAAGAGAGTACCTCACTCACCTCACTCTAGTCCTACTGCGGAGGCCAACAATTGCTGAACATTTACAAGGGCCAAGCACAGTGCTGAGCGCTGTAATGTACATCTGCCTGTAAGTAGAATGTTTAGCGTGATGCCTCGCCGCGAGTAAGGCGGCAGCAGCAGCATCACCACCAGCACCATCACTTGCATTATGATTTTCTAAGTCATCCTAAGTAAATTCCTTAATATTTCTGAGTTGTGTTTCCCTCATTTTTATTATAAGGCTAACACAACCCCCCTTATAAGGTGTAAAACTTAAGCAATTCTATTTTTGTTGCTGCCATCATTAATGTTTTTGTTGATCTCAATGTATGATCTGACTTCACAGAAAAGCCAGGGGGTGCTTGTTAAGAAATCAGATGTTTCTAATGAACACGGAGACCAGCCAGGCAGAGTGATGAGGCAGGACCACGCTGGGTCCCAGGCTGGCTTTTGTAAGGCTGCCTAAGACTTTCACACAAAGAAGCACATGCTGTTCTCAGAGATGACATTTCCATACTCATAAAGCTCGGTGCTGTTCCAGTTCAGGAAGCTGATGAGTCATGGGATAGAGGCAATGGGGAGAGGAAGGGGTTTGCTCTTGATTTTTCTTATAGTTTTATTTCTGAAATGATTTTAGATATGCAACAGGAAAGAAATATAATAACCTCCTACTCACTGCCCCACCCAGAAAACCTCAAGTGACTAATTGCCTTTTTTTCTAAAACGCAAGAGTTATTTCACCGCCCAAGGGCTTCATTTCATTTTGCTATGCTTTTGCCCTGTAAGCCTTTTAATCTTGTAAGGCATAGCCATATAAACAAACAAGGGAGAAAACCGGAAGATGAAAACTCTCCAGGTTCATCCAAGTTTGAATTCCCTTGACAAACACAGCCATACACACTTTTGATGAAGGCTGCGAGGACTGTGATTTGACCTTGGTCTCGCCACTGTATAAAATGTAAATACAGTCTGCTTCCTCGTAATTAAAAGACACTGATTCCCCAGCAGCCCATGAGGGGGCTGAGTAATCTTCCCTCTCACTGGACGTCGCATGATCCCTGTTGTCACCTAGTTGTATCCAGTCAGAAGTAAGCCGTGATAAGCTGTGGTAGTGTTGTGGTTTTGGACTTCCAGAAGTTGTACAACTGGGCAGGAGTATCATTTCTATTTTGCAAATAGTTGTTTGGTGTGTTTTGAGGATTCACCATGGTATTGCAATAAGAGATCTCAAGATTCAACAGCAAAGAAGTTTCTTTCTCCCTCATTTAAGTCTAGCTGGTGGTCCAGAATTGGCATGGTGGCTGAGGACACTAGGGATATATCTTGTTGCCATATCATCTCCTGCATGTTGCCCTTTTTGGCTTAACTGAAGATGACTCACCACCATGTCTGTGTTCCAGCTGAAGGAGAGGGTAAAAACAGGAAGAGGGCATAGTTTCTTCAAGGGCATGGCTTAAAGTGCAAACATCACACTCACTCACGTATCATTGGCCATCACCTAGTTACATGGCCACGTGTAGATACAAAGTGGCTGGAAAAAGTAGTCTTTATCTGAGTGACCATGTGCCCAGCTACCACTGCTATTGCTATTAAAAAATGGTGTATGCATAAATGCACATATAAGAATAACATCTATTAGATGTTGCGGAGGGGGAAGGAGGGAGGAGGGGACGGGTATATGCATACACAAAGAGTGCAATGCGCACCACCCAAAGGATGGACATATTTGAAACTCGGACTTGGGGGGGGGGAGGGAGGCAAGGGCAACATACGTAACCTAAACATCTGTGCCCCTATAATATGCTGAAATAAAAAAAAAATGTAAATTCAATGGGAATGAGAATGAAAAAAAAAATGGTATATGGATATAGTGGGAGCTACCAGGAGTCCTGGCCACAGTGGAGCTAAATAAACATTTGCCCAAGAATGGAGAGAGGGGTCCTAATTGAAGCCCCCCATTCCCAAGCCTCTTGAGTTGTGATGACAATTGATGATGGCGATGATAAAAATGATGGAAATAAAGATAGCAGGAGCTAACATTTACTGATTTCCTGCTTTATGCCTCTCTGTACTAAGTGCTTTGTAAAAGTTATGCATTTTATCTTCATGATAATCCTACAAGATCAATAGCATAATTATCTCAATTTTACCCATGAAAAAACTGCGATGCATCAAGTTCAAAAAACTTGCCCAAGGTCAGGTAACTAGTATGTGGCTAAATGAAACCCAAGTGTTTCTATGTCTAAAGTTATTCTCTTAACCATTTTACTCAGATATTAACAGTGGTCTAAAGTGCTTCAGTATTTCAAAAAGCTGAACTAAAGTGACAAAATTCTCCATAACCAGATCATCTGAGCCAGCTAAAACGTATTTGTGTGAAGCTTGAATAATAGCAATTTAGACTGGTCATTCTATTTATCAAAGAGTAATAAGTCTGGAGCCCTTACACTGACCTTGATTTTTTTTTTAAAGTGGGAAAATAAATTCTTGTTTATTAAATGCAAATTGTTTTGTATAAAAGCTCTTTCTAAAAATGGCTTCTAGAGTGAGGAGGAAATAGCCAAAGGGGCCATTCATTGAGCAAAGGTTGAGAGATTAGGATGCAAAGGCTGCACACCACATGGTCTCTTTGCTGGTGTGACAGAAGCTATAGGCAGGAGCAGAGCAGGGAGCTCCCTGACCATCCCTAAAGCAGGGGGTCTCGGGCACCCCATGAAGCTCAGTGACACGAAGTCATGAGTCACACAGAACCTGGGGCAGCCCAAAGCAAGGGTCAAGGTGAGCAGAGTCAAGGTGAGGGAGAATTGGAGATGTGGGTCTCTAGCTGTGAGGTAGCTCCATCCAAGAACTGAAGGGCAAAGCTAAGCCAGCGAGCACGAGGCACAAAGCGAGGCCTCTGAGGTGCAGCTGCAGCTGTCTTCAAGCATCAGCACATTGAAATGTTTGGGAAGGGAAGGGGAGTAGAACATTCCTTCCCTCCCCACAAACAGATGGGTAATTAGATGGAGGGTGGGACCAGATGCTGTACTTCCCCTGAGACCAGCACCAGAGGGAATGGGCTGGCTCTGCAGAAGGCATTTCCGCTCCTGAAAAGAGATCTAATGTCTCGGGGAAAGAATCAGGGCTTCAGGGTTTCCTGGAGGGAGGGGTGGGTGCTTCCACCTCCACATTAATCCTCTGCAGCCCCTATGCTCCAAATGACCAAGCACTAGGTGAGCACTGCTCTTAGGAGATTCTACCTGACTGACCCTGACAAAGCAACATTCCAGGAAAACTGGCTTGTCAGTCCCTGTGAATTGACTAGGTCTGCTGGAGTGTGTTTCAGTGGCCTGTTTTCTGTGTTTTTAGTACAGTGATACCGACTTCCCCCCCCCAGATGTGAGAAGTGCTCAACCAAATCCTATCTGAGATGCAGCATCCTCTGAACTGCAAGCCACAGTCTAATATAAAATGCCTTACATGATGATTCAGCTGCGATTGCTCTTAATCTGAAACAAGTTCTTGCGGGAAAAGTCCTCAAACATTGCCCAAGACACTAGTTTGCAATGATGATGGACTTTGGCCTGGCAAAGAGGCAGGGAAGGAAGTCTAAGATCAGTTCCTAGAGTCTTCCCTGGGTCAGTTTACATACCTCCCTCTCCTTGGACCTTTCTTTAATTTTTTCAGCTGAGTCAAAAGCCAGTGTTGACTCAAAACTTGCAACAATTTAAATCCAAAGTGACAGGTTAATGAGTGTAAGTATTTGTAAGATGTAAAATGTTCTCTGAATTCAAGAACAGAACAGGTGGTATCAATACACTATGGTGAGAGACCCCAAGACATCCGAAAAGGAGGGGACATGGACTGCCTTTGGGAGATAAAATGTAAAATTAGCCCACAAAGAATAGTCACATAATGTTAACAGAAGGAAATAAATTTCAAGAGCAAAAGGAGTGTAGACACTTACTGGATTAACTGCATTAACTTACCTAAGAACCAATGTGTGAATCAGAAGACAGGGCCTGCTAAGTGTTGAAGAAAGAGAAAAGAGTTGGTAAGGCCCATGTAAGCCCTGTCCAAGAAAGACGCTGCCTTGATTGCTAGATTTTGTGGATCTTGGGGTGATGGACCCGTAGGGCGGTCTCAGCCAGAGGCCATTAAATGTTCCAGTCCTAGCCCTTGTCTAGCCAAGGACATGTCTAACCAGCGGCTTCATTCTTAACAATAATGTTATCATTATCCCAGCATGAATTGATTTTCTGTTCTTCTGAACTTCTTCCCATTACTGTTTACTTTTATATGGAGTCAGCTACTTATTATTTTCTTTATTTCAAAGTAGACTTTAATCTGCTTGATGCCATAATGCAACTTTTTTCTATATGTAATCCCCATGTCATCTAGTATTGAGTTGAGCAGTTGCTTTAAAAATGTATTTATAGGCTAATTAGTTAAATCAGACCAAATTATTCATCATGAAAATGTTCAGTTAAAGCTTTTTGACCTAGGAGATGTAGTTCTGGGACTTTGCAGAATTCCGGTTTCCTAGAATGTTAGATCATCTCTAAGTTCCTGCATCCCACTCCCACCCTGCCCCTTGACTGGTTGTAGCCAGTCTCTTTCCAAGTACAGCACAAAGTCCCAGTTACATGAGGCTCTAACCTGAAGGGACACACATGCACATACACACACACACACACACACACACACACACACACGTGTGTACTTAACATTGATTGTATATATCAGAATCTCCAGTGGATTGAGTCTCTAGAATTAGCAATTTTTTTTTTTTCCCACAAGCAACCCCAGGGGATTCTGGTGCACAGTAAAGTTTAGTTTAAGAACTACTGATTTGAAGCCAAGCTCCTCACTTCACAAATAAGGACACTGAAACTTAGGTCCATGCCTGCCTAGCTAGCTCACGACAGAGGCTGGACTAGAATGCCCTTCTACATGGTGCTGCTGTCATTCTTAAGTTTACCATTTCCCATTAAAGCATGAGGAAATTATGTCCTTAAGGGGACTAACCAGTGCATTTTCACTTCTACAAAATGCACTCCTACAAAATGCTCCTCTCAGTGAAAATGTACTTTTATTATGCAACCTGCTAGAAATGGTTTCCCCATCTGTTTCTAAAATTTCTGACATGATTGGTCCTCCAGCACATACGTGAGATTCTTTTTGATTAATGAAAAGTGTTCTGGTAAATTTGTATAGCTCTCCACTTGCATCCTAGATAATGATACAAGGTGGGTTTGTTAAATTGGCAGAATTAATATTTTAAATTTCTCCTTCCTTCTTCCTCTGCTATGTTTAAGGCTCAGACAGGCTGTGTTCAAACTTCTGTCATTCTTCCCACTCATAGACACAATTGTTTTTATTGCCCAAATCAGCAGTCCTTTTAAGTTACCCTGCGCCACGTGCAATGTCCACATCAGCAGTCGGTTGAGATTACCATGCCCTTGGATCATAGCTTGCCTGTTGGTGGCTCATGTCAGCCACCCACACGCCAAGGGAAAAGTTTTATGAATTATTTCCTGAGGGTGGTAGTGGGATAAGGGATTAGAGAATACGGCTTGTTTTGTAAGTTGTTTTATAAGTGCTAAATTCTACTTAGAGGGGCAGGAAAGAGATAAAAACCAGACTAAATAATAGCCTTGCAGTTGGTGGTATCTGAAGTGAAGGAGTTGAAGATGAATCAGCATAATATTGGCCAATTTATATCAAAATACTACATCTTCTCCTTACTAGGAGTATGTAAAAATAAAGGCATTAAAATATGTGTTTTTAAATATTTGATTTTTACCTTGAATTTGCCTTTCAGCAGTAAAAAACACAATTATTATAAATATGAACCATGCAATTCCTGACAAGAGAGTGTGGTCAATTTTTCAGATGAATGTGTCGTTACAGTGAATTCTTGGTAAATGTGTTGCTCTTAGTTTGAAGTTGTCACTGTTGCTTAGGAGAAGGCCATTGTGCGAGGTGATGTGGCCTCCCATATGAGACATGAGGCACACCTGCTTCTGGACCCCATGAAACCAAGGATGGCACGAGCACGGCAGAGATGCTTCCACTGCCTCCTCACACCCTGTCTCTGGTAGGTACCGTTACTGCCTTCTTTCCCAGTGAGACCAGCATAGTTTCAAAGTTGTTCTCTAACCGGAGCTACTGATTAGTGCTGACCCATGAAATAAAAGTTATTTCATTCTTGAGTCAACATGCATATGGGCCTTGGGGCTGAAATCTGATAAGAGAGTCTTCCTTAAAAAAAATATGGGAACTTTTTGGCTCCCTTTGTTAGACTGTGATACAAGTGATTGGAAACCCTGAATAGTATGTGCAGGAAGGATCCAGATGCATCCACTCGGGTGACAAGCTGTGTCTGGAAAGATAGGGGGAGGTTGTGGGCAAAGGTGAGTGGGAACCATAGGAGTGTAACCCTGTTTTCTCACTCCTGAGTCATTCCAAGGGAAGCATAGAGAACATGCCATCCTCCTTGAAATGCAGCTGGCATATTTTTTTCTTCTAAAATGTTTGCTTTTCTACAGAACAAGAGGCTATCCATTTCAAAGGTGAACTTGGGAAATGCTGAATTCAACAGTGATTGGCAGTTGGCGCCTTGACTTCTAGCCACAAGGGATTGGGGTTGGAACAGAGATAAAGAGAAGTTGTTTAGGGGAAAAAAAAGTAGATGCAGAGAAATAAAAAAAAAAAAAAATCATGATGTGATCCAGTGTATAGAAATTTCACTAGGCAGGCTGAAATTAGGGCATTGTCTGACAGGAAAAGAATCTAGGCTTCAAAACCTCGGGGACAAGAAGTGGCCCTTGAAGGCTGCTGGTCAAAGAAGATATGGCTGATGAGAAATTTGCTAAAGAGTTGTTACATGGAGAGCAGGGGCTGGAGAGAATTTCTATAATTAGATTCCAGGGATTCAAACAATGGAAGTTAGTTTCATTAGGAAACTAAGGGATTTAACTAAAGTTTAAATGTAAATCCTAATATTTGGTTAAAGAGAAAATAGCCAGGATGGGAATGAAAACAAGTCACTTCTAGATAGACGGGTTAAGCCAGGAGATGGCACATGAGAAGAGAAGTGGGCATTACCTTGGACCCTGATAGCACGAATGCTAGATTTCTTCATGCTCCACATTAACAGAGAAAATAAAAGTCTCCATAGCATCACTGGCTGACACAGCCTGATCTAGGCTGTGGGCCCTGTGGATGGTCCAGGGGACGTGCCAGAGAGAAAAAAAAAAAAAAAACCCTGAACGACTGGATTCCCAGGCTTGCTAGCCCCAGTTTGCTGGTCACCTTTGCTATTGCCCCCCAGCGTAAGTTTTTAGGACCATGGCATTACCTGGGACATATGGCTTCTCCATCTCCCCACCCTTCTCCCTGCCCCATAACACCATCTTGTCAAAGGCGGGACAGTATATCCACAGTCAGCTAAGATTCGAAAATAGTGATTAGCAACATGAAAGGGAATTTTAATTGCAAATTATATACTTGTCTGGGGAGACCCAGGGATGCAGACTTCTATCTGTGACTGACTTCAACACAGATACAGGCCCTTACAGAGCTCCATTTCTCAGGGTCTTTTTCATTTTTTGACTGCTCACACTGCTGTGTTCCTGGTGCAAGTGGAGTATTCTTTCTTTCTTCATTCTCTTCCTCCCACTCCCTTCCGTCAGCGCTGCACGTTTTTGAAAGTTGATCTTTACTGTGTAAGTGCAAGGCTTACCCTATATTTCCAATTCAAACTAACTTAATAGCTCACTATCTCGGTCATTAATAAGTTTATCTAACATCTGTGGGGCTCACTTAGGTGTGGCCTAGTGTCTGATGTCTCCGAGATATATGGAGGAATAAGGCCACTGAGGCCTCACAGAACTTCCAGTCTAACTTGCAATGTCCTGATCTGACGGCTTGTCTTTGCCTTTCACCCACAGAGCACCTCCTACCTTGTGGGACACAGCAGTCTATGGAGTGAGCATCCACTTTTAATCCTGAATTTGCCCTTGATTATTTGCTCTCTTTTTGGATCTTTTCAGCTCTGCTAGAAGTTTCTATGTTCTTCAAGCTCTGCCTCCGTAACTCCAACCTCCAACTTCTCTACTTCGAATCACGAGTCACCACCCTTATTTTCCCATCTTCCATTGACTTGTCAAGGAAAAAATCCCATTCCTTCTACTTACTCTCTTCACCTTGGGGGCCCCCAATGTGTTTTATTCTCTAAAGGCATTTCTGCATATTAAAACACACACACACAAACTCACACACGCCCCAGTTATATTGCTTCAGTTTGGGCCCAGCTGCCTTGGGTCCTCATCAGTCTTCAATGATTTAGGGAGAAGGGTTATCACCACAAGATGTAAAAACAGCCCTGTTTCAGTTGCCGGTGCAGAGCCAGTCCTGGCAGGGAATGCTCTCCTGGGACGGAGGGTGCTCTCCCCAGCTAGTGGCAAAAAATGAGGAGATGAGGGGCTGTTGACTCGTCAGATTGTGATTAACACTTCAAAGGACCTTTATCTGCTAGAGAGAGGTTATCTTTTCAAATCACAGAGCGCAGCACCACAAAGAGACAGATGGGACAAGACTTTGAGTCTCTAAGTGAGAGCAAAACTCACAGAGCCCTGCTGAGGGATGTAGACAGGGGGAATTCCTTGTGTGTTCCTCACTCTTTGTGATTGAACCAGTGATGGGTAACTTAAAAAGAAGCCGTTTTTTTTTTTTTTTTGAGACAGAGTCTCACTCTGTTGCCCGGGCTAGAGTGCCGTGGCATCAGCCTAGCTCACAGCAACCTCAAACTCCTGGGCTAAAGCGATCCTTCTGCCTCAGCCTCCCAAGTAGCTGGGACTACAGGCATGCACCACCGTGCCCAGCTTATTTTTTCTATATATGTTTTTAGTTGTCCAGCTAATTTCTTTCTATTTTTAGTAGAGACGGGGTCTTGCTCTTGCTCAGGCTGGTCTCAAACTCCTGAGCTCAAACAATCCACTCGCCTCTGCCTGCCAGAGTGCTAGGATTGCAGGCGTGAGCCACCACGCCTGGCCAAGAAGCTGTTTTATATTGGCTGATTTGTGCCAATGAGGCAGCGCGTTGTAAGTTCTCTGCCCAATAAATTAAAAGACAGATAATAAATTCAATAGAATCTTTCCTCTTGGGGGAATTTAAGGGATGCAGCAGTGATTGGAAAAAGTCAAAGCAATAAAAGAAGCTGAGAAAGAACAAAGACAGAGAAGCTGTTCTTTAGTATGTTGATGACACAGAGGAGGCTGTGATGGAGGCTACTTCTCGGAAAATGGCAAGGTGACCAGTCGCTAGAGTTCTTCTGGGCAATTCATTTGTTTGTCCTTTCAACAGACATTTACTGAGCATCCATTGTGTCCTAGACGCTTTTCTGGAAGCTTCTGATCCCTGCAAAGTGAATTACTATTTTCTAATTTCATCAAGCTAAGATGGTACCTAGTATTTCCTTAAGTGTCTATGTGCCCTTCCCATTGACTTAAGTCATCTGAAACACCTGGGTCTATCCTACACAACTCGAAGGTACCTAACTATGAATAGTAAAAATTTGAAAGAACTAGGGTATGGTAGAATGAGATATGGTCCCAATTCTTCACTCCTTCGCAGTATCTGTAAATATTAATCCCCTTGCCATGTGGATTAAACCTGACAAAACTGGTCTTAAACCTGTATCTATCTCTAAAACCTACACCATTATAGCTGAAGGGCCTGGGTGGGAATTTATCTGTAAGGGAAATGAGGGGGAAAGATGGGACAATGTCTAATGAATGCAGCGGTCATAGTAGCACCATTTATTACCCTCACTGAAGCCATCAGATTATAAATGTGATGGTACTTTATTTTCCTCCAAAACTAACTACTAAGTTTTACTTATTTCAAGATCGCTGAGCTGAGTTCTGCTTTCCCTACAGAATAGGATGAATCATTCCCCTAATTTCTTTTTGCTATAATAGAGATGCTTTTCAACTCCCCCTCCTTTAGACTCAAAAGAAGTTCTCCTAAGGTCTCAGAGATACTGACACTGGAGTTCCCTGGACACCTGTGTGTCCTAAAGAAGTAAAAAAAAATCACTAGGATTAAAGAGCTCATATTTTATTCCTCTTCAACACTTAGGAGAAACAGAGCAAATACTTCTACTTACTGACCTTATTCCACAGGAACAGGTTTTGAACTTGATGTTCGCAGTCTCAGTAAGTTAATGCCTCAGTGCAGGCTGTCCTTTCCCTAGCCCAGACAGGGGCTGAGCACACAGAGGAGGGGCAGGAAGACACAGGTGCTCTGGCTCTGCAAGCAGCTACGTAGCAATAGTGCAGATGCTGGAGAGTTGTGACAATTGCACTCTGAGCTCCAGAGTAAAAGCAGTGATTATAACATTAGCTAATAGTTGTCGAGCACATAGTATGTTCCAAGCCCTGGGTAAAGTGTTTTATAAACACATAGGGTAGCAGAGTCCTTAAAAAACAAAAAGATCCTGAGTAAATTTCCTAGGTTTAAATCTCATCTCTACCCCTTATTAGTGAACCTTTAGTGAGTTATTTAACTTCTTGGTGCCTCAGCCTTTTCATCTGTAAAATGGTAATCATAATTGCACCTACCTGAATTGTTAGAAATAAATAAGCTAAAAATGTGCTTGAAACAGGTACTGGCACATAGCAAGCTGAACGTGAGTGTTAGCTATTGTCATTATCCCACTGAATCATTTCAGTAAATCTAGGAAGGAGGTACTATTATCACCCTTATTTTACAGCTAAGAAAACTGAGGTTCTGAGAAATTGAGTATCTTATTTAAGATAATTCAGGAGATAAGTAGCACAGGCAGAATTTAAACTCACTCCTGTTAGATTCTCATGTTCATATTCTTAAACACATTAAAACAAACACATCAACTTCTGATAGCACAAAAGATTTCCAATGCGAAGACACTGGTGAACTGTATTTAAAATTGGGGCAGTTCCCTGAATGCTGTTCAATAAAGCAGCATGGTTTTCAAACGGGGCTGGCTAACAGAACTTTAAGGGAAATAATTTGCTACAGTTTAATCCAGATTCCTAGCTCTTCCCTTCAAGCCCTTCCCTTGAGACCCATATTTAGAACATTGGGGGTGTTTTGAATGGATTCCCGTGTGATTCACATATCGGCCGTGTTTGGAAATGTGCTGGGTGAGGGCACCGGGTGACAGTGAATCCACACAAAGTCCCTGAGATGCAAGATCCTATGGGCTGCCCAGTCCACATCCCACCCATGGCAGGAAGCTCTGTTTCTGTGGCAAATATGCCTCCAGCTACCCCCTGTATGGAGTGTCTGGTGGAAAAGCCCTCCTTACATGAAACTCAGCCTGCTTCACTGTTCCTCCTGCTGGAAGCTCAGTGAACAAATCCATTTCCCCTCACAGAGAGTCCCAGGTGCTGGTGAATACTGCACAAAGCGGACAAGGGCAGACTAATTCGGGGAGACACACACGAAGTGAGCATACGTATCTGTCCCCATTGTTCAGGGTACGCATGTTCTCGCTCGCATACACACACCCTTGAACTGTTCCAAAATCTCGTGTCAATTAACTGTCAATTTATGTCAAGCATGACATCATCTCTCAGCAGTACTGTCTCACAGATCCCTCTGTTATTTCTAAAACATCTCATTTTCTTCCCACGTTCTCCTCCTGGTGCCAGGGAGTTAGCATTGTCTGATTGCTCTCTTAAAGGCAATCCTAAATTCTCTGTGTCTTCCTGGAACCCACGGAACACAAGTGAAGTGGGCTTCACCATCAGGTCTTGACCTTTCAACTTAGACATATGAAATGTTATTACCAATCCCCTGGGAAGCAAATGCAAAGTGGGTTTAAAGATCAATTACTTTATTAGGTGAAACACCAGGGTGAAAGAAAATGGGAGAGCCATCAGGCCGAGATGCAAATCCGACTTTGAATGAAGGAGAGAGAGAAGGCAGTCTGGGTAAAAGCGTCCCGACTGGCCTATAGTCTAAGGAAGGTCCCGAGAAACCACAGGGGAGTCTGAGAGCCAAGATCAGCTGTTGAATGAGTTCCAAGTTTCCCAGAAACAAATCTGTCTTAGTATCCCTGTCTTGCTGAGTTTGGGGTGAGAGTAGATAATAAAAAGCAAGGCCTCAGCCCAAAGGCCGTCATGGACTTCAAAGCACAGCGTCTGGGATCATCTGCCAGTTACACTCCACGTGGCTGGGGGTCTATGAAGCATATTCTCACAGCTGTCACACTTAGCAAATATGATAGCTACTATTTTAAGGAGTATCCCTTCCACCCAGGTTGATGAAGGTGTCCATCAAAGCTTTTGAATGTACTTGTGCTCACTGAAGGTTGATAGAAAGATTCTTCATTCTTTGATAAATATTAAGGAACCTGGGGAATACTTGGGCCACTTGTAGAATGAGGATCATCAGGAGACAGACAGTTATGGCATTGTGATGAGTTTAGCTGTGTTTGTGTGGAGTGCAGTCAGGAGGAGATGTCCTGCAACTAATTGGGGGTATAAGACTGGAGTCAAGACTGAGACTGGGCTGAAAATCAGAAGGGAAAAATTTTCTGCATTGAGTTTATAATTGAAGCCATAGAGATTCAGATGATTGTCCAAAGAAATAATGCAAAGAAAAAATAGTTCTTGTGATAAGCAGCATAATGGCCTCCTCAGAAAGATGTCTGTCCTGATCCCTGGCCCCTGTGACAATGTTAGGTTCCATGACAGGATATTAAAGTAGCAGGTAGAATTAAGGTTGCTAACCAGCGACCTCGAGACGGGAAAAGAATCCTGGATTTTCTAAATAGGCCCAATGTCATCATAAAAGTCCTTGTGAAAGAGAGAGGCAAGACGGTCAGAGTTGGAGAAAGGTTAAAAGCCTCTTTGCTCCTGGCTTTGCAGATGGAGGCTGAGTCCATGAGTCAAGGGATGCAGGTGGACTCTAAATGCTGGAAAAGGCAAAGAGAGAAGATTCTCCCCTAGAGCCCTGCTGACACTTTGATTTAGCCCAGTGAGACCTATTGAGAACTTCTGACCCCTAGAATTGTACGATAATAAATTTGTGTTAAGTCACTAGGTTTGGGATAATTTATTACAGAGCAATAGAAAACTAACAGAACCTGAAGAAGATGGAGAGAGAGGAACCAAGTGCTGGAATGGGCTCCCCCATGCACCAGCGTGGACAGGCTGGCCGAGGGTTAGGGCTAAGCAAGAAAAGGTGTGCTTTCCCACAGGAGAGAAGGAAGGGGCACAAACAGGGTGGTGGAGAAGAGGACGGGGCTCTCACTCAGAGCTGACCTGCTTGACCACATCACCCTCCAAGGGGGTCAGGGAGAAGGCATCGAGATGGTAGACTCACGACAAGAGGAAGGATTTGGAATGGGAACTACAGCACGTGAGCTGTAGGGAAATGCAGAAAAGGCGAATAAAGCATTCTTGAGGGAACAAATTTATCAGGACACAAACTTTATTCACCGAAGTTGAGAATCAATTTAATTTTGAGATATGCTGGTAAAAGAAAAAGTGGAAGTTTATTATTATTTCCCTCCATTTGAATCATTTTTAAATGACTAAGTGAAAGTCTGCGACCAGCTCAATGGAAAATATTCCCGTAGAAATGGAGCCTCTTTTGAAAACTGCCTTCGGCCGATATTCATATACACGTAGGCCAATCACGGGGGCTGAGCCCTCTGATGGCTGGGGCTTTGGAGACACCCCAGCTTTCTTTGTGCTGAAATGGCAGAATTTGGAGCTGTGAAAAAAAAAAAGCAACTGCCACATTTTGTCCTGGATCACTAACTACAAAGCACCAGAAGGGATTCAACACACTCAATTAACGAAGGGAGAAGCTAGTAAGAACTTCCTGACACAGAGCCTTTCAGAAACTGCTGTTTCCTTTTAGCTCTCGTGAATGCCCAACCATGAAACAACCAAACAGCTATTTTCTTGACTATTACGAAGTCCTGAATGTTGAAAGATGAGGGCCAGAGAAGACAAGAGAGTTCTTAGGGGCAAAGGCACCCCCGAAAGGGTGTAGTTAACCGTTCGGAGGCTCTGGCTTTGTATATGGGAGTCTGTTTGAGCAAGTCACTGAAACCTTTAAAGTCTCAGTTTCTTCTTCTACAGACCTTGGAGACCATCACCTACCTTTCCAGATTGTCAGGACGATTAAAAGAGATGTTTTACTCAAGAATTCAGCACACTGTTACTGTGGAATGAGCCCTCAAAACCATATTTATATTAGTTTTAAGATATATTGTGTAGTCATCTTAAATGTATAAACCTGTGTCTTATTAATAGTCATCTTCAATGCACCATCCTGTGCTTAGTGCTTGAGAAATGTGAACTCTGCTGGATGCTTTCTATTTGTTCCACCTTTTCCCTTCTTTGTGTCCTGTAGACTGGGCTTTACGGACTCAGTCAAAGTGCTCTCTGACCCTCTAGCATTGACCAATGAGCGAAACCCATTAGAGAAGGAAGACAGGGAGAAAAACAAACACAGGAATTTATTCTTCTTCCTTCCTGTTGAGTCACTGAGGGCTGGCTGTGTCTCTCAACTGAAGGTCTCAGCACCTGTCAGGGGGCTGTCTTCACACGGGCCTCCCTGTCTCCTGAAGTTCAGGGAGGGCTACCTCCCCCTCCCCCTTCAGCCCAGGGCTGGTCACTGCTTCTGCCGTCACTAGCCCTGAAGCTGCGCCACCCCTTGTGGTTTCCATACACTCCACCCACACATTTTTATAAACTGTGCCTTTATTAAATATTCTGTAAAATGATCAAATTTGGATGTGTCATCTATTTCTGGCTGGAACTCTAAATTAAACAAGACCCAAGGAAGTGGCACCCAATAATGCTAGTTTTCCAAGAGTTCTTAAAATCCTCTCCAAAGTCTACTTTTTTTCCTGATGACTGGGCCACGCTTCTCCCTGCCAGTTTCACCCATGATTTGTTCTGATCTCATTGTTTTCCTCTGTCAAAAAACATGGCATGAAAAGGCTCATCACCTCCTCATTGTTGGTCTGCATCTGGGTGCGACAGTAAAATGACCACTAAGCTTCTGCTGAATATCCTGGCCCTCTCTGCACCTCCCGGGCTGGGGATCGGGCCATCTTCTCATCCAGGTTCCGTCC
This sequence comes from Propithecus coquereli, assembly GCF_000956105.1. Lineage (NCBI taxonomy): Eukaryota > Metazoa > Chordata > Mammalia > Primates > Indriidae > Propithecus > Propithecus coquereli. The sequence continues at coordinate 2,946,441 of NW_012148397.1, read as the reverse complement.
AACCCTCTCACCCACAAAGGACTTGGGTCCACTGATGGAGCTTTCTGTTGAGCAATCCCAGGGAGGGCAGGGCCAAGAGAAAATCAAAGTGGAGTTTCATCTTGGGAACTTAGTAACCAGACTGGTACAGAAGCCTTTAGAAATACTTGAAGGGCAAGTTTGTAAAGTGTATCCCAGCGTTACATTTATTTGTTTTAAAAATCCATGAGAGGAAAGACATAACTTTTGTTCTTCCCTCCTTGGCACCATCTCTGGGGTAGTCAGACTACCCGGAATAGACCTGGAAAAGCCGACTGAGGAGCCAAGGGTTCCGGGCCCTCTTCTCAGAACGAGCCAGTGTCCTTCTTTGCCTTGGCAAGTGGAGAGGATGTCCCCATCTCCATCCCCTTCTCTACACTCACCTACTGCAAAGCAGACAGGCCTGAGGGACAAAAGTCCTGGTGCCACCTGACTGGTTAGCTGAGTTCCAGGCAGTGTAATCTGTTCACAGATCAAACTCTTGTTGGCTGCACTCTGCGCCCAGCACCGTGCCTGGTTTTGTGAATAACAGAACCTCAGCAGAATCCCTGGGCACAAATCCTACCTTCATTCCCTACCCTTGCATGTCTGTGAGCAAGTCTCGCAATCTCCTGCCTCAGTTTCCACAGTTATAAAATGGGTATCCTGGCTTGTCCTGAGGCATACTTTATCTCGTGCATGCAAAGCACTCAGCGCAGGCACAGGGAAAATAGCCCTATTTCAATCCTTGACGAGTATAACTGGAAAAATGTCTAAGATACACTCTCGCCCAGAGGTCCAGTACAGTGAAGAAAAAAGACACAGGCACCTACTGTTACAGCTGAGGGTTATCCCGTCCCTAACAGAGGTAGGGAGAGAGAGGCACAGGACCCCGAGTAAGCAGCAGCTGCCTCCACTGAGCAAGTCAAAGAAGGCTTCAGAGGCCCGGGAAGTGCAGCTGGTGTTTGTTAACTTCTTCAGAGCCTGAGCTCTTCAAAAGCCCAGGTCCCCCCTGGCGTACCTGTTCCAGAGTTCCTGTCTAATGAAGACTCTTCGACTGCCTCCCAAGTCATCTACTTTTAACTCTCCGCAAATCTTATCTCGAAAAATACTATTCTTGTCTCCCTTGTCAATGCCTTTGCATTTTCTTTTACTTTGTTACTGGCCTTCTGACCAGAGGCTTTCATCTCTTCACAACACAGAATCCTTACGGCGCTGTTTCCAGTCGTTTATACAATCCCTGTTACTCTCTCCCCTCGTGCATTATTTAGTCCTGAAAAGCATTGGGGGAGAGAGCTCAGAGGATGGATGTCAGGAAAATAAGTTGTATTTGACTGCATCATGTTGCAAAGGGCCCTAAAAGGAAACCACTAATTTTTAGGGATGGGGGTATACGAGGATAGTGGTTGGTGATGGGGAGGTTTCCTTGAAAATTATGTAGGAAATCATTTGCATGTCAATATGTGAAAATTGATGGCACTATGTTATTCTCCAGAGAGGAAAGCAAAGTCAGCAATGGATACTGTACATTAGGAAGAAAAATCATATTTTCTCTCTTCTGATTTGAGGAATGTAAGAAATGGTAATTATTATTATAATTATTGTGCTGATGAGGATATCGTTATGATTATTATTTATTGGGTGCTAACTACATACCATTCACTGTATGAGAGACTTTACATTCATGATATCATATGATTCTCAGAGCAGTCCTAAGAGGCAGGCAATATTATGATCCCCGTAACACAGAAGAGAGTAGTGAGTGACGGTCAGAGAGGCTAAGAACTTGCCCAGGGTCACACAGCAGCTATGGAACAGTGACCAGGGCCTAGCCCTGACTCTGATCACTACTCCACACTGCCTCCCACTGGCTGGGGCTCTCTCTTCCATGAGGCCACACACATGAGGAGCACTGGATTCTCCTCCACTTACTGTCCACATAGGCCCCTTGGTAGCCTCATCGTGAGTGGCCAAATGACTCATAACCCCTCCACCACCTCCAGAGCAGCCAACTAGCCATATCAGCCAGGGGCTCAAAACCACTCCCCATCTCGCCCCAACCACCCTACTGTGGGGGAATTTTGACTCTTTATCCACGACTTATTTATGCTCTGTTCCCATCAGACTAACAGATATCAGAAAGCTGAAGAGATGCCAGGGGTATGGGGACACGGGGACCCCATGCACAGCCATCGGGAACGTAGACCAGGACAGCCATTCTGAGAGTAACCTGCCTTATTCTGGTCAAAATAAGTCTGGCCATAGCTTATGCGTGAGTTTCCTATGGCTGCTGTAACAAATCACCACAGACTTTGAGGCTTTAAGCAACATAAATGTATTATTTTATAGTTCTGGGGATCAGAAGTGTCACATGGGTCTTACTGGGCTAAAATCAAGGTGTTGGTGGGCCGCAGTCTTGGAGACTCTAGTGAAGAATCAGGTTTCTTTTCTTTTCCCTCTTCTCCCGGCCACCCGCATTCCTGCCTCCTGCCCTCTCCTCCCATCTTCAAAGCCAGCAGCGAAGCATCTTCAAACCTCTGACTGTCTCTCCTATTTCCCTCTTTCTAAGGACCCTTGTGATTATACCAGGACCACCCAGATAATACAGGATAATCTCCCAATTTCAAAATTCTTAATTTAATTACATCTGCAAAGTGCCATTTGCCATGTAAGGTCACATATCCGCAGGCTCTGGGGATTCAAATGTGGACATCTTTGAGGCCATTATTCTGCCAGCCATAACTGTGACCCAGAAATTCTATTCCTGGGCATATCTGAGCCAAGGAACTTCTTTCACCCTGCTACAAGTGAGTCATAAAGCGTGTTGCTTTGGAGTTATTTGGGGTATCAGGAACTAGAGGCAACATGGATGTTCTACGCAGAGACAACGGGAAGTGACGGAAGCAGAGATGCACAGCACAGGAGATGCACAACAATTGGAAATAACAGCCTAGATGCTTACACACAGGCATGAATGCATCTTAAAAAGAGTGCTTAGTGAAGGAAAGTAAAAAATAGAAAAGTATGTAACACAGGATCATTTACATCAATTGAAAACTAAATACATGTACACAAAATTGCAATATGCATTTTGCATGAATGCTATATAAGCAAAAAGACTTATTTGCACACGTTGTTAACAGCTACCTATGGACTAGAGAAGGGAGTGTGGTGGGGCAGAGGAATAAAGGGGACTAAAAATGGAAATCTCAATCAAACACCACCACTCGGTGAAGCCGTCCCTGATGCTTTGCAGCCTCCAGGTGAAGGTGCACAGTTCAGGGGTGTAGATCTTTAATAGAATTCTTGCACAGGGTCTTGCATTCGTTTGTGCATTTCTCCATTTCTCATGAGCTCCTTGAGAACAGGAACTACATTTTGTTTTCCTTTGTATTTTTCAGGCTCATCACAATGCCTGCCTCACAGTAGGTGCCTAATATGTGTTTTGTTAAATTGAACAGTGAACAGTAGGAAAACAAGACATCTGGAGTGGGTGTCTCATATGAGCTGACACTTAGAAAAATTTCTAAGGACACCCAAATGGGCTTTAAAGCTATGTTTGGAACAGAAAGTTGAATCATAAAACCTGTTTCTTGCAGGTGAGCAAAGGAAAAGGGTGGCAAAGAGAATGTGGACCTCCTGAGCATCTGTTTTGCTTCTAAATTCTCAGGACAAAATGCCAAAAAAAAAAAAAAAAAAAAAAGCATGAGAATGAAAATGCAGAATAAACGCTGGTAGGGGGGAAAAGAAAGCCCAGGTTGAGTGAAGAGAGTGTAAGACAGCACCTAGTTGCTCTAAATAAATTTAATCCAGAAGCATGGCAGGAATGCAGAAACAGAGGATAGAAAAAGTATCTTCAAATATTTCAAAGGGTGGCAGTAAATTCTGAGATTCTATAATGAGACTGACATTGTTCTGGGTCAAGACTCCAGGACAGATCATTAAAGTGATGGTTTTGAACACTTAAAAGGAAAATAAAGTAGTGATCTTTAGAAGCCTGCAAGGGTTCATTAGAATCAAGTTGTGCCTGGGTGACCCGATTTCCTTCATGGATATTAAATGGTAAAAACATAGAACTGTGATATATTTTTACATGAATTTTAGCAAAGAGCTTGATAAGCTCTTAGTGGCTTTAAAGACAAGGTGGATGTTTGCCTTGGCAACCAGTTCAATAATCATACCCAAATGGCACTGATTCATGGAATAGTGCCAATCTCTGTGGATGTTTCTGGAATAATCCTACCACCCATAATATTAAAAACAGCTAACATATATTAAATACTTACCATGTGGCAGGCACTATTCTTGGCAACTCACATGGAGCTATGCATTTTCTTTCCCTGAAAACTCTATGGAGAAAGTACTGCTATCATTCCACTTTGCATGTGAGGTCGCAAAGGTACAATAGCTTCCCCTGGTCCCATGGCCAGCAACAACTGGCTCCAGAGACTGAGTTGGCCCAGCATGGTTTTCTGCTGAAGAACACATTAGAAGCTGGACAGTGTGACTTCCAAAATAGAACTCAGAAATGCAAGAGCCTCTGTAGAAATGGAATGGACAAAAGGAAATCTTTTTCCTCGTCTTACCCTTCAAGCATTCCCTGCTTCTCAGCCCCACACAGCTCTCACACCCAGACCCCGCACTGAGACCCTGCACTGTGAGATGCTTGGTCTCCTGGTCCAGTTCTCTACAGCGTCTCTCTGTCAAGGAGTCCATCTCAGGGACTGTTTTCCTCTATTCTATTGGTTATTTCCTACCTGGCTGTAGTCCCTGGTCCTGCCCTGTGCCTAGTTAGTGCCCTTAAGTTCTGGCTTTGGGATCCAACCTTATCCTATGCTGTCTCACCTAGGTGATCCTTCTCTGTTCAAAGTCCATCTGTGCCTATGTGCCACATCTGTGCAAGTTGCTGTGAAATATGAATAAGCCTAAGGCAGGGTCCGGCAATACTGGACTTCCTGGGCTTGAGGGTTAAAACCTTAAACAGCTGAAGAGGCTACTCACACAGGTTATACTCCTCCAAGCAGAGAAATTACTGCAAACGAGGTTATTGGCCTTGCAGAATCCATGGCTGAAAGGCTGGGATTTTAAAGATACGTCCCTCTTCAAATAGGATCAGGACCAAGTAGCACCTACAGGCACAAGCAGTCATGGGAAATAATCCAACTAATTTAAATGTTGGTGTTTTTCACATTTCGTTTTTACCTCAACAGACTTATTTGGTATCATATTATGATCAAAAAAATGGATTTCAGGTTGAATTTGGGGAGATGAGTTTGTATGAGAACTACATTCAGCTATCTGGTCATTCAATGCTCACTAGTCGAACATTTGTTAGGAATCACATAGGAAACTGGATTATGTCCAGGGTTTGGGGTCAGAGGTCTGGGTTAGGTTCCCGTTCTTCTATGCACTTGCTAGATGGCCTTAATCTCTCTGCCTTGCATTTTTTTTTTT
>NW_012148397.1:2939149-2939985 GCF_000956105.1 Propithecus coquereli | reverse complement strand
TTGGAAAGGGGGCAGGGGTGGGTTTTTGTTCTTTTATGTATTGTTGATGGGGGCTTTTGCCATACAGTGGCAGAGTTGAATAGTTGTATCATCCACAAAGCCCACCTGGCCCTTTACTGACCTCTGGTTTATACAATGACCTGGACATAGATTCTAAAACATTTTAAACCATTAAAAACATTTATTATTATTTTGACGCAGATATATGTAACAATCCACTTGTGAAAATCTCACAGGCTATTGAGGGGAACGGAGTGTCAAAAAATAATTAATACCATATGACTGATGCTATAATAAAAGCCTATACCGCAGGCTTATAGGCTGCCAAGAAGAGAATAATTAGTTCTGCCTAGGAGGAGGGGTTGGCCTCACAGAAGAAGAAATTAGTCTTGGCGTCTGATTCCATGTGTTCAGGAAAGATTGTACTTTACCTCTCTGTGTCTCCAAGCAGCTGGTAGGGCTGTGAGCACAGCTTCCCAGGAGAATGGCTACTTAACTCCCTTCGCCTCCACCACTAGATTTTTTAAATATTTCATTTCAAGAGTTAGTCAGTAAGAACAGATAGTAACTGGACCAATGGGTCTGAGGCCTTCTTGGAAATAACACATTTTTTAACACAAAAGATTCAGGACAGGAAGGCAAAAGGTGGCAGATTTTAAGTGAAGCAGTAAAAGTTGAGGTGTTAGGATACCTAGGTATTAGAAACTGCGTGTTAGGAACCCCACTAGCCAAACTGTGGAAAATTGGAGCATGAGCACAAACAATGGTGGTAACAGATTATAACCACACAGAATAAAGTAAAAATCCATAAGAACATACCAACATAACTTTAAAAA
>NW_012148397.1:2936824-2938712 GCF_000956105.1 Propithecus coquereli | reverse complement strand
ACTGGACCAGATTTTTTTTTCTTTTGTTATAAAAATCATGAGTACAGTAATGGGATAAATTTGAATAAGTTTTATAGATTAGATTTTTTAATGGTATTAATTTTCTGATTTGATTATTGTTCTGTGATTCTGTAAAATAGACAGAAAAAAATCTTTGTTCTTAGGAACTACCGCACTGAATATTACAAGAAAGGGGGATCGAGTCTGCCATTTACTCTCAAATGGTTAGGGGAGGGGGAATTATAAATAAATCTGATAAAATATTAAGATTTGGGACATCTGGGTGAAAGGGATAAAGGAATTATCGGTACTCTTTTTGCAGCTTTTCTGTAGGTCTGAATTCATTTCAAAACAAGTTAAAAAAAAAAATACAACCTTGTATGTTATGAAAGACAGACTTACAGAACACAAGCTCTAGGATCAGACCTAACTGGATTACAACGTTTGAGCCCAGATGGATTAGCTGTGTGATGCTGAGCAAGTTATTTAGCCTTTCTGAGCCTCAGCTTTCTCATTAATAAAATAGAAAAAACAGTACTTCTCGGGTTGATGTAAAGACAGTGCAGTTACTGTGAGTAAAACTCTTTACATAGTGCTGGACAGCTCCTGAGCCTGCCCATCCACGAACCTCTGAGGTTGTCCAAGACTCTCAGTAAACTTGGTAGCTGACAACAATTTTTTCACGCCCTGCCGGTTTCAGGCTTTGTTTATGAACTTGGCTGCATTGGATGGCTATGCTACTAGGTTCCAGCTTTGTCTCTAAAATATGCTTTGTAGAAAAACTAATAAATGCTATAACCAAACTAAAAGTTTAACACCTCCTTCTTCCCCAGTGTGGCTCCTTGTTCTCCTCCAGCTCAGAAGAGCATTCTCTTTGCTGACCCGGTTTCCAGGCCTTGGAGAGATTACGTGGGGAAGAAGGGTAAAAAGACAAGGGCAGTTTGGTTACGAAAATGAGAGAGGTGAGGGGTTTAGGCTGGGAGAGACTGCTGCGAAGATGTGAGGAAGTATTGCCCTGGATTAGACAGGGGATCAGTGTTACCGTTTTTGAACGGAAGGGAGTTACTTTTTATTTACTTTGAATTGTTAGACTGTGGCGGTACATGGTGATGGCTGGAGTTAGATCACCTGCTGTTTCCACTGTCCCTTCTTAGCTCCCAGCAAGGTGATATTCTTAGAAGACAATCAAGAAGGACTTTTCTTCCCTGCCAGCCACCCACCCCTATATCCTCCATTGACGTGCTGAAAGGCGGTGCCACCTTGTCCTAATTAGGACAAAAATAAAGAAGAAAAATACAATATCAGTCATTTTGGCAGGAATGGATTAGGTAAAATTTTGATGGGATATGGTATTTTTACTGTTGGATAGACTGTAGGTTGTCCTGTTTTACTTTTTAAAATGCACAACTTTTAAATTACACTGGCTACTCCGGCCTCCATTAATCCCTGGAAGCTTTACATACATTTTCTCACTCTCTCTGTGAAGAAGTGCTGTGAGTTGAGTTTTTCTTCTTATTTCAAATAGAGAGAATGAAGTTGATAAAAGTCGCTCACTTAAATACACACAGTAAATGGAGAAAGGCCACGGCCTTAATACAGACAGCCCATGTGACCCTTATTCAATGTGGACAATTATCTTCTGTCCCTCTCTTTACTCCCCTCTGGAGGTTTAATGGGATAAGCCACTATCTTCTCTTTTAGGATGGCTACCTGCAGTCACGAATCCCCAATCCTTATCACAGAAGTACATTGGCGGTGTTTTGAGATGTATGTACTTGATATTTTCCTTTTCGGTCTCATAAGCTCTTCAGGATCTTTTAAGATAAAACCATTTCATAAACGTAGCTGCATTACAGAGTAAAATACTTTATCAGGGACTTCAAGAAAA
>NW_012148397.1:2920709-2936774 GCF_000956105.1 Propithecus coquereli | reverse complement strand
AATTACACTGGCTATTCCGGCCTCCATTAACCCCTGGAAGCTTTACATACATTTTCTCACTCTCTCTGTGAAGAAGTGCTGTGAGTTGAGTTTTTCCTCTTATTTCAAATAGAGAGAATGAAGTTGATAAAAGTCGCTCACTTAAATACACACAGTAAATGGAGAAAAGCCACGGCCTTTATTAATACAGACAGCCCATGTGACCCTTATTCAATGTGGACAATTATCTTCTGTCCCTCTCTTTACTCCCCCCTGGAGGTTTAATGGGATAAGCCACTATCTTCTCTTTTAGGATGGCTACCTGCAGTCACGAATCCCCAATCCTTATCACAGAAGTACATTGTCGGTGTTTTGAGATGTATGTACTTGATATTTTCCTTTTCAGTCTCATAAGCTCTTCAGGATCTTTTAAGATAAAACCATTTCATAAACGTAGCTGCATTACAGAGTAAAATACTTTATCAGGGACTTCAAGAAAATTACATTAGCCTATGCCTCTGTTTCATGGAGCTGCACCATTGGGATTGTTTCATAAATACAGAGCGGGCCCACTATGGGTTTATTGGATCTCAGGGATCACCATTCCTTTTTCTCTTTGGCCTGTTTCCATTCCAGCATTTGCGCATTACACTGTACAGACTGAGAGTCGGAGTGTTTTGAGACCTCCCACACAAAGTGACTTGGGAGGTCTCAAAAGCCCACAGCCCCACTGGGCACTGGCTGTTCCCTGTGTGCACAGTGGAGCGTGGGACTCCCACAAAGCAGCTGCCGATGTTGAACTGCCTGTGGAGTCCGACTGGGCGAACAGGCTGGGTGTCTCTGTTCTTCCCTGTGGCTTTCTAGGAGGCTTGCTAGCGCTCCCGTAGGAGTGCGAGTACAAGGGCTTCAGAAGGAAGCACGAAAACGCTGTTCCCACGGGCTTCCCACCTCAAGGGGAAATGGGTATTTCATGCATTTCACCAGTACATACAGAAACTTCACCTAATTTTATGGAGTGCTTACTGCACACTGGGAATTGTGCAAGGTAGGTGTGGAGGGTGCCGCGGGCACACACGAGTCAGCTATGTGCTTTCCCCCAGGGATTATACATTGTAATGGGGAACTGGGTCTACATAAATCATTACAGAATTTGTTATAGAATTACAGTTGTGATTAGAGCTACAAAGGGAAGGCAGACTATGAGAAAACATAAGAGGGAACAGATTCACCTAAAATGTGGAATTAGAGGGGAGTTTGTGAGGATGTGATGGGGTGAAGCCATGGCAGGGGGCAGCAATGACTTAGGAGGTGCTGAGATAGAAAGTTCCTTGCAGAATGGACAGAGCTCATGAAGGTGTGAAGGAGGAGAAGTGACGTGCACCCCAGGAGCTCAGCACTGAGGTCTGGGTCGGGGAGACTGGCCAGAGATTGTGCACAGAGGACCTTGTAGGGACTGTGTCCTTGTAGCAGAGGGGAACAGTAGAAGGATTTCAAGCAATCAGTCTCTAGGTTGGGAGGGTGACATGCTTAGTACTGCATTTCTGAAAGCCCATGCTGGCTGCTATGGGGGAATGGAGTGGAGCAGGAATGCAAAGAGCATATGGTACATCATTTCAGAAATTAAATGAAAGGTGAGAGCTGCTTGAATTAAGCTGATGACGTGTATGAGACAAGTTGAGTGATTTTAGGTCATGCTAAGGACTAGTTGGGCCAGTGCTGGGCTCTGGGGATAAAGCATGAGGTGCTCTTTGGAGAGAAAAGAGACGACTCGATCCCTTGGAGCTGTGTTATGATGCAGGATGCGTAACAGGCCAGCATGCGCGGGCGTCAGATGTTCAGCTTTACCCAAGGTAGGCTTCCCAGAGGCCTTAATACTTGAGCTAACACTTGGAATTTTGAGAGCTTTTTATACCTCACATAAGACTTTCTTTTCCTCCCTCCCTCCATCATTCTCTTCTTTTTTTTTCTTTCATTCTTTATCTATTTCGTGTTTTCTTTCCAGTTATTTCTTTAACATAGCTGCCTCATCATACATGTTGCCTAAGGGTATGAAGATCAAGGAGGTTTTATGTATTACTAGAAAAAAATATATATCACTTATAAATTAAATTTTTTAAAAAAGGGGAAAGAAAGAAAAAAATTTAACATTTTCCTGAATTATTATTATTTTTTATATATATATCATTTCCCTGATCCAACTTTTTAAAGATATTTTTCCTAAGATTCCAGGTCATTAGTGACCTTTAGTAAATAAAATTATTAAAACTTTCAGTTTCTTTCTGTTTCATAAATCTTGCATTTCAGAGCAAAACAAGTGCAGTACGGTTATAAGATACTAACACCTTGAGATCTGTTTTAAAAAAAGGCTTCAATGAAGCAACCAGTTTTCAGAAATGAGATGCAAAGAGAAGAGCAGCTACCAGAGGTGTTCTCTGGCCTTCACAACCCATCTCACCGGCCAAATGCTCGGAGTTCCACATGCATGTCCGTCAGACCCTCTTCTGGATCTTTTTGATAGCCACACCTGTCCATCCTCTGTCATAGCAGCTGCACGCACCCCTCACTGTGCATGGATTCCATCTTCGCTAACTTTCTTTGTTTGGTTTTGCAAACTAACATAGGCATCTGTACTAGTTCCTTATCAGTGCAGTAACACCACAAACTTTGTGCCAAAAAACAACACGAATTTATTCTCTCATGCTTCTAGAGGCCAGACATCCTAAATCAAAGTGTCAGCAGGGCCACGCTTCCTCTGAAGCCTCTAGAAGAGGATCCTTCCTTGCCTCATCCATCTCCTGGTGATTCTTGGCATTCCTTGGCTTTTGGCCACACCGCTCTCATCTCTGCCTCGTGGTCACACCACCCTCTCCCCTGTGTGTCTATTTTCCTCTGTCTCTTACAAGGCCACCTGTAATAAGATTTAGGGTCCATCAGATAATACAGGAGTATTTGATCTCAAGATTCTCAACTTAATTACATCTGCAAAGATTCTTTTTCCAAATAAGCTAATATTCACCGGCTCCTGGGATTTGATGTGGATATCTCCTGGTGGGCCATTTCTTAGCCTACCACAGCATCTACGTCATTTTGCCAAGGATTTACACCCAAGAAAAGGGCATATCCCAGGGCTTCTGTCAGTCTAGGGTTTCTCTGCCTTGGCACTACTGATATTTGGGGTAAATTCTGTGTGGTGGGGGCTGGCCTGTGCACTGCAGAGTACTGACAGCATCACCGGCCACCTCCCACTAGAGGCCAGTGGCAGCCCTCGTTACAACTATGTCAACCAGAAGTGTCCCTAGACATTGCTATTTATCCTCTCAGGGGCAAAATCACCCCCTAGAGGTGAGAACCAAAGATGGAATCAACCAGGACAGTGCTATGGAACAGTGTGCTCTCACGCCTGGCTACACACTGGAATCCTGTGGGTAATTCTGAAAACTACCGATGTCAGGGCCCAGCCCCAGAGGATCTGATTTAGTTGGTCTGGGGTGAGGCCCAGGTACTAGGACTTTTTAAGTCCCCTGCTGATTCTTATGGACAATAGACCGTGAACCACTGATGTAGACAGTAGGGGCTCCATAATAGTTTGTTGAATTGCAGGGAGCTCATTTCAACTCTTTATCATTTGGACCCTGAACTTATATATAACCTAATATATACCCAGATGATCTGACCACCAGAAAGAAGCCTGAAGAAAAAGAAGAAACATCACCTTCTGTTCTGTTTCCTTAGAACCCTGGGTTAGCAACTTTTTCTTTTCCAAGGTCCCCTCTGAGGTGGGTGCAGGGGAAGGAGAACAGTGGCACTAATCAAGAGCCTGCCTGTTAGGCCTGGCAAGACCCCCTCCTCACCCGCTAGGTGTGGGAAGTCACATCTTGTCTCTGGGCCTCAGTGTCCTTGTCAGGAAGGTGGAATGTGAGCCGGAATGAAGCCGAAGTCATTTTGGCTACACTGTGCTGACACTAGTTCCAGGGACGCAGGGAGGCCGTGGCAGTTACAGACTTGCATTGCCATCAAGCAGTAGAAGCAAAACATCTGCTCTGGCCCCTCAGCTGTAGCTCACAGGAGTCATTGCCAAGGCAGAAGCCAACATGGAATGTCCCAGCAATGAAACAACTATCCATATTTTGTGTTACGCCTTTTACCCCTCCAAATCACAACATAAAATAGAAATACATGTACTAAAAATGATTTGTATCAAGTTCTTCCTATAATTAAAAACCACAATGGACTTGTTTGCATTAACAATTGTTATTTAAAAAAAAAGAGAAAACACACTACAACCTTGCTGCATACAAATGAAAGACAAAATCTTCTCTGTGATGTGCTTATACAAAGAAGTTCCCTACGAGATATCAGAAATAAACTTAAAGGAGAACTTTGCTGTCCATCACTCTTGTTTCTGTGTTGCACATTCTTGTGGTTACTCTACCTGCTAGAGTGAAATGGAAACCTAGCTGCTATTTTCTTCATGAAGCCCAGAGGACGAAGAGATTGTTCTTGAGATCCAGGCTGAGTGGACAATTTTTGCTGTGATGATGCCATGCTTTCTACTGGGCACATTTATAGACATTGTCCATTTTCACTCTCTCCAGCTCCCACGTCTCCCCCTGGCTCCAGACTCCTATTTCTAACCCCTTACCCAAGGTTTCCATGGGGGAATTTAATAGGCCCTCACCTCCTCCCCAGGTCAGCTCCTGCCCATGTCCTCCCATTGTCAAGAAAATAGGACCACCATGCACCAACCAGCCCAAAGCATAGAAATCCTCTTGGAATCCTCTCTTTTGTCCCAATTTCCATGAGCAGTGCTGTCCAACCATCAATTACATTGTCAGTATCTGCCCTGATCCTACTGCTTCCACCACCTCGCCCCACCCATGCTATGCTGTGACACCCTCGCTCGTCTCTCACTGGCCGCTGCAGACACTCCCTTCTGGCCTCTCTGCTTCTGCATCTACCTTCTCTCCATGAATTCTCGACCCATCAGCCAGAAAATATTTTCAAAACATAAATAGGATAGCATCACTTCATTGCTCAAAACTACTCAATGGAATGTAAAATGGTACGACCACTCTGGAAACCCGTATAGCAAGTTTTTTATAAAACAAAACATGCAGTTATTATATAACCCAGACATTACGCTTTGGGGCAATTTCATCTCAGAGAATGAAAACTTCCATTAAAAGAAAAACCTGTACACAAATGTTCATAGCTGCCTTATTCATAATTGCTAAAAATTGGAAACAACCCAGATATCCCTCAGCAGGTAAATGGTCAAACAAACTGTGGTGTGTCCACATCACAGAACAGTACTCAGCAATATAAAGGAATTTGTGAACTTACATAGAAAAAGGAACTTTACAAGTAAAATTAAAGTTGTTAATTAGTTGACCTTAAAATAGAGAGATGACCCTGGATTACCCAGATGATCCAAAAGGGTCCTTAACACATTGACTGCCACACTCGAGAAAAATTTTTTTTCCTTGGGGCCACAGTGTTTTATTATGAAAATAGAATAAGAACTTTGAAAACAAAACGATCCTTTCTAAGTTGATGAAAAATTTGTTACTGACTTCTATTCACTGAATTTACATTTTTAGAATTAAATTTGCAATATTAATTGTAACAATAAGAACATCAACAAGTAAGATTTTCATGAACCAACTGCAGGGTTTTGCTTCATGAGGCCCCAGACTCAAAACTAGCATGAGTTAAATACAACTCACATGGCAGTTAATGTGTTAAAAGTAGAGAGGGAGGAGAAGAAAGAGTGGGAAGGAGACGTTACTGCAGAAAATATGGTCAGAGAGATGAGACTTCAGTGGCTTTGAAGATGAAGGCAGGGGCCGTGAGCCCCTAGAAACTGGAAAAGGGAAGAGAATGGATTCTGCCCTCAAGCCTCCAGCAAAGGAGGCAGCCCTGCAGACACCGGTGGCGTGTCCCAAGCCACAAAGTCTGTGGTAAATCATTACAGCAGAAATAGGAAACTAATACAGGAGGCAAAACGTCACCTCCCCCCAAATGCCAAGCAGTTTTGAGTGAAATGAATGTCCTTTAATTATATTGCCATCACCAATGCTTTCTTGTCCCTGTCATCTGTTTTTATTTTTAAACATGAGTTTGGAAAGTAGGGAAGATGCAGAAAGGTAAACATGAATTGTAAAGTAGAGGCTTTCCAAATAACACAAGAAATTTTCTTGTTTTGTATATGCCCTTGCTGTGAAAGATAATTATTTATATCAGAAAGGGAAATGTCAGGTATTGGTTACAGCTGTCAGATCATGAACACTTCTGGGGGTGCCTCATTTCTCGCCAAAATATTGTGCTATGTAGATTTCAGTGACACCATAAAAGTCTAAGCATATTTCAATTTGATCTTTAATCTTCTCTTTTTGCACTAGGAAATTCCTGGCGTGGATTTCATTCATTCCAACATCACCCCAAATGGAATGTCGAATTTAGCTCTCAGGCTAGAATGTGCTTGTTTGCCCAGATAAATGTGCCCAGAGGCCTTCAGGCAGGGCATGCGCTGCCTTGTTGGCCCCAAGTTAACCATTTGTCCTTCCTGCCTTCCCCCTGCCTGCTGCTGGTCTCTGAAGACAACGAAGGCCACTGAGCCTGTGACGTCTGAGTTGAACGACTCCTAAATGGATGTCATGGGCTCAGACATTTCTACAGAGCTCCAGACCTAACTTTCCACACCTGTCTGATATCTCCGTGTGTGAATCCCTGACCACTCACCTTGACTAATGCTGTGCTTGTTGTCTTCCTCTCAAACTTGCTCCTCCCCCAGCATTCCCCATCTTGGCGAACTAGAATAGTTCACCAAATAATCAATTTTCTTAAGCTAAATCTGCTACATTTCTCTCTCTGCCATACCCCTGACACTGGACCACCCCTTGGGTCTTTTCAATTCTGCCTTCTAGATTTCTCTTTTCTGCATCCTTTCCTTTCTATCCTTACTGCCTCTGCTGAAATTCATGCTTAAATGGGGGAATTGAAGTCAGGTCACATTTATCAAGCATGGACAACATACCAGATACCGGTTTAAGCACTTTTGTGTGACTCATCTCCGCCATTCCTCCCTGCAACACTATGAGGTAGGTATTCATATTATTCTCATTTTTAGAAGCAGAGACGGGTGCTGAGAAAGGTCAAGGATCTTCTCCAAGGGCAGACAGCAAAGAAAGGGCAGAACTGAATTCTAGCTGAGGTACAGATCACCCTGGGGTCTGAAAATAGTTATTAATTTGTGAGTTTACTGAGAATGAGAGAGCTGTGGTCCCTCACTCCATCTTTGCCGTCCCTTAGACAAGTGTGGATACCTCAGGGAAGCAGAGTAAGAAGAGAGTGAAGAGGACTCTGTCTTGCCTTATGTAGAAATGGGCATATACAAGGGTATGCGCACACGCTCCCCAGCCACTGTGTCTCCAAAAGTGGTAATAACTGGTAACAGTGAAAGCAAGTTTAAGAAATATTGATTGTAGTAACTAACACTAGCCACCATTTATTAAGTGCCCATCATTGGCTAGGCATTTCCTAAGCATATATTATCCCACTTAATGCATACAATATCCTTGTGAGGAAAGAAAGCTCAGAAAAATTAAGGAAATTGTAAATATCATGACACTAACAAGTGATGCATCCAGACCCTTTTGAGTCAAAAGCTGTCGTTCTTAATCACTGTGTGATACTGCCCTGCACTTTTGTTCAGCCCAGGATGTGGGTTCAGAAGACAGCAGGGGGCATGTACAAGCTATGTGTTCTTGGAAGCACTTAACCTCTCTGAGTTCAGGTCTGTCATTTGTAAAGTGGGCATGGTACTGCCAACCTCCTGGTGACCTTTATCTATCTTGAAGTTCCAATATCTGACCTTATTGGCTTGGAAAAGTGTCTGGTTGGCAAAAAGTAGTATAACTCCAGTGCCCTTAACTCTGCCAAGATTGCACATGATTGGAAGGAAAATTCACTTATTTCTCCAGAATAGTTTTACATAAATGAATTACCGGAAACTGCTTTTTTTTTTTTCCCCCCCCAGAAGAAAGACCAACATTTCCTGATTTTTCTTGCAGCTGATTTGGTTATGTGACCAATTGCCGGTCAATGCAACATGAGCGGAGGTGGTGGATGCAACTTCCCAGTTGTATATTTCGGGAGAAAGGGTATGCCTTCTGCTTCCCCTTTCGCACTGACTGGGATGAGATGTGGTAGTAAGCCATCTGGGACCACGAGGACAGAAACCACATTGCACAGATGCCAGAGAACAAGCGAGAAGCCAGGTCTCAAAGATTCAGCCTCCTACAAAGCTCTCAGACAGATTTGCTTCTCTCCAGTTCTGTCTCTAAGCAACACGGTGGGGCCACTGCATCAGTCTAGAATCGCTGTGGCTGGTTATGGCCAGACCATCGCTTGGGAGAGTAGTACATACTATAATATACATCACCCTTATTGGAGCCACTTCTGCTTGGGATCTTTGCTATGGCATCAGGATCCACATCCTAACTAATGTAAGGAGGAAACAGAAATCCAATGGGCCACATGCTACTGAAAAAGTACTACTTGAAGCCTATCTTATGCAAAGTCTCCAATGCAAAAGAATCTGGCACATCCTAGGGGCAGTAAGAGATGTGGTTTGGCTCTGCTCAACTTAGGTATCTGGGCAAGGGAGTTGCTGAAAATGAAACCAGAGGAGTCATTAGAGGCTGGGTCACGAAAGGTGTACTCTGCCTTTTTAAAGCAAATGGATTTGAACCTAAGAGCAATGGCAATTCAAAAAGAGTTTTAAAGAGGAGCAGCATGAAACTTCTGAGCTTTAGCATAATCCTTCAGCTGCCCTTTGGAGCAGAGATTGGAGAGTCAAGACTCCGGAGTCAGGAAGACGAGTCTGCAGGCAGTAGATGATGGTGGCTTGGACACAGGGTGAAGACGAGGATGGAGAGAAGGAGAAGGTTAAATCGTTAAGACCTGATTGGTCGGTGAGTGAGGGAAGCTGGAGGAAGGACCAAGAATCATGCCCAAGTTTGTGGTTTTGGCAATAGCGTGGTGAGTAGCATGCTTGATTTCCATGCATTGGAGAAAAAACAGGTTTGAGGCTAGGTTGGAGCTGAAGGTTGGTGGATAGATTGTGAGTTTAATTTTGTACTTGTAGAGTTTGATGTACTAGATACATACCAAGGGCAGTGTCTAGTAAACCGAGTTAAAAATAATAAATCCATGACTAAATGTCAATGATGGCATAGACTCTTGCTTATTTCATAGTAGAGCCTCAATTCAGCATTCTTATAACCACAGGAACCCTCAAACATTTTTGTTTTTCCAAATTAAATTGTATTCAGAATACCAGGAGATCAAGATAGAATCCCTTCAACCATCACAGTCCTTGTTAGCATCAACAGATTTTATTTCGATTATGCTGAGTGGAAGTCACACCCTAAGGCATTCTCTCTATTTACATTGCAAGCCGCTCATGGGGAAGAGGCTTTCCACGTCTTTCTTGTGTAGCTTACAATTAACCAGATAACAGCATTCACTGACAACCTAGCATTTTTGAGCAGAGCTTGCCTTGGATTCAGGATGAATCACAGGGATGCAATAGCTGCTTGCTATGAAGAGGATCCCAGCAACGACTAATCAGTACATCTCCTAGGGCAGTTCCTGTCAAAGTTAATTTTTCTCTAACTGAATTGTGTCTGTTTTTGTCCCCCCACTGTATTCACAGCACCTAACACAGTGCCTGATTCACAGTAAGTGCCAAATAAAAACAAAAATGAATACATGTTTAATGAACTGACACCTGTATATGCTTTAAATTCTAGCTATTTAGAAACTGTAGGCCAAAAACACTCTTGATGAAAACATGCATCACTGCACACAGTAGGGTTAACAAAACAACCCACAATCATAAACTAAATGGATAATTACGAAGCTAAAGTATTTAATCATTTATAAGTAAAAAGCAAGAAGTACAGGAACTGAGATTCAGGACCGATTTAAGTCAGCTCTGATAATACACTGATAACATCCTTCTTGAATGCTTTAGGAATTCTAAAAACCTAGGTTTGCAAATGCATGGTAGTGATTTTTATCCTTTTCCAAACAGTGTGAGGCGGGTAGCTTGCTTAATTGAACAGCATATTAAAGTTGTCAATAAACTCTAGGACTGTTTTGGAAAGAAATCTGGCAGTTTCTCAAAAGGTTAAAAACAGAGTTGCCATATGATTTAGCAACTCCATTCCTAGGTAGATTCCAAAGGGAAATAAAAACATATCTACACAAAACTCATGAACAAATTTTCATAGCAACATTATTAATAAGAGCCAAAAGGTGGAAACAACCCAAATGTCCATCAACTGACAGACGCATAAACAAATGTGGTATATCCGTGCAATGGAATATTATTTGGTGATGAAAAGAAATGAAGTTCTGATACATGCTGCAATAGGGATGAACCTTTAAAACATTATACTAAGTAAAAAAAAAAAGCAGACACAATCAATCACATATTGTATGATTCCATTTATATCAAATGTCCATGAAAAGGTAAATCTATAGAGATAGAAAGAGATTTTTCAGTTGCTAGGGGCTGGGGATGTGATGGGGGAAATCGGGCATGACTAAGGTATAGGATTTCTTTTAGGGTGATAAAAATGTTCTAAAATTGATCATGATGATGGTTGTACAACTCTGTAAATATACTAAAAACTATGGAGTTGTACACTTTAAATGAGTGAGTTGTATGTTATATGAATTATATCTCAATAAAGCTGTTGTTGAAAAAACAAAATTCCATGAAGCACTCATTTGGTAGGTTATTGTATATTGTATACTAGTATCCTTTAATCATAGTTAGTGATAAAATTCCGTGCAGGAGCACACCATCACAAGTGCCCTGTGACTTTGGATGTTATTGCAACTCCTGAAGCCTTAGCTTCCTTGTCGGCAGGACAGAAGTGCAGCAGATGCTACTGGCACCTGCTCACATAAGTATCTTTCTCTTGGTCCCTGTATCTCTCTACCTGAGGGCTCACCTCTCTTCCCTCCCACAGGATAAACCAGAAGTTCTGGGAAGTCGACTCCCCTGAAAGTGGGAGCTTCCTTGCTCATCATGGGGAGCAACTCCAAGGTGTGTTCTACACTGTCCCTAGATGTGCCAAAGGGGATGGAGTCCCATTGCCCATAGCAGCAACTGCGTGTCAATGTATCATGTATTGATTTCCTTTCCTTCCCCAGCTTACTTCATTCCCTACCTGGGCTTCTTCGCATCATCTCCCAAATAAACTATCTGCATGTACATCCTCATCTGAGTCTGCTTCTGAGAGAGACCAACCTAAGATAAGGAATAATTAGAGTGTCTTAATCTTAGTCTAGTGGGAGGATGAAACAAGAAGTTACTCATAGAGCATTTCAGCACTATGCCTGGCTACTTCGTAACTATTAGCTATTATCACTATTGTTATTGTTGTTGTTATTATTCAAACAAATAATTGACTTGAATTTTTTTTTTAATGAGGTCTTGGCCCTTCTGAAAGCCTGACTTGGCTTCGCTGTGTATATGAGAAATGCCAAGTCAGTATCATGCTTATTATTTCACCACTGAGAATCAGTTAATTATTTCCCTCCCCAGCAATTGACTCCAGGTTTTCAAAGACTATCTAACAAACAGCACAGATTAAGTAATAATTCATTCGCTCTCCCATGTTTTATTAATCAAAGACACACACACCTGCCAATCAGAGTTTCTGATCAGAATGAAATTACTAAGTTCATCACACAGATCTAATATCATTTCAGTCAAAAGCAAAAAAAAAAAAATCTTGATTTTTTTTTGTTAGTCTGTGAAGCCTTATCACTTGTAAGCATATGATTATATCAGATTTTCTGAAATATTTAAAATAGCTTGCAGACCTCCATTACGACCATCCTGGTCTCCTAAGACCCGGGAACCCCATGTTGACAATTGTTGATCTAATAAACCAAAATCCATTAACAACTATGCTTGTTTTTGTTATAAAAATTACAGCAATAAAATCTTTATTGCCATATTTGGCAATAACCTTTCTGTATATGATGAGAAAATAAAGGATAAATGGATGTTTAGGAATTTTTTTTTTTTTTTACCTTGACCTTTTCACAAAGAAATAGCCTCAAATCTAAGAGTGGCTGGATTACACTAAGATGCCAACCTATTTCAAGTTTCCTGCTATAATATTAAGACCTCATAGTCTATGAGGAAAAAGAAGAGAGAAAGGGGAAGAAGGAAACATGCAGCTTGGAACAGTAGAGCAAAGGCCATGTCTAATTCTCCACTGCTCAAAGCAAATGGCACTTACTGGCCGTGTGTTCACAAGCAGAGGTACTGAGAGCATTTGCTTGGCCCTCCGCATTTGCTCTCCCCTCTCTAGCCTGCTCTGTCCTTGGGCAGAGCACTCGGCAGCCTTGTCTTCTTGCTTCCAGCTGGGCTCAGCAAATGAGGAGCACCAGGGAGAGATCAGAGACTGGAAGGAGAACAAGACAGGGCGTCCATTTCCCTGGTTTCCTTCCAAGGGGTCCATGCAGGTCAGAAGCTGCCAGCACAGGGAGGATGGAGAATCATGAACGGTGGATCTGCAGGGGCCAAGGAGCTACACCTGTCCTACCAGGATTCCTGCTACATAAATAACATAAAGTTCATAGGATTGATATGACAATCAAATAATATGACCCACAGAAAACACCACACTGCCTAACACATGATAAAAAAAAAAATAGACATTAGCTACTGTTACTATATTCAAGGATCTGTAGAAAAATCCTGTTCATTCCCTGCCTTGTGAATAACAACAAGCACCTTTCCCCATATTACTGGGATCTAAACTCACATTACAGCCATCACTCACTGCAGGTAAGAGCATACATACCTGCATGAACACTAGCCGATGCTCATTGAGAGATTACTATTGGCCAGGGACTGTGCTAATTACTTTTCAAGTGTTGTCTCATTTAACACAACTGCACTATGAGGGAAGTAATTTAAAACCATTTTTTTACAGATGAGAAAGCCGAGGCTTAGCTTTGTGCAGTGGAAGCATAGTAGCCAATGAGGTTTATCCGAGGCGAGATTACTGCTAATTGAAAGCTGAGGCTAGCAGGGGTAAGAACGCTGCCCACACGCAAATGGTGGATAACTGGTAGAAGTGGCATTTGAACACAGGCCCATGACTTCGCAGGCAGCATCCATGTTTCCCAGTTTACAAGAGACCAATTCTTCAAAGCGAATCCAGAGCAATTTGATGGGCAAGGAATTGGGTTGTCTGAGTGTGGAAAAAACGCCTATGCATTTATCATTGTCAAAACTCCTTTTGAGAAAATATGCTGTATTTGTACATTGAATTCAGCCCCAGCACAACACAATGTTCCAGCGAAGCATACGGCAAAGTGACATGTGTTGAGATTGTGACCCTGTTGGGAGGGAGTCTTGTAAAACTTGCACCGAAGGAAAATGACAAACAAACAGATGTGGTGGTTTATTGGCCTCATCTCTTTGTGGCACCTCTGTGGCTCCTGGGAAGGAAACAGCACACAGAAAGACATGCTGAGTCTCCCAGGTCCCATGGGCATACAACAGCTGAGCCAGTGAGAGGATTTATGTTCTTTTTGTCCTTGAATAGTCATCAAACTCACTCCCTACAGGGGAGACAGTCAAGGACACCAGATCAAGCATGGGTCAGTGATGAATGGATCCCCTCTTTGGGGTTTCCCAGACCTCCCTCCACTTGAGCCATACCTGTGACTGTGTAAGGAAGCACATGGGAGCCCTGCAGACGCTGGCATTGGGGAAATTCTTGGTGGGCACCTCAACAGAACAGGACTGACTGTCATGGATGGAGCTTGTGCAGGGGTCTAGAGTTAGAATTCAAGTGTGGTCTCTTCTGGTGATGTGTGTCAGTGTATCCAAGGCCCCCATGTTGAGCTGTGTCCTGGGCTTGGGAGGAGATGGAAAGTCCTTTCCTACTTCAGCATGACCAATGTGAATAGCTGAATATCAGCATCTATTTCTTGTATCTATACCCCGAGCACAGACATGATGGAGCACATTATAGGAAGTCACTTGATATTTGTCTTGAATCAATGAAAAGCCACCCTCCTTTGGGAGCGCAGTCTTTCCTCTCTGGAGATTGGGACAGGGTGGGGGAAGGAGATAACCGCTAGCCGGATCACAGTCTCACAGTGATTCTACCCACTTTTGTAGGGTACAGAATCCTTACACATGGGCACGTGTACACACACATGCATCCCAAAACATGGCTATTCTTTCCTGTACCCTCACCTTCTGGCCAGAAATGATTGACCCAAGGGAAGGTAACTGAATCAAACTGGACCAATAAAATTCTTCTCAAACATTTGAAATTCAGGACACAGAAACATGGCAGTGGGCAATGTCTAAGCCAAAATGTAAGAGTGGAGAGTTCTAGGTTCACAAATTCCAGCAGCCAGACATGTTTTGGTTTCTTTGCCTTTATGATAAGACCCTGCTTTGATTCTATGTACACACTACTCTGCCACTGCTATAGGCTGAATTGTGTCTCCCCCACAAAAAGATATGTTGAAATCCTAACCTTCAGTGACTTTGTTTGGATATAGAGTCTCTACAGAGGTAATCAAGTTAAAATAAGGTCATTAGTATGGGCCCTAATCCAGTATGACTGGTGTCCTTACAAAAATGGGAAATTTGGACTCAGAGACAGACATGTGCACAGGGAGAAGGGCATGTGAGGGGGAAGGCAGAGATTGGGGTGATGTGTCAACCAGCTAAGGAATGCCAAAGGTTTCTAGCAAACCAGAAGCTAAGAGAAAGGCATGAACAGATTCTCCCTCAGAGCGCTCAAAAGAAAACAACCCTATCGACACCTCAATCTTAGACTTCTAGCCTCCAAAACAGATTGGCAGTAAATTTCTTTCGTTTAAGCCAGTTTGTGGCACTTTTTACAGTAGCCCTAGAAAAATGATACACCAACCAAGAATTTTCTTCTTCTTTTTCCTTGTCTGCTTATTATTAGTCAGAGTGGATTCCATTTGCTTGCAACCAAGAAAAACACAACTGATGCCCCAAGTAAACCACGGGTGAACAGAGATTCTGATTTCAAACGAAGTATCCTATTACTCACATAAGGGTTGTCGCTCCTATCAAACAACGAAAATTCATTTTGAATTTGGAAAGCAAAGCAACTTGTAATTAACGCAAAGGAGCTGTAACACAGAAACCAAGGAGATACACAGAGACCAAAGAGGGATAACTACAAAACAGTCTTTTTTAGACATGTGAAGGATAAGAAAAACAATTTGCTGTCAAGGAAGTTTTATTTCTCTGTTACTAGCACAAATGGCGGTAAACAAAGAAACCCTCAAGGACAAATAAATTCATTTTTGTCTCAGATACTATCATAGAAAAGACAACTATTGTAAAAATGCATGAATTAAAATATTGACCCTATTAAAAACTGTCAGGAGATTGAGTTGTGCCCCTTGAAAGATATGATCAACTCCTAAACCATAGTGCGACCTTATTTGGAAATAGGGTCTTTGCAGATGTCACCAAGTTAAGATGAGATCGTTAGGATGGACCCTAGTCCTACATGACTGGTGTCCTATAAGAAGAGCAAAATAACCATGTGAAGACAGACACACAGGGAGAACCCATGTGAAGACCAAGGCAGAGACTAGAGTGATTCAGCTACAAGCCAAGGAATGCCTGGAGCCACCAGAACCTAGAAGAAGCAAGGCAGGATCCTCCCTAGGGACTCTGAAGACAGCATGGCCCTGCCAACACTTTTATTTCAGACTTTAGAACTATGAGACAATATATTTTTGTAAGCTCCCCGGTTTATGGTACTTTGTTATGGGAGCCCTAGGAAACTAATACGGCCCCTCTTTCAAAATCTCTCTCTAGGTCACAGGGGAGGTTTACTCAGGGCAATTTTCTAAAGATTTGAGAACTCTCTCAAAATGTAGATTTGAAAGATTTTCATAATAACTGAATTCCCTACAGTAATTTTGAAAGTGCTATTAAATATTTAAAAAGTCTAAATAGGATATATATCATGAAAGTAA
>NW_012148397.1:2915896-2919179 GCF_000956105.1 Propithecus coquereli | reverse complement strand
TTTCTGAAGCTTTTTATTCTTTGGCCATCACCTCCCATGCAACTATTCTCTATTGCCCTTCTGCAAGTGGGAGGCAGAAGTAGGTAGATAGGTAAATATAGACAACAAGAAGAAGAGAGAGCTGGAGAATTACAAATAAAAATGGAGGCATTTGGCATCCAAACAGATGGTATGAATAACCGTGTACTCTTGTTGACAAGTAGATCCTACAAGCTTAAATAAAAAGTTGAAATACAAGCTGGCTATGATTGATATCAGCTAACTAGCATTGATGGTAATCAGAGATAGGAATAAGGAAGAGAGACAGTCTTAAACTTTCTTATAACATTTTCCCACACACACATAAATACTTACAAGGACTTTGGCCTACTGTTATTAGCAACAACTTGATTGTATTTATCCAATCTGTTATAGCATCATTTGTAATAAATATATGCATTCTAAATATAGATTTTGCTTAAAACACTTTCAACTTCACTCTGGTGATTGTATATATAAATCATATTGATGTTCAGTGAATTTCTAGGCATACGAATTTTATGTTATTGAACCATAAATTAGATATGTTGATTTCAGATTTTGTTTGGTTACTGAACCAATATTAAGTTTAATTTTATATGAGAAAATAGGACAATTTTAGTCAGAGTGCCAATCAGTAAAACATTTTACAAGTAATATTGCTATTTGTGTTTGAACTTAAATTTTTGAAAAATTCCTGATGTCCTTCCTTCCATTATTTGACCCATCTATTCATTGATCCATCCCTCCCTCCTACCTTCATTCACCCATTCCTCTTTTCCTCCCTTTCTCCCTCCTTCCATTCATTTATTCATTCACTTAATCAACAGATAGTTATAGGCATCTGGTATGTGCTAGATGTTGTAATAAACAGAGGGGAGAGTGTAAGTCAGAAAGACATGTAATCTTTCCTCTAGGAGCTCAGTTGATTGGGGGAAAGAGAAGTAGAAAGAAACTGTTACAAGGTACCAGAAAAAGTGCTATAAAAGTCAGAATTACAAACCACAGGATAGGCCAGCAGTGAAGACTACTTCCTTCAAGGAGCCATGGAAACTTCACATAGGAAGCGACAGCCAAGTTGGGGCCACCAAAGGAACTGAGAGTGTCCCTGGGAAAGCACTGGGAGGCAGAGTCTAGAGGTAGTTATTTTATCATGGCTACGTAACATTGTGCCCTCCATGTGCCTAAATCTTAGGAAATATTTTGAGGATAATACCACCTTTGCCCTGTCACAATGTCTCACTTCAATAATTTTTACACATTCAGCAAGATGGGGGGAGCAAAGTGAATCTTCCTTGTATTGCAAGTGGGACTTAGTATAGGAGGAAAGGGAGTTTTTCACACTGCGGTATGTTCGCAGGAAATGAGAAGGGGTCTCATCCAAAGCAAAACTAAGCAAAAACAAATCAATATAAAATCCTTGATATGTATTAATATCACAGAAAATGTTCTGAAGAGACATTTTTCTGTCATTATTGTTTTTTCATCCTTACAGAAATGGCCAATAGTGTAGAAAGTCTTGTTTCATATCCTATAGGGTCTTGGTCTCAGTTTTCACTCAATGGCTCAGGAAACATCATCTTAAAACCCATTTCTCACTTGATCCAGGGGTGTTCTGAGGATCCACACTAAGGGTCAGGCAACTAAGGCTCAAGGGTCAAATCTGGCTCATTGCTTGTTTTTGCAAAGTTTTATCAGAACACAGTCATGTCCATTTGTTTACCCATTGTCTATGGCCACTTGGAGGCTGCAGTGGCACAGCTGAGTGACCGCAAAAGAAACCTTACGGCCCACAAAGCTGAAAATATTTACTATCTTGACCTTTACAGAAAAAATTTGCCAACTCCTGATCTACGTTAAGATGCAAGTGAGAAATGTCTTTGTCCTACAAAAAGCTTTGCTTAATCTGTTTTCTCTTCATGGATAACACAAACAGAGTAAAATGACTATTCCCATTTTTGTTTTGGCTACCAGTAAGCTCAAAGAAAATTCCAGTAATTTTATAAGTCATGACTGTCAGATTACTAGCATATTTTCTACAGTTGATACTACAGATTTTAATTTATATTTCCCCCTGTGTATTTCTCAAATTTCTCTTTACTTTATTGAATGTTATTTGTATAAACTGTTTTACCTAGTACCTTGTGAAATGAAGTAGGAAATGGTTAGACAGCAATTAGATATATAGAGATAGATTGATAGGTAGAAATCCATCTATCTCTCACTAATCAATTAAAACCAAATAAATCCACAAGGCTCTATGACAAAATATGTACAGTTTTTAAAAAGGGCAGTAATGGGAAGGCACCCAGGGTTTCTCAATAGTGACACTATTGACATTTTCGGCCAGATAATTCTGTTGCGATGGGTTGTCCTGTGTGTTGTAGGGTGTTAGCAGCATCCCTGGCCTCTACCCACCAGAGGCTAGTAGCATTCTCCTCCCACCCCTACTCCACACTGTGACAACAAAAATTTTCTCCAGACATTGCCAAATGTCCCCTGGGAAGCAATCCTCTGCCCTCACCCCAGTCTAGAGAAAGCAGCTCCCTGTGCATTACCTCTCACTAATCTTCTGTCCAATTACTCTATTCTGTTAAGAGATCAACAATCCCATGAAAGAGTCTATTGAAGCTCACTGCAGACACAAAGTATTGGTGAACGTGGTGGCCAGTAATTCTCTTCCCATCAGGTTAAGTCATGCCTTGCAAGTCCTACAGCGAAAGCCCAGGCCTGGAGAATGTAATAAAACCAAATCCCATAAATAGGCTTCCAGATTAGAGCCCTTCCATAGCTTGTTCATTATGCTGGGCAAAGGCAGGTGAGGTTTGTCATGTATTCTCAGTTTTGGTAAGACGATTCTCCTGATCTCTAATGACAGTAATGAATTAAATAACAGCTAAGTAATGAATTGGGTAATTTCCTAAGGCTAGAGATCAAGAGAAATTAAATACTTACTCGTGAGGGGTTTGAGTTGATAAAGGACAATTTAAGAGCTTTCACAGCAGTGGAAGCAAGACCTGAATAAGATGCAGAGGACGATATCGCCTGGACCCTCTTTCTTGATAGACTGTGGAACCACTTGAAGCTGATAATCTCAGAAAATGCAAGAATATGTGCAATTACCTCAATGATGCAGCAAGCTGAATCACTTAAATTTGGTTCATTATTAGCGCATTTTGTCTTGTTTACATCAAGCATCAAGATACTGAATTGAGAGACATCTGCATAATTGATTATAGCAGTCTAAATTGTATCTCAATTGATA
>NW_012148397.1:2904837-2915846 GCF_000956105.1 Propithecus coquereli | reverse complement strand
ATTTACTGCTGATGTTCCAAGAAAATCTTCCTTAATATTTTTAGACTGAGATTAATGTATTTGCAGATAATTTTAGATTATAAAGAAGTCTAAACTGAACATCTGCTTTATTGTTTTGGTCCTAGAGTCAACCTTCTGGCTTAAAAATTTAGAAAGCAGATTTGGGGGGAGTAAATACATAATTTTGGCTTATACAAATAATTCACTCATGTGCTTTGGGAATCAAAATGGTTTTTCATTTCTTTGTTTTGATAGAAGATTTGCTTTAGAGTTCCTGGCTTTATTAAGCATTGTATGACAATGTCTTTCAATGCCCATTAAATAATGCCTAGTACAGTAAATGTTAAATTACCATGTTACATCTCCACAAATACATGTAAAGTCCATATGAATGCCAAATGAATTCAATATGGTCATTTCTATTACAATAAATGCCAAGTGAATTCAGAGCGATGAGGCACTTAAAATGTCATACATTTCCAACTAGTCCCATTGTGAATTCATTACTGCCATGTGACACCCATTCTTGTCAGGGTTACCATTTTAAATACGATTTCCAGCAGTTCATCATAAAATTCCATTTGAGGAATTGATTCTCATTGGAAATATGGAAAATGAACTCTAAGTCTGAGAACCCTAACCCTAACTTTGCTACGTTGGGATTCCCACTCTCATTCCCAAACTTACAAGTTTAAAATTTGGATAAAACACATGTAGACTAGTTATAGTTTTTGATATCTTATATCCAAAGAAAATTTTAATTTGATAAGTTTCTTCCTTGAACAAAGAAGTTTGCTTTGTATTATTTTTATTAATTGAGGCAGGTATATCAGAATCACACGTAATAGACAAATGGGAAAACTGAGACACCATAAGGTAATTATTTCAGTCAAGACACAAGCATAGACAATCTCTGATTTCATGATCTAATATTTCCATTTTCCCAGGCTTATTCAAAAATCCACTCTGCAACTTCAAGTTTGTTTTAATTTCTGAAGCTTTTTATTCTTTGGCCATCACCTCCCATGCAACTATTCTCTGTTGCCCTTCTGCAAGTGGGAGGCAGAAGTAGGTAGATAGGTAAATATAGACAACAAGAAGAAGAGAGAGCTGGAGAATTACAAATAAAAATGGAGGCATTTGGCATCCAAACAGATGGTATGAATAACCGTGTACTCTTGTTGACAAGTAGATCCTACAAGCTTAAATAAAAAGTTGAAATACAAGCTGGCTATGATTGATATCAGCTAACTAGCATTGATGGTAATCAGAGATAGGAATAAGGAAGAGAGACAGTCTTAAACTTTCTTATAACATTTTCCCACACACACATAAATACTTACAAGGACTTTGGCCTACTGTTATTAGCAACAACTTGATTGTATTTATCCAATCTGTTATAGCATCGTTTGTAATAAATATATGCATTCTAAATATAGATTTTGCTTAAAACACTTTCAACTTCACTCTGGTGATTGTATATATAAATCATATTGATGTTCAGTGAATTTCTAGGCATACGAATTTTATGTTATTGAACCATAAATTAGATATGTTGATTTCAGATTTTGTTTGGTTACTGAACCAATATTAAGTTTAATTTTATATGAGAAAATAGGACAATTTTAGTCAGAGTGCCAATCAGTAAAACATTTTACAAGTAATATTGCTATTTGTGTTTGAACTTAAATTTTTGAAAAATTCCTGATGTCCTTCCTTCCATTATTTGACCCATCTATTCATTGATCCATCCCTCCCTCCTACCTTCATTCACCCATTCCTCTTTTCCTCCCTTTCTCCCTCCTTCCATTCATTTATTCATTCACTTAATCAACAGATAGTTATAGGCATCTGGTATGTGCTAGATGTTGTAATAAACACAGGGGAGAGTGTAAGTCAGAAAGACATGTAATCTTTCCTCTAGGAGCTCAGTTGATTGGGGGAAAGAGAAGTAGAAAGAAACTGTTACAAGGTACCAGAAAAAGTGCTATAAAAGTCAGAATTACAAACCACAGGATAGGCCAGCAGTGAAGACTACTTCCTTCAAGGAGCCATGGAAACTTCACATAGGAAGCGACAGCCAAGTTGGGGCCACCAAAGGAACTGAGAGTGTCCCTGGGAAAGCACTGGGAGGCAGAGTCTAGAGGTAGTTATTTTATCATGGCTACGTAACATTGTGCCCTCCATGTGCCTAAATCTTAGGAAATATTTTGAGGATAATACCACCTTTGCCCTGTCACAATGTCTCACTTCAATAATTTTTAAACATTCAGCAAGATGGGGGGAGCAAAGTGAATCTTCCTTGTATTGCAAGTGGGACTTAGTATAGGAGGAAAGGGAGTTTTTCACACTGCAGTATGTTCACAGGAAATGAGAAGGGGTCTCATCCAAAGCAAAACTAAGCAAAAACAAATCAATATAAAATCCTTGATATGTATTAATATCACAGAAAATGTTCTGAAGAGACATTTTTCTGTCATTATTATTTTTTCATCCTTACAGAAATGGCCAATAGTGTAGAAAGTCTTGTTTCATATCCTATAGGGTCTTGGTCTCAGTTTTCACTCAATGGCTCAGGAAACATCATCTTAAAACCCATTTCTCACTTGATCCAGGGGTGTTCTGAGGATCCACACTAAGGGTCAGGCAACTAAGGCTCAAGGGTCAAATCTGGCTCATTGCTTGTTTTTGCAAAGTTTTATCAGAACACAGTCATGTCCATTTGTTTACCCATTGTCTATGGCCACTTGGAGGCTGCAGTGGCACAGCTGAGTGACCGCAAAAGAAACCTTACGGCCCACAAAGCTGAAAATATTTACTATCTTGACCTTTACAGAAAAAATTTGCCAACTCCTGATCTACGTTAAGATGCAAGTGAGAAATGTCTTTGTCCTACAAAAAGCTTTGCTTAATCTGTTTTCTCTTCATGGATAACACAAACAGAGTAAAATGACTATTCCCATTTTTGTTTTGGCTACCAGTAAGCTCAAAGAAAATTCCAGTAATTTTATAAGTCATGACTGTCAGATTACTAGCATATTTTCTACAGTTGATACTACAGATTTTAATTTATATTTCCCCCTGTGTATTTCTCAAATTTCTCTTTACTTTATTGAATGTTATTTGTATAAACTGTTTTACCTAGTACCTTGTGAAATGAAGTAGGAAATGGTTAGACAGCAATTAGATATATAGAGATAGATTGATAGGTAGAAATCCATCTATCTCTCACTAATCAATTAAAACCAAATAAATCCACAAGGCTCTATGACAAAATACGTACAGTTTTTAAAAAGGGCAGTAATGGGAAGGCACCCAGGGTTTCTCAATAGTGACACTATTGACATTTTCGGCCAGATAATTCTGTTGCGATGGGTTGTCCTGTGTGTTGTAGGGTGTTAGCAGCATCCCTGGCCTCTACCCACCAGAGGCTAGTAGCATTCTCCTCCCACCCCTACTCCACACTGTGACAACAAAAATTATCTCCAGACATTGCCAAATGTCCCCTGGGAAGCAATCCTCTGCCCTCACCCCAGTCTAGAGAAAGCAGCTCCCTGTGCATTACCTCTCACTAATCTTCTGTCCAATTACTCTATTCTGTTAAGAGATCAACAATCCCATGAAAAAGTCTATTGAAGCTCACTGCAGACACAAAGTATTGGTGAACGTGGTGGCCAGTAATTCTCTTCCCATCAGGTTAAGTCATGCCTTGCAAGTCCTACAGCGAAAGCCCAGGCCTGGAGAATGTAATAAAACCAAATCCCATAAATAGGCTTCCAGATTAGAGCCCTTCCATAGCTTGTTCATTATGCTGGGCAAAGGCAGGTGAGGTTTGTCATGTATTCTCAGTTTTGGTAAGACGATTCTCCTGATCTCTAATGACAGTAATGAATTAAATAACAGCTAAGTAATGAATTGGGTAATTTCCTAAGGCTAGAGATCAAGAGAAATTAAATACTTACTCGTGAGGGGTTTGAGTTGATAAAGGACAATTTAAGAGCTTTCACAGCAGTGGAAGCAAGACCTGAATAAGATGCAGAGGACGATATCGCCTGGACCCTCTTTCTTGATAGACTGTGGAACCACTTGAAGCTGATAATCGCAGAAAATGCAAGAATATGTGAAATTACCTCAATGATGCAGCAAGCTGAATCACTTAAATTTGGTTCATTATTAGCGCATTTTGTCTTGTTTACATCAAGCATCAAGATACTGAATTGAGAGACATCTGCATAATTGATTATAGCAGTCTAAATTGTATCTCAATTGATATATCCTTAAGGGCAAGGCCAGACTTATATCTCTTTGTTCCCCAAAGTGTCTTGGATGTAATAAATGCTCAATAAATATTTGATCAATTTGATAGAGGCTGGTGGTTTTATCCACAGATATTGCATCAGACATACACTGCCTGATAAAAGCCAAGCCATCAGTCAGAGCCTCATACAGAAGGAAGGAGCTTGCCTATTTCACCCAGAAAGGATTTCCAGGGCCTTCACTAATAATTACACCTTTTATCATGAATTCTTTTTCCATTTGAGTCATATAAACTTCCACTATTGGATGCTTAGGTTTATGCACCAAAGGAAAATATCATTTCAATCATTTCACCAAAATTATACTTTAGGAGGTCTATCCTGCAAAGGGTATATTATGAGAACTGATCCAGTTTGTACTGTCATATCTGACTCATGACATTAAAGCAGTACACAATAAATATAGAAAGAAGAAATCATGCCTATATTTCTTTTCTATGCATTAGAAGGGAGTCTGCAACAAAGACAATTAGAACGGAAGAATGGAAGATCAGTAAGTGGGAAATGACAATACCTGTAAATGCTCAACTATCAAATCAAATATGTAATTAAATGTATATAATTCAAAAGTGCAATTAGTCATGCACCATAAGATTTTTTTGGACACATACTGATAGTGTTAGAACAGAGTTATTATATTAAAATGAGAATCAATTAGCTCATTCTTCTTTAGGCATACAAATAAATTCAGCTTTTCCAGGGAGGCAATCAAGGATACTGGATTGAGCATAGCCTTTGGAGTTAAACAGAACCAAGTACAAATCTAGGCGTCACAACATGACAGTTCAGTAGCTTTGAGCATTTGCACCCGGAGGCAATGCAAAGTCATGGGAAGAGGATGGATCTATTGAGAAAACCTGAGTTCCAATCCAACATAACTGACCAGCACTTTGACCTTGAGAAAAATCACATATTCTCTTTGAGCTCAGTTTCACATCTTCACGATGATGTTATTCCAACTCTACTAGGGCATCTTCCTTGTTTTAGCCTCATTATCTATTCCAGGCCAGCGCACATGTAGCATGGGTTATATCAACCACATCGGAGGACCCATCATAAAGTGAGAAAACTGCTGAGAACGGCATGCCCTGGAGTGCAAAACTGTGAAATACTTCTCAAGCTAAATGACACATCCACTGGGAAAGCCATCTCTGACCCCTCTTCCTTTAGGTTAAATCCTCTGGTGTATGTTATAGTCTGTATTCTTATTATCAGAGCATTTATCACAGGATATTTAAAAATGCCCATGTAAAAGGGAAAATGATTAAAAATTACTACCTTTGTACTGGCACAAGGTTAGATATAAAGACCAGGGAAACAGAGTATAGAAATAGATGACACGTACATGGTCATTTGATTCATGACAAGAGGTCACTGCAATTCAGTGAGGGAAAGGATAATATCCTCAATAAATGGTGCTGGAGCAACTGGAAAAACATAAATCTTGATCTCTACCTCACACCATACACAATGTTAGAGATGAAAATTAATCATGACAGTAAAGAGATCAAGCTTTTAGAAAACCCAGTAGAGAATGTTCATGACCTTGCGATATGCAAATATTTCTTAAACAGGACACAAGGTGCAATAGAACAAATAATTGGCCTTCATTTAAATGGAGAGCATCTGTTTATCAAAGGATACCAATAAGAAAGTAAAAGACAAATTGCAAAGAGAAGAGATTCGTAATTCATACATCTGACAAAGACTTATATTCAGAATATATTAAGAACTCCTTAAATTACCAGTAAGGGAAGTTTCTTTTACATGGATGAAAGCTGTTATATTCTGGAGGACAACTCAGTGGATCTGGATATAAGCACTTGAGACTGGAACTCAATGAAGGAGTAGAAAGAAAATAGACTCATACCATGTAATAGACCCAACATACATGGAATGGGGGTTTGAGCCAATGCTATCTAGATTTGGCAGGATAAGAGAGCCCAGTTGACATGTGGTTAACATATTTTTCGTTGCTTTCTCCCAATCGCAACATTAAGCTCTTTGAGAGCAAAGTATATAATAGGAGCTCAAACATATTGGATAGAAAATTGATGAATAGATGAATAAATGTGAATGAATGGAAATGTGTGCATTTGCTTTCACCCTTTCACTCAGAGCTTCCTGATCCTTTTTTTCTCTCTCTCATTTCATTGGTGTCTTTTCATTTGGCCATTTTTCTATCATTTGCCAGAAGTTCCCAGGCATATGTTTGTTGTATTGTCCATCTACAAAGCAACATTTCAGCCCAAATGTTCACCTTCTCCATTTGGGGGATGAGTTGCACTACAGCATACAGTGATTCAAATGCATTTGCAAAATAATTACCCCTCTTTCACACCCTAGGCTTGTTATCTGAATAAATGTTTCCCTAATAAAGCTTGCAGCTGGGTTGAGTTTGAGAAATACAACAATTAGGAGTCATGGGACAAGAGCTCAAAAAAGGGTTCCCTTTAAACACCAGCATTTGCTTCCTACATCCCTGATTAGGAGGAATAGGGACTGTGCGTGCCTACCAACACAGTACTGATTGCTAATCAAGTGGCCATGGTATGTGCGAGCAAAGAAAATTAGAAAACAAACGTAGATGCTGATTAGTTTTCTGCAAACATCTTGAAAGATGTATGCAGCGGGAGCTGGGTAAGGTGAGGCAAGTGAGAATGCAGCTTCCTCTGCTTCATCAGCTTCACCTGAACCAAGCCTGGAATTAAAAAGGAACAGGGCACCAAACTGATTGCAAAACCCCAATGAATCTGTGGGGTAACTGGTAACAACAATAACAGCTAACTAATATAATAGTCACAACTGCTAAGGTTTGTACCAACTTTACCACTGAGCAAGAACAGTGATGTTCACGTCAGCTGAGTCTCACCTCATAATTACTCCTTGAGTTGATTGTTAATTTTACCCTCTCCATTTTATGGGTGTGAAAACTGAGATTCAGCAAGGGAAGAATTTGCTCATGGCAACATATTGAAACAACTGAACTGAGGTTCTCATCTCCAAATTTCAGGCTTTGCATTTGACCTTATAGGAAAATGAAATACACTCACACAAGCCAAGGGGTTATGAATATCACCAACAGTGCCCATAACAAACAACACTGGAGAAATAAGTTAAAAAATTTCAGAGATTCAAAGACCTGGGGCTAACCACTGCAGCTAGTGGGAACCAGTGAGGAGGAAGTGCTTCTTAAAAACACCCATTCTGGAGGAGACCAGAAACAACCACATTAATGGAGGAGACCCCCGGTAAGATTCAATTTTTACATGTGTGCAGCTTGAAATAATCAACTCCATACTTGAAACACTGTACTTGAAGAGCTCACTGGAGTATTTGGTTTAGGTCTGCAATTACTAACTGCTCTGTCAGCTGGCACTATTGCGGCTAAGCTCACTATCAAATTTTTAGAATATTTGGAAGGGAACGCAAGTTCTTCTACGTCATTTTACCCACAGAGTGTTTTGTGAATGGCTGTCTTTGGGGGGCACCCAGAGGTGTGCTGGAGCCGGCTCGTCCTGGCTTGCAGGAACCCATGTGCACAACTCTTCCCAAATCCAAGTTCAGTTATGCCATACTGCCAGCTTGAAATCAGGCGTGGTGGGAGTACAGACACCACAGAAATAGGCAAACGCTACAAATAATGATTTCTGTTTTTCAGAGAGTCAGTTGTTAAATATATACCAGCACATCACTAGATGTATTAATGTCATTAATTTTTTTCTGCCTGTTGCCTTTTAGTTTTTACTTAGATACAGTTATTTTAAAAGGAACTCACATTACTACTGTAAATGGAAAGATAACATTGTTTTCCATAAATAGAAGGTACCCTTAAAAATAAATCTCAGTGGAAACGAAACAATGTTAGGGAATTCTTAACTAGATAACGGTGCTTGCGAAAAGTAATGATCTTGAGGTCAACTTTCTCTTTTCTAGAAAAGGAGATTAGCGAGTGTGGAGAGGTATTTAAAACATACAAAAACTACAGTGAGCCTTTCTACTTGAGGTAAGGAGAATCGACAGAGGCAAATCTCTGATTCAGCCGACAGAGAACTGGCGCCCTCTGTGACTGTGAGGTGAGTTACCTAGTGCTGCGACCACCCCGTCTAGTATCATTTTATACACCAGAGGAGAAGCTGTCAGTGTCTTACCTAAATTCCGTCTGACCGGGCTCCAAACAACGTCCCATCACAGGATTGCAGCTCTGTGCCTCAGGTCTTTTCACAGAACCCTAGGAGACGCCTCAGCTGGTATATATGGTGGTCAGGACGCCCCTCTCGGGAGACGTGCCCTGGAATTAACACCCTTCACCTGGGAGTAGTTCTCAACCAAGAGTGTTGGAATAAATACCCACAACTGAAGAGAACTGGCATATCGATACCCCAGTTCTCTCCGATTTTAGGTCGAATCACCGAACCATGTCTTCTCCACTATTTCCAGAGTTTTCTTGCAGGATTAAACTCTAGTTACCCACCACAGCTTAATACTGTACCCTACACTGACTTTCCTTCTTTTTTTCTTGTCTCCTGTCCATTCCCGAGGCTTCCTGTACCTCCTAAATAACTGACAGGCACTTACATCCTGTGTCCTCTTGAGGACCCCAATTAAGACACAAATGCATGTCATCTCACGTGTCCCCACCAGACCAGTGTCTGAGGCTTTGGACAACAGTACCCTCATAGAAGGCCAATGCTCATGCCAGGGTATGCGCTGTTGAGGTTGAGTTATCGTTATAACACCGCAGACTTTTTATATTTCGCTCTGTTGAAAAGCTCAATATTGAAATTACCCCATTATCTCCTCTAAGGCTGGCAGAGACCATTGATATTTGAGAGGGCTAATCTAAAAGAAACATTGATCATTTAATCCGCTCAGTTCACTGAGTTCTATTCCTGAATCAACTCAGATCACCAGGAAGCTTAGCTCTCTGTAGGAATGCATTCATCTTATCATGATTCCTTTTCATGTCTTTACTGAGGTAAGATATACAACGTAACCAGGCAGAGACTGTTTTTACACCTCTGGAAAAATAGCTGTTGAAAAAGCTGTTCCCTGTGTAACTCAGTGCCCTTTTCAGTAAAGGCTCTTAAGATACATTCCTACCAGAAATAAATGCCAAGGGGAAAAGTATTCTCTTTCCATTTACTGGCATGCTGCTGCTGCTACTGCTGCTGCTTCCTCTTCTTCTTTTAATCGGACAATGAAAACTATTTAAGCCAACACATTTCCATTTTTTTTTTTTTACATAGTTAGGTAGAACCTCAAAGTAAATTGAGTGCTAAATCTTAATAACCATATCCAGTTATTATTCTTTTGTATTATATTTTATGTTGCTTTTAAATCTTTACCTTTGTGCCACTGTACTTCAGTGAACTATTTTAAAACATTTACAAATAAATTTGATAGATATGATCAATGAATAAACATTAATACAAATAATCAAAATACTATCTTTGCCACAAAATGGGTTAGACATGGACAAGCAGATAACATTGAGGCTTGATTTAAGATCATCTATACTTGGTTCATAGCAAAAATGAAGTGCCTGCACATTCAGAGATAGCATATGAAAAACCAACAGGTAACCTCCATGATCACTGGCTTGTAACAATATATACACTTACTCATTCACTCAGTCACAACTCTTATGTATCTACCAAGTGCTAAGTACCATACTGAGGTTAGGAATAGCTTTCTGAGAAAACAGATGCTGACTCTGTTCTCATGGACTTTATGATTCAACTAGGTTGTGTGTGTTTGTGTGTATATGTGTGTCGGGGTGGGGAAGGAGAGAGAGAATAGCCTCAATTAAACACTGCCCCACCTGACCTCCAGGGAAAAGTAAAATAACAACAAAGAGAAATAAGGAAACAGCTTTGGAAACACGATTGTGAATGTTTATGTAAATGGGTCTTGATATCTCTGAGGCTGGCACATAGCATGAGTCATGGCTTGTGCTATAGCTGCTCCGGGGGAAAAAAACATACAAAACAATGCAACAATGAGTATGACCACCCTATCAGCAGGGAACAGGCATTTACAGGTTGAGTTTAATGCTAGTTATTATTTCTATAACAGAATAGAGAGCTTTGTAGTTGCCCTCTGTAAATGGTGCACGAGGTTTTGACAAGAGTCTGAACACGAGCCTGTGGCATATTTTGGTTATGCTGATGCCATGCTGATGTCATAGCACAGGACCAGGATGCCAGAGGCCCTGGTCAAAAAGCATCTCTGCTCTATGCACTATTTACCATGGCCTTCAAAGGTTAACTCTCTGGGGAGTCAATGAAGATCCATAGAACTTAATAGCCAAGGAACAAATGGATAGACCCAGCCTCCCCCAAACCCATATCTGTTCTTTCCCTAAACCCACACAAGTCTGACCTCTTTTGTGGGCAATATGCACAAGTAGAGATTCTACCTAGAGATTCTAGATTTAAATCTTTCCAGAGCAGAAATGTGTGTTTAGCATTGGAAAATAGAATTCTCCATATTTGGCAATGATTATAACCATTTTTTTCTTGCTTGTTTGTTGTCAGACATGGTTTCAAAAAAAATATTTTTTACTGACCTCCAGTTACATGATGAGAAAATTCCAAGTGCGGTAGTCAGATAAATGAGGTTAAATACGATTTTTGGCACAGGACAGAAGGAAGCCTAAGTATAAGTTAGGCTGAAAGCAGGTTTCTTGGG
>NW_012148397.1:2902596-2904237 GCF_000956105.1 Propithecus coquereli | reverse complement strand
GAAGTGCTTAGAAAAGTACCTTGTGCATCATGCTTATTAAATGTTAGCTGTGGATCTATTAGAGTATTTAAAAAGATAGAGTGCCAGCCAGAGACAAAAGAGTACACTCTGCATGATTCTATTTACATAAAGGAAAAAAAGAGCAAACTAATCCATGCTATTAAAAGTCTCTTGTGGAATACTGCCTGAAAGGTACAGGGGACCTCCAGGGGCTGGTCATTTTCTGTTTTTCAGTCTGAATGTTGGTGATGTGTGTGTGTACAATTTGTGAAAATTAATCAAGTTGTAGATTTATGGCTTCCATATTTTTCTACATGTATGTTTTCTTGGTCCATTTTGGGCTGCTGTAACAGGATACTATAAGACTGGGTGGCTTATAAACAACAGAAATTTATTTCTCACAGTTCTGGAGGCTGGAAGTCCAAGATGAAGCATCAGCCAACTCAGTGTCTGGTCAGGGCTCATTTCCTGGTTAATGGATAGCTGTCTTTTCACTGTGTCCTCACATAGTGGAAAAGGACAGGGGAGCTCTGGAGTTTCTTTTATAAGCACATTATTCCCACTCATGAGGGCCCCACCCTCATAATCTAATCACCTCTCTACCTCCAAATACCATCCATTGGAGGTTAGGTTTCAACATGAATTTTGGGGAACACAAATAAATATTCAATCTGTAGCATATGCTATACTTTAGTAAGCAGTTAAAAATACAGGGTCAACCTAATTAGAATTATAACATAAATATTTCTTGAAAGTGATCCAATAATTTTAAAAAATATGAATAACGGTTCCAAAAATTGATAATGAAAGTTATCCCTACAAGTGCAAATCAGAAATCTCTAAAATTTCTGATTTGCAAACATTGAACATAATGCTAGGCATAATGGTAATATTGAACCTTTACTAAGACTGTGAAACATCTCTTCCTATTCCAATATCAGAAAAATGGAGGCTTGATCAGTACATGGAAGACTGGACACATGAAAAGAAGAGGATAAGGGATTTCAGTTAATCTTAGAAACACTGTTCATCCCAATCTCCAACCTTGCCAGTGATTTCTCATTAAATGTCAGGTATAACAAAAAGTATAAGCTCTTTATAAATTTTCCATTACTTCAGGATTTATAAACAATAAAGAAGTTCAACCATTCAAATCTGTGAATTACTGAAACCTGAGGGGTATTTAGAGAAACTATAAAACTCTAACCTTAAACAATCCTTATTTATGTTGGAAGAACATAATTCTCAAGATAAGGTCTTAAGATAAATGCAAATGAAAATGATAGTAGAATATTACATTTTGCCCAAAAGATTGGCAGATACTGAATAAAGTTGATAGTATCCAGGGTGTGCAGACAATATTACTTTCAAATGTACTTGGTGGCAATATAAATTGGTATGACATTTGTAAAGGCAATGTAGCGTCTCTTCCAGAATTTCAAATGGGCCTGCGTTCAATTCAGCAATACCATCCTATATTCAATGGGGCTGCGTGAAGAGATGTCATTTTTGCAATGCTTATAACAGTGCAAATCTAGAGGCAACATGATATCCATCAAATACAGGAGTGGTCAAATAAATCAGAGTGAAGCAATAATGAGGAATATTATCCAGTCATCAAAAAGCCTTGGGTAGATTACA
>NW_012148397.1:2801906-2901496 GCF_000956105.1 Propithecus coquereli | reverse complement strand
CAGAAATATTAAAGAGTTCAGCCTTTAGGTGTTGAATTGTCATAGGCTTCAAGGTACCCCAGCGGACCTTGTGAAAAACAGAGATGAATGGTCCACACTGAGCCCTCACAAATTACAGATTTATGAGTAAAATAAATGATTGTTGTTGCTTTAACACACTAAGTTTATGATGGTTTGTTATGCAATTATAACTGGGACACTGGAATAAAATACACAGAAAAATACATCTTATCTTAGTCATTAATAGACTGGTGACAACCCTTGACAAACATGGCTGAGATGAAAACTCTGGTTTGGTTGGCTTCTCTTGTCCATGCCTCAGACTGCTCAGAGAGGTTGAGTAAATGACTCTAGCTACAAAGATAGAAAGCAGTAGAGTTAGGGTTCCTGTCTGGCTTATCTGTCTTCAAACCTTGTGTGCCCAAAGACCTAAAAGATTTTGTCCTCACCTTGTAATAATCTAGCGATGGCTTCTAGAGAAAGTCAAGCCCCAAATGCCCACCAAAGCCACTAAGAATGAGCTTATAGCAGAGGGAAGTGGGGACATCATTACTAAAAATGTTGTTGGAATCCAAAGGGCAGGAATTTAGCAGTCAGGCTGAGAGTGGTTCATGGCAAGATTTATTATGCCAATCAGTGTCTTCAATCAGGACCCCTAAAGTTTTAGGAAAGGAGGCACAGGGGTGTGAAATATTTTAATACATTTAAAAGCCTTGCATAAGGCATGCTGGCCACATACAACCCACAGCCTTTTCTTATAAATAAAGTTTTATTGGAACACAGTCATGTCTGTTCATTTACTTATTGTCCAAGGTGCTTTTGCACTACGATGGCAGAGTTTAATAGTTACAACAAAGACCTTATACCCCACAAAGCCTAAAATATTTACTATCTGGTCTTTTATAGAAAAAGTTAGTAACCCCTGGCCTAGTGGAATGTATCCATTTACCCAAGATAAAGCAGCACAGACTAATTAAAATGTCTTTTTTATTTTATTTTTTTACTGCTGTCTGGAATTATACCAACTTTCCTGCTGGTTATCCTGTGTTGATCAGAGGCTTTGGTTGGCAGCTCTGCAAGTCTTTGTTGAATTTTTTAAAATGAGAAAACTCATTATTACCTAACAAAAGGAGTTTGTAGACAGAATGTTCCAACAGATGGATTCCATGGAGAAAACAACAACAAAAAAAGCAAGGCAAGCCCTAGGTGGTAGAAGACCAGAGCCAGTGAATCAGGAGATAGTATAATATTGAAATGAAAGGCAGAGAGAGTACCAGGGCTAGCTGTGGGTTTGTCTTATGTAGGAGTCCTAAACTGAAGGTCTGTGGGCCACATCTGACATGTTTTATTTCCTTTAAAATAGAGCCAATAAAATATCTACATGTTGGGAGGCAGTGTTCAAATCAGCTGGCCCACAATTCCTAAACTCCTTCCCCAGAATTACTTCTACTACCATGATGGCTGAGGACACAAATACTTACTTTTACTTTCCCAGCCTCCTCTGCAGCTAATGTGACCACACGACCTGTTCTAGAGAATAAAATTTAAGCATAAATCTGTTAGGAGTTGCCAGGGCAAGTGTTGGCTGATAAACGGCTGGTCCTACCCTTTGTCCTTCTTACTTCCTTGAATGCAGACAGATAGCATGGATAACTTCCAGCTTTTCCTGATAAATGGGTGGATCTGGCAACATTGAGCCTATACTCCCAACTGGCAATTATTCGCAGGCATGGCGTTGCAACTGGTCCTGTTTAAACACCCGCTATGGGTGCTCTCTCTGGGTGGCCGCCATTGCTCTGGGCCATCTCTCTAATTTTATATTATCTCCTCCCACTTTGATAGGAGGTCAGGAGCTGATGGGTGTTACTGGGAGCTAATGGAGACAGCTGCCCATGGAGGACCAGGGTCTCTGGTAGGTTCTGCCCTTCCTCCCAACGAAGGGAATCATACAGCACCAAGTCTGCACTTCATGGTGAGGAAAGCTCGGATCTCTTAAAATGATTAAAGGATAAAAAATAAAGACTGTAAAATCCACCCACTTGAATAATCAGAGTATTATTCTTATATGGTTCTAAAGTCTCATGGAAGTTTTTAAGGGAAAAAGGAATATCTATTTTTTTTTTCAGCAGGTATCCATGAGTGTCTCCAAAGTGCTTTAAAAACAAGAATTACCAGCTTTAACAAGGGGGTAATAGCACTACAAACATCTGAGACAGTTTGTCCCTAATAAAATTCTAAATGTTAGCTGATTCCATTGCTCAAAGCTTTCACTTCACACACGCATTATTTATTACATCATTCTGTATTCTGAGAAGTGCCGGCCGTGGTGACGTAGAAGAGGCGGTGCTATAGTACAGGAAACCTCATATTCCATATTGATAACCGTAACTCACTCGCTTTCCTCCCGCTCTATGGGTTTATCTTAAAAGCTCTAAAAGTAGGTAGTTGGTGGCTTTTCTTAAGGTGCTGGAATAACCTCAGGACCCAATTGACAACAAAAGATGGGAAGTAATGGCTCCAAGTAACAAAGTGGTATTGCAGAAGTGAAAATCACAAATGCATAGCAGCTGAGAAAAAGCCAAAACACCACAACCACCACCTTAGTAAATATTTTGTTCCTCTAAAATCATTGGATTACTGGATGGGTTTTATCCTAATTCTAAACTTCTTGTTTTGTTTTTAAATAATGTTGACTCTTATGAATTGGAAAGGGGGAAGGGATGGGGGAGGATTTTACATTGTCTCTGAACAAGGCAGTTATACTGCATGTGATTATAAAGCAATCACATAGAAATCAATCATTATCTTCTTTTTCTGTTTTGCTAACCTTGAGCTTCTCAATTGGCATTTACCACCTTCTTACAAAAAAGTGATATATAATTAGTTTCCCTAGGAAATAAGTTATGTAATTGGTTACCCTCCGTCAACTTTGACTGACTGTAAGAAACTCTGATTCATGACTCATTTGCCCATAAATAGTTCTTAGAAGTTCTGAGAAGATAGTTGCTACAAACATGCATGCCTTAAGTCCTAAGTAAAAGAAAACACTGCCTTCAGGTCTCAGATTGTGTAATTCTGTGATTATATTTGTGCAGAGAAAGGGTTGGGAAACTACAGAACTGTAATCCCTCTTCCCAACCCGGGAATTTTCTCTTTGCCTTAAA
The DNA here is from genome assembly GCF_000956105.1 of Propithecus coquereli. NCBI lineage: Eukaryota > Metazoa > Chordata > Mammalia > Primates > Indriidae > Propithecus > Propithecus coquereli. Next base: position 2,898,332 of record NW_012148397.1, on the reverse strand, counting down.
TTACAACAATCATTTTTAAATGCTATTAATATAGACTCTTGCCTGTATCATAAATCAGGAAACAATAAAGAAGGAAGTGAAATAGAAGGGAAGAAAACAAATATTGGCTAAGCATCTACACTCTGCGTGCACCTGCTTTGTTCCACAGTTTCCTATGATTTATGTCATTGCATTTTCATGGCTACACCACTAAGTAGGTTTTTAGAACTGTGGAAACCGAGCTGCAGAAAAGTAAAGTGGCTTACACAAAGTCACAAGATAGCAAGTGAAACTACAGTGTGTCTGATGTCCCACTAGATCGTATAGCCTCAGAGTACAAACAAGGGCAGGATTATATGCTGTGACCTTCCTAAGAGTTGGCCTTTGCCTGAAAACTTCCAGAGAGGGGAATTTTGTTCTTCAAACTTTGGCTTAAAATGTTCTTGGCTGGCTTTAATCCTTTCTAAAGTCTCAAAAAATAATCACAGCAGCAACTACTCTCATGCATAGAACCTTTACTATAAACCAAATATGGTTCTGAGCAAACTGTGTACACCAGACCTTAAACCCACTTCATCCATTCAGTGGTCCATTCACTCAGGGAACAAATGTTCTTTAAATTCCCATCTTGTGCCAGATACTGAGCAGCATGGAGATGCCCATGTGACAAACATTGCAGGCATACTTTCTTTTATCGAACTTTACAAATATTGCATTTTTCACGAATTGAAGGTTTGTGGCAACCTGCGTTGAGCAAGTCTATTGGCAACATTTTCCAACAGCATATGCTCAACTTGGTGTTTCTGTGTCAGCATATTTTAGCAATAAAGTCATTTTTAATTAAGGTATGTACATTGTTTTTTAGACATAATGCTATTACACACTTAATAGACTACGGTATAATATAAACATAACTTTTCTATGCACTGGGAAACCAAAAAATTTATGTGACTTGCTTTCTTGCGATATTTGCTGTATTCTGATGGTCTGGAACCAAACCCACAGTGTCTCCAAAGTATGCCTGTATCCTTCTTTTAGACTTAAAGTAACAGAAGCTCAAAAAGTAGTTAAACTCCAAGTTACACAGGGTGGCACAGACTAGCCAGTGGCTCACCAAAGAGATTTTTTCTTACTCTCTTGGGCACATGGTTAGATTAATTTTCCAGCCTCCCTTAGGCCTGGTCAATGGACTATGCACAGAAGTGTTTATTCTCCACTTTTGGGCATGGAACATAAAATCCTCCACCATGGGCAGTTTCTCTTGAGAGCAAGAAATAAGCATTTACTTGTTAAGCTCTTGAGTTTTGGAGAATACCTGTTAGAGCAGCATATATTATCTTAGTTAATACCTATAACTAGCACAGAAGGCAGGCCAGAATTTGAGTCCAAATTTGTTTGATTCCAGAATCTATGTTCTGGAATCATGTTCACTTCTTTGCAACTTCTATACACTGATCTGAGTTCCACCCTCTACCATGTGCAAGTATCTGCTCATTTCTTCTTCTGAATACAGCCTCCAGAAAGTACACAAAAAGGGTATAAAAACAATAGAGAAAATCATTGAAACCAAAAGTTGGTTCTTTGAAAATGTCAACAAGATTGATAAATCTTATCTAGACTGACCAAGAAAAAAGAGAGAAGACACAGATTGCCAAATTAATATATAAAAAAAGGGCATACTACCACTAATCTTGCAGAAATTTAAAGGATTATGAGGGAATTCTAAGAATAATTGTATGCCAACAGATTAGCCAATTTAGATGAAATAGACAAATTGCTAGAAAGATGCAAATTACCAAACTGACTGAAGAAATGAAAAATCTTAATAGCCAAAAACAGCGAAAAAAAAAAAAACCCACAACAAACAACAATAAACTGAATAAGTAATTTAAAATATTTCTACAGAGAAAAATCCAGACCCAGATGGCTTCACTGGTGAATTCTGTCAAGCACTTAAAGAAGAAATAATACCAATATTTCACAAACTCTCAGAAAATAGAAGAGGAGAGAACACTTCCCAACTCATTCTATGAGGCCACTGTTACACTGGTACCAAAGCCATATCAATATGTTGAAAAAAGAAAAAAAAAAAAACTCAGACCAATATCCCCCTTGAATATAGAAACAAAATCCTCAACAAAATGTTGGCAAGTTAAATTCAACATAGGTAGTGGCTGATAACGGATCTCAAAGATAGCAGATCCTAGTCTCTGCAACCTGTAAATCTTACTTTCTTTGGGGGAAAAAAGAGGTCTCTGCCTATGTGATTAAATTAAGGGTTTCAAAATGGAGAGATTAGCGTGAATTATCAAGGTGGGCCCTAAATATCATCACTGTTTCCTAATAAATAGAAGCCAGAAGAAGATTCAATGAAAGAAAGGAGCAGGCAAGGTGAAGCCAGGGCAGAGAGATATTTTCAGATACTGGCCTTGCATATTGGAGTGATGTGACCACAAGCCAAGGAATGCCAGCCACCACCAGGAGCTAGAAGAAGGAAGAAATAGATTTTCTCCTAGAGCCTCTAGAGAGAGTGCAGCCTCGCTGACACCTTCATTTCACCCCAGTGATACTGATGTTAAACTTCAGGCTTCCAGAACTATGAGAGAATAAATTTCCTCTTTTAAGTCACCAAATCTGTGGCAATTCATTATAGCAGCCACAGGAAACTAATATACATATAAAAAGGATTATACACCTCAAGAAAAATGACCAAATAGGTTTTATCATAGGAATGCAAAGTTGGTTTAATAGTCAAGAATCAATTAATGCAATAAATTTTATTGATAGACTAAAGGGCAAAAACCCCACAATCTCAATAGATGCAGAAAAAGCATTTGATAAAATATAACACTCATTCATGATAGAAACTCTTAATAAACTTGGAATTGAAGGGAACTTACTCAATATGATAAAGAGCACATATGAAAAACCTGCAACTAGTATCATACTTGGTGGCAAGAATATTAAATAGAGTACTTTCCCCCTAACATCAGAAACAAGGCAATGAGGTCCAGTCTCACAAATTCTATACTGTAGGACATAACCAGTGAAATCAGGCAGAGAGAGAAAGAGAGAGAGAGACAACCATGTTGATAGATGGGCTGACTCTACTCCTGGCTGTAGAAGGGGGCATCTTACTTTGACCCAGGCCAGGACCAGCAGTGTATTTGGTTTTCTTTGGCCCCATAACTGATTCAGGGAGGTGCACATGATCCATATTGATACAGGTAAGGTTCATTCGGTACTTATGCTTGAACTGTGAGGAAAAATACAGACTCTTTCCATTGGAGTTGCTGTGAAGCTTGAATGTGACCTGGAGCTGCTGGCAACTGTCTTGCATTATGAGGAGAAAGATTGTGGGGAAAAAAGGGTGTGTGGAGCTTGGGAATGGAAGTGGGGGAATGGAGCCAACACTGAAGCAAGCCAAGTGGAGAGATGAAGGTGAAGTACCGGAGGAGGGTGGTACCTGGATATATACACCCAGCCAGGCCTGAAGCCAGCCCTGTCCATGGACTTCTCACACACACAAGCCGTAAAACCCTCTTTTGCTTCAGCCAGTTTGAACTGAGTTTCTGGCACTTACAGTAACAAATGCCCTAACACAGGGATGGAGAACCTCTCCCCTTGAACTTCATACGCTTTTATAGCAACCAGACCTAACCATTGCCCTCTTAAAACTCACAAGATATGTTTAATAATTCCCCCATTTGACTCTAAGTTTTATTAAGGCAAGGTCTATTTCTGTTTTGTTTTCTAGTATGTTCCGAGTGCCTAGCACACGGGAGGTACTCAATCAATATTTGCCGAATGAATAGAGATGTGCAGATTGATGAGTGGATGAATGATGGTGAGTGGATGGATCTGTTCAGAATCATACTGGGGGGTTTGAGTTCAGCTTCATTGGTCTTCAGTTTCCAAAACTTATCTTCTCTATTTCTTTTAAAATGTTGGCCATGCCCAACTCCTATCTACTCACACCTTTCTTCTTCATGATGTCTCCAAAATTATAGAAACTGATGCTGGGATCCTAATCACAATTTTCTCAGTGCTCTCCATGAGAAATGATTCATCTAGTCCTATGGATGTGAGCTCACTTAAATCAATAGGATGCACTTTTATCATCTTCTCAACTGTCTTGGACTCCAATTTTCTCCTGCTTATATTTTTTCAACCCTTTCACAGGGTGATGATTATTTCCTTTGATCATAGAAATGGAGATAACCCCAGGCTGTGGAGTTCTGTATTTACTCTGCCATTTTTCACCAGGGCACCAGCTGCCCAACAGCAGGTCTGTGCACAATTGTCTGCACAAACCTCTTTTCACTCTCTTTGCCTGATTTGAAATTTGCAATTGTCAGGAAGCTTTAGGGTCCCATACAATTGTGATGGATCATGCCCCTCATATAGGCATTGGTTTATTTTATATGCTCTTTTAAACTGGGTTTATTAGAGAAGTTCACATTTTGTCACAAAATGCCTCTTTGGTTATATTATTCTCTCTCTCTCTTTTTCTCCCATCTCCCCCCCCCCACACACACACACACTCTCTCTCTCTCTTTCTCTCCCCCTCCTCCTTTCTCAACAATCTTTCAGGTTTTCACAGTTAGAGAACTGGAACTTCCCTTTTAAGAGTATTTCTTTCTTTCATTACTGCCCCTCTATATTAGTATATTTAACTTTTTTAAATGTCTAAATTCTTCTCTGAACCCGAGTTGAAATATTCTTTCCCCAAAACAAGGGCACGTGCCTGACTCACACTCTGTGCCCTTCTGTTGGCCTCACCCACAGGAGAGCATGGTCACCTTTCCACACCACCCACAGACCCCACGGTCCCACACTGGCCACTTCTTCAGAGCGCATGTGGCCCTTTCTTCCCTTTTACTTGTAAGCATCTTCCTTGCACTTGCCTTCTCTCATGAACGCAGCAATGGTCAGCCTTCCCTCCTCACTGACCTGCTCTTCATAAGTTTTTGTGTCACGCTGGTTTAAAGACAAAGGCCACACGCCTGTCTTTTCCACGCTGCACTTGTCAATGATCACTTTTATAATGAGTAGCTAAGTGAGTGTGGATGTAGCAATATCCTAGTTCTGTTAAGGCTTTGAATATTTCCATACAGTTTTAGTTTGCTACATATTAACTTCGGTCAATTCAGTTTTATTTAAGGAAAACCTAAATGCGTCACATAAAAACACAGAAATATAAATTCTATGTACTCCACAACCATCTTCCAGTGGGAAATATTCTTTAGGTCTCCTGATTTCATACTTCAAACTAAAATTAAGATATACAACAATTAAATATTTCAAAAACATGTAAAAAATGCCATCAACATCCCAAGTATGCTACCGGGCTTTACGTATGTATATTTACCATGGCATTTATCAGAGCCTCCCTTTTATTCAAATCATTCATACATGAATCTCTTATCTACTACACTGGGCCCATGGGAGCCTGCGGGTTAATTCATTTCTCTACCCCCTGTTGCATCTTGAACATGGTAATGTATGTGGAAGGTGACAAATACATACTTGTTCCATGGAAATGAACTTTCGATTCTAGGAGAAATCAGAGATAAAAAGGCATGCAATCTGGAGGCATTTAAATATCCTCATCTACATGGAAACATCTGATATATTCAATATGAATTATGTTAAACTATTAATTAAAACAGAGCCAAAAAGTCTTCTGCTCAGACATGCTTTGAACACGTCCTTTAAAGCACAGACTGCCCTTCCTTCGTGTTCTGTTACAATTCAGACAGATCTTCCCTGTTCGTTGGTGTTCCGGAGCCTATGATGTAGCAGTTTCCTCCTCTCATGATCTATGCTAAAAAACAAACAGCAATGAAGCATACCTATTTTTTAGAGTGTATGTGTCAGAGGGTACCTTACGGTGCCTGAGATGAAATGAATGGATCCAAGGTAAGAATAAACTTTACAAGGCGCTGTGCAACCACACTGTCCAGGATAGACAATCATCAAAACCCACATGACCCCCTCCACAAAAGTATCACCTAGAGCATGTGGCAGCTAGACCACGGCTCTCGAGACCCCTTGAACAGGCTGTCCCATTCGGGAGGTTGTTTTAGATGCTGGACACTCTCCCGCCCTGTTGTGCACCTGACACTCTAAGATTTTTCAGCAGTGACTGCAGTTCCCCCTGGGCCCCTGTATTTCAGTGGAGATTAAAACGTTCCCCGTATATCACTTTGATAAGTTTGTAAAGCACTCTGGCATCTTTGGGCAGGAAGCTGCTAAAGAAAGATACCTTCGTTACAGTTTACAAAACCATTTCCAAAATGTGCTGCTCTGGCCCTTCGAGTCAAGTTCAAAAATAGAAGCCTGTAAAACTTACCCAGAGAACCGCTGTCACATAAGACATTCTCCCTGTAATTGGAGGGCATGCTTTAGTCTGTTACATTAGACTACTCCGGTATTAAATCTATATCCTAAGACTTTCTTAATTGACCATAAAAAGGACAATTGAAAACACAGGATTTGATCACTGCACATACAATACTAGTGCTATAACCACCAAATTAGGCCATTTTGCGGAAAGCACCCAGGCCTGAGTTCTGTTTAAGCTGTCTCGGGTTCCATTTCATCATCCAATTTCAAAAAGGCAACAGGATATTAAGTCGATTAGGATTCAGTGAAAGTTTAGGCCATTGCACATCGTGCAAATTTAACATTTGCTTCCATTCACCGTCCCTGATAAGTGTGGAGGAGGGAAGGGGAGAAAGACATTTCACACATTTTCTGAGGATTAAAATCAGATTTGCCTGATGCTCATGGTGGCACCTTTTGGTGTCATCGGATTTAATGATGTTATAAATAATGAGTTAAACAAATTTGGGGAGTCTGATTAATGACCTGCAGAGAAGATTCTGCAGCAGAGAACACTGAAGTGGAAATGGAGCATGTAACGTCCACATTCTCTGCTCTCTCGTGAGCTGCAGGTGCCAGGACGGTCGTGCTCCGCCTCCCCCACACCTTGAGGGAACTAACCTGCACTGCTGCCTGTGCCGGTGCCGACCAACCTTCAAGACAAGATGGTTTGCTTTAAAAGATCATGACAGTGGTAGCTTCCTTTATCTATCTTCCTTTTGGAAATATTTTCATTGATGGCGGAAATCAGACTTGCTAGCTACTGGAAGGTGTCTGGGTCCTTTTAGAGAGAACAATATTGGCAAGATTCTTGGTTAAGACATCTGCAGGCAGTTGAGTTGAAAAAACTGACCAATTCCGCTATTCACTAGCTGTGCAACATTGGACAATTTGCTCAATTGCTGAACTTCGCCCCCTCCCAGTAAAATGGGGATGACAGTATCTGTCTGAAGGCACTTCTGCGAAGACTTTATGGCTTAAGATAGTACGTGGGGCACACAGTTAATACTTGATGCATCTTAGAAATTATTATTATTGTTACTAATAAGTGGGCCATGGTGGGGGCCCACATGGGAGTGGTATCAGTTGTAGTAGCTAGAAGCGTGCTCTAGAATCTAGTCTAGGTTCTAACAGGAACCTGTCGAATCGCTGGTAGAAAGGAAGCAGTGGCTGAAGTTCTGTGTTTCTCTCTCCTGGCTCCCTGCTCAGAGCTCCGCATCCACCCTCATCAGAACAAGTCATTGCTCTTGCAGTGCAGCACGACTTTCTCCTCTGCCGATTCTAACAAGCGATACCTCAATGCCCTGGAGCTCTCTTGCTCTCAGTGGAGTAAATTTGAGATGCTCTACACTGTCTCTCAGCCTCTTTGCCAACACCAGCATCTCGTGCCTTCGTTACCTGTTCTACTGGCCTCTGTGGTATAGTCACCTCCAGGTCTGTTTCTGCCAACCGACTCGTAACAACAAAGCCTTTATCCACACGGTGTCCAGTGGTTCTGGCCTGGAATTCTACATGGTTTTCTTTAGTACAGCCGTAGGGGGTAGGGACAAGGGGATAGATTATCATATCCAGATCTGGGAAAAAGAAGGCTCTAAGTATAGTAAGTCAAGTCAAACTGTGTGGCTGGAAGGGTGCACGCACATGCACCTGCGTGGCTGGAGGGGTGCGCGCACATGCACCTGTGTGAAAGGATATCTGTGGCGATTCTGGGTTAGCCAGCGGCTCGCCTCTCCCAGCGTGACTCAACACCAAATGTTTCTCCCTCTCACTTCAGACCTTCTCTTTGGAAGAAAAAATTAAACTCTAATTCACTTTGTATCAGAAAACACTTTTTAGACCATTTTAAAGTCTACTTAAGAGTCTGAGTTTCATTTCTACTGAGTTTTTTTTTTTTTTATTAAACCAACATTTGCTCAGAGAGTCTCATTCATCAATGCAAATAACGAGATCCCCACCCCCACCCCCAATCTCATGCATTTTGAATTAGGACTTAATACAGATTTTACAATGTTGGGACAACAAACATTTGAAGAGACACAAATTTTAGCATCAACTCTCCTCAAATGTAGTAACAGAAGACACAAATTATAGTTGTTTTCTTCCTCCCAGAGGTCAGTGGAGAAGACCCAGATAAGAGTATTTTAATCAAACTGCTTCCTATACTTCCCTGTCCTTCATACCAATCACTCATCTACTGTAAGAAATGTTTTGACCTAGAAGAGGATTTTACACTAGATTGGAAGACCTCAGTTATTCCCAGTTATTTGGGAAAATGGTAGCCTGTTTGCATCCATTCATGCATTAATTTAATAATTGTCTAACTCCCTTTGTGTATCGTGGAGACCCATAAAGTTTTAGAACAGAGCAGGAGAGGAAAATGTAGCTGGCTCAGAGCAATGGGAACTGGGGCACTGAGGGCTGCACACTGAGGAGCTGCTTGGATCGTGCTTGAATCATGAATCATAAGCGCATTGGGTTCAGGACAGGGTCAGGAAGTCCAGGGGGGCTCTACAAGGCAGGGGAGGTCCAGAGCGCTGGACACATCCAAGGCCCCAGGGCACTGGTAGGAACTGGTGGCGTAAACCCAAAGCACCCCCTCAGGGGACTGTTGGGGAATTTATGGCAAAAGTCTGGACTCCAGGCCAGGAACCTGGGGCATGGAATGAGGGTTCTAGGCCCAGTAGACAAGGTGTGGCTCTGGGTGAGGGGCCATAAGAGGACACCACCCTCTGAATGTCCACGTTTCCCAGTTATGGGGGTCGTGACCCTCCAGGTCACTTTGTCCTTAAAGAGGTGAAGACATGATGCCTTGGGAGCCTTCTCAGTTTTGTGACGAGGGAGAAGCAGGATAAACAGGAAATGATAAAGTAAGTGGTGACACTTAGCTGAACTGATAGACCGTTCATTGATGTTGCCATGAACTCTTGATGTACCTCTTTGGGCAAACGTTTCTTTTTCACACAGACCACATTATGCCTTACACCGCTGTGAGATGTGTGAATGCATGAAAGCTGCAAAGAATTTCGGCACTAAGGAAACCATGGAGTTCAGTTATAGAGCTCTCAAAGTCGTGGTTTGGCTCTGACCTTCTGAGGCTTCCCCTCAACATAGGATCTAGGGATTCACCTCCCTGGAAGCCACTGCCCCAAGGTGATGAGGCTGCCTTATCCTGCAGCTGGGCTGAGCTCTGCGTCTACACTAACCTTGGTAACTTTACCCTATTTTTAGTTTCAGGTGGAGGGTATCACCCACCTCAAAGAAACTCTTATCCTGTTTGTTACCCCACTGCCTGTGCAGGTCAGAGCTGAATAAACTCATCAGCTGTCAAGCCTGTAGCATCCTTGGGCCTCTGGGTAGGAATGAATCCCCTCACTGTGCTCTGAAAGAGAGAATAAGGCTTTGGAAATCCCATTCTCTAATTTTGTACCTCCCAAACCAAAAGATAATCCTTCCATATAGTGTGAATCACACTAGAAATGTGCAGAGAGAAATAACAATGTCACGTGGCTACCAATAAGCACCACTAAACACCTTGCGGCCTATTTAGTGGTTTGAGACTAGAAGCCTGGAAGCCTTCTTATAGGACAGAATGAATTTCCAGCAGGGATTAGCCTTGAGATTGGAGTTTAATGAAACAACTGCCAACACTAGAGGCTTGGGCAAAAGAACCAGCAGACTCCAGGGAGTTCCAGGTTTGTCCGGAGGGGGGAGATAGTTATCTACTAAACCATGAATAAATAATACAGACTCCAAAGTCAAGAGATGCAGAGGAGCCAAGGGACAAAAAGCAGGGGCTGGATGGATAAGAAAATGCTTTAAAGGCAATTTAATGTTTTGACTTTGCAATAGACATTCACTTCTGGAGAAATGCTGTCACTTGCACAGAAAGAAGCATGTACAAGGCGCTCATGGCTATGAGTATCGGCTAACAAATAACTCCAAAGTCTCCGTCATGTCAAAAAACAAAGATTGATTTCTTGCCTGCGCCACATGCTCTGTGCAGGTCAGCAGCAGGATTTGGACAATCACAGATACCCAGGGATGCAGATGACTCAGATGTCAGCATCTTATGGGATGGGAAGAGACGGTTGGAGAGTTGAGCACTGACAATTATATGCTTTGGCCTAGAGGGGACACCTGCCACTTTCACATACATTTCAGTGGTCAGATCCAGTGGCACAGTCGCGGCTAACATCAAGTACGTAGGGAAGTATAATCTCTTGTGACCAGGAAGCAGAAAAGGACCAAATATTGGAGAACATTAATAACATCTACTGCACGTATATTGGCAAAAATTGGGCATAAATTCTCATCTAAACATAATACGTAAATACATCCATACAAAAGAATAGTTTAGAATGACTTAAAATCTTAAAATGCAAATTGCAGAAAAATGCATATAGTAGCATATCTCTTATACTTAAAACACTCATACCGCAAAATTCTACATATCAATGAATATATGTATGTGTATACACTCAGTTGGCCTTCCATATCCATGGGTACTGTATCTGTGGATTCAACCAAAGACTGAAAGTATTAAACAAAAATAATAACAATAATAAAAATAATACCCACAGAATATATAGTATAGCAACTATTTACATAGCATTTACATTGTATTAGGTATTTTAAGTAATTTGGAGATGATTTAAAGTATAGTTGTCCTTCAGTACACATGGGGGATTAGTTCCGGGACTGCCCCCGCAACATATACTGACATCCACACATACTCAAGTCTCACAGTCAGCCCTGCAAAACCCAATATACAAAAAGCCAGCCCTCCATATACACATTTCATATCCCGTGAATACCATATTCTCCATCTACATTGGGTTGAAAAATTCAGTGTGTAAGTGGACTCATGCAGTTCAATGCTGTGTTGTTCGATGGTCAACCATATAAGGAGGATGTGCATAGGTCATAAGCAAATACTATGCTATTTTATAAAAGGGACTTGAACAACTGCAGATTTTTGTATCTGGGGTGAACAAGAACAGGGTGATGGAACCATATCCTCACAGATATCCAGGTACTACTGTATGTATCTAAATGTCCAGAGAAAGATCCAGATATCCATTAAACTTAGTGGTGGTTACTGCTAAGAGAAGAATATGTTTGGGAGGAGGAAAAGAGGATATCTGTGATCCTGAATTATTTAAAATGAGAATGTATTCATATACAGACTTTGAATTTTTAGAAAAAAACATTTAAAAAAGACATTTATCTGATACCCATGGCTGCTGGTTAAGTGGCCTCTGTGCTAACCTGGAAGGTGACTGAGACCGCTTTTGACCTCCCAGTGTTCCATGAGCTGTACCAGCCATGTGTTTATCAACACCGTCCATATGGAAGGACGTCTCATTACTAGCTGGCCCTATTTGTTCCTGCATCTGGAACTTTCTGGGACATTCTGGAATTTTAATTCTAGGAGAAGGCACCTTCTCCCTCAAATTGTATCTACCCATCTCCTTTGGCATCCACGGGGTAATATCTTGGGGAATGTTGAGGTTTCAGATGTTTTCCTTTGTCTTTCTTATTTTAAAACTTACCTATCCTCTGCCTCACCCTAGTTTCTCTTTCCTCAAGTTTCTTCTCTAGGTTCATGATAACGTGGTCCAATGAAATCACAAGCACAACGAATCCAACAGAAATCTTATTTCCCCCAAATAGCCTATTGTTTTAAATCGGACAAAATATACGACTTCTAGAAAGGTCTTAGAGCAGAAGTACCAGTATATTTAAGACACAAGAGCAAATCAGAAGGGAAGTGATGCGAGGCTGGATCAGCGGCCTCCTGCAGGTGAGGCTGGGCCCATGAAGGATCTTCTGATTTTACTGTAGATCTGGCCTCTGGGCATAAGGAAGGGTCCAGGTACAAACATAGACAGCAATTTTACAGGTTAAAATCATTTACTATAGCTTGGAATATCCATATAACAGAATATTATTCAGCAATTAAAAGAAATGAGCTATCAGGCCACAGAAAGACATGGAGGGATCTTAAATGCATTACTGCTCAGTGTAAAAAGCCAGCATGCAAAGACTGCGTGCTGGATAATCCAGACTGCACGACATCCCAGAAAGGGAAAACTTTAGAGACAGTGCAAAAGGTCACTGGTTGCCAAAAGTATGGGGAGAGGTGGGAGGAATTAATAGGTGGAGCACAGGAGATTTTTAGGGCAGTGAAACTATGCGTGATAATGAAATGGTGGATGCATGACATTATGAATTTGTGAAAACCTGTAAAACTATGCAATGCAGAATAAACCCTAATATAAACTATGGACTTTAGTTAACAATACTGTGTCAGTATTTGTTCATCAATTGTAACAAATGCATCACCTAATGCAAGATGTTGATAGTATAGGAAGCTGTGAGTGGCGAATAAGGAATATATGTGAATTATCTATACTGTTTGCTCAATTTTCTGTAAATCTAAAACTGCTCTAAAAATAAAGGCTATCAATTTTAAAAATGGAGAAGCTAAATTAAAGCAAAAATAAGTAATTTGGAGGGCTCAGACCATGGTTTGAATTCACAGACACACTATTTCTACTTTTGGGTGGAAACTATTAAAAATACACGTGAAAGATGGGATGGAGACAGAGCCCTTGCTCATGCAGAAGCCCCGCACAGTGCTGGCTATGGCAAGAACGGTCGAGAGCAGTCCTTGACAAGTCCTTGACAAGAGGTGTTCCCTGTCACACACCTGACTCAAAGGCGGCTCTTCTGGGGGCCTCTTTCTCTAGTTGGAAACAGAAAATCAAGCGAGGTAGCACAAGTGTTATCATAGCTTGGATCTTACCAAAAACTTTCTTTTATAGTTTTGTAAAACAGAAGAAAATTACCAAGCGTGGAAGGTTTTTTTTTTTTTTGTCTTTCCAATGAAGATTATACAACTTGTTAGTAATGGAAAGACGAATGGGCCACAGTCTGGACACTTTGTAGCTAAAGCAAGGCTTGGATTCAAGTTGGGGTGTGATTTTGGAGAACACTTTGTATCTCTCTAAATCTTGGTTCTTGATCTGTACTATAAAGGGATTATGACTCAACAGGGGCTTATGGAACCCTTGGGATGCTATAGAAGTCTTCCGGGAGTCTGGTGGGGGGCAAAGAGGAGGCGGTAAGAGATGACACCTGTGGGTCACCCCACGGTCCTCCTAACACCTTACCTGTGCTTTGCTGGTTGCCTTTTTGCTCGTCATGAGTAAACTTCCATTTAAAGAAAGGATTACACTGAACTAATCAATCATCAGATTCCACTTTTGTTCAAAAATTCTACATTCCAAATTAATTTACTTTGTAGACCTTCAACAGTAGATCCATTGAAGTAGAGTGAAGGATCTTGAGAGGACTAAATAGAAAGTATCGACATTATGTATCCTTTAAATCAGTGCTGTTTGATACAAATATAATGTAAGTCACACAAATAAGTTTAAATTTTCTAGTAGCTGCATCAAAAAAAGGAAAAAGAACCAGGTGAAATTAAATTTAATGGTGTACTCTAACCCAATAACAGCTGCACTGGGTTACATAATGTCCTCCCAAAATTCATGTCCATGCGTGTCCTTATTTGGAAATAAGGTGTCCCTAAATCCAATGACTGGTGTCCTTATAAGAAGAGAGAACACACAGGCACAGAGAGACAGAGGAGAAGGTCATATGACAATAGAAGCAGAGATTGGTGGGATTCATCTGATGCAAGCCAAGGAATGTCTGGAACTACCAGAAGGTAGGAAGAGGCAAGGAAGGATCCTCCCCCAGAGACGTCAGAGGTAAATGGCCCTGCCACACCTGGATTTCGGAGTTTTAATGGCCAGAACTGTGAGAAAATAAATTTCTGCTGTTTTAAGCCATTCGTGTGTGGTAATCTGTTACTGCAGCTCTAGGAAACTAATGTAAAAGCCTAATATGTACTAGGCATTTCGGGTGAGTCCTCTCATTTAAATCCTTACAATGAGAAGCCAGGCTTTGTCACTTTCCTCTCTCCCTAGTACATTAGCAAGGAAATATCCTTTTACGGTTCTCACTTTCCTAGGACATGGTTCTCACTTTCCTAGGACATGGTAGATAATTAACTCTTACCATACAGATTGGCTTAGGATTGCTTCAAGGGGTTTCCTACACCAATGGCCAGAGCTTTGATGTAGTAACAAAAACTACTTCTCAAAGCTGATAACTCACATCGGAGAAATGGGGACTGAGGAACATTGATGTGTTAAATGTACGCTCATCACCGCCACTTTGGGAGTCTGCTAAGCTATAAGCTTAGTGGGAGACTTTTAATCTATTAACCTTCTAATAAAGGGCTTCTGAAAATGTGAAAGCCTGAAATGAACGAGATCTGAAGAAAATTCTCTCATCTTGATAAAGAAAATACAACGTCAGAGATTCTCTTTTCATGCTTTTGTGGAGAAGCTCCCTCAATAGACAGATAGCTAGATACATAGGTATGTGCATACGTTCATGCGTACACATATATCCTTATATAAACACACACACATTTTTTAAAAATCAGAGTATATTCTCTTTAAATATTTTTCTGAAAGATAAATTCTGATAGAGCCTGGGGAAATAAAAAAAGGGGAGAAAAACTTTTGCCATGCTGTATGATACAGTAGCCAGCAGTCATGTGTGGTTATTAAGCACTTGAAATATGGCTCGCCCAAATTGAGACGTGCTGTGAGTGAAAAATAAATGCACGCTGGATTCCAAAGACTTAGTACAAAAAAGTGAAGTATCTCAATAATTTAGTATATTGAGTATATGTCAAAATGATAACATTTTAGATCTATTGGGTTAGAGTACATCATTAAATTTAATCTCACTTGGTTCTTTTTCCTTTTTTTGATGCAGCTCCTAGAAAATTTAAACTCACTTGTGTGGCTTACATTGTATTTGTATCAAACAGCACTGCTTTAAGGGATACATAGTTTTGATACTTTCTATTTAGTCATCATTTTGAACATTTTTGTTCAGAAAATTCTAATTTTTCTTAGAGGCTTTTTAAAATTTTTAATTTGGTGAAAAATTCTCTCTCTCTCTCTCATATACATATATGCACACACACAAATATACACAAGATTCATTTTATAACATACTAAGATCATTTTTTTCCTCTTATGTTAACTTCTCCTCTTTAAAAATAACTATCAGATATACAATAAGATTAGTTAATATTTGTTTTTCTCTTAACCATCTAGGTATATTATGAATTGCTGTGTGATCCTAAGTAAATTGATTAACCTCTCTAAGCCCCAGTATCATCCCCTATAAAAGAAGTTGGCCTAGAGATGATCCATATAATAGTGATTTTCAAGCTCTTCCTCCCTTCTTCACACACTGCACGGTTAAGGCTCACTGTGAATGGTGCTTCCTCTCTTTCCTCCCACTTTCCCTGGAGAATCATTGATATGCCTTTCAGAGACTCAGGGAGAAATTTCTAGAGAAGAGTCAAAGTGCAATAGAGTCAGAGCCTATAGAATGCTAGAGCCATGGAACAAAGAAACCTACGTTTCTCTCGTTCAAATGTTGCACTCTCCTCATGGAAAATTATGGCCTAGATGGAGCGATGCCCTGCTGGTCAAATCAGCCAGCTGGTCAGGAACAGAAGGCTAGGTCTGGTAAACGCTGATTACCGGTTACATTCTGCTGTGACTGGAGGGGAGGCTCAAGTGACACAGAGCTCCAAGGCAAAGACTACCACGCACACCCCTATGGCTGCGGTGGCACATCCGCCATGACTATACATCCATACATGGTTCCCTTTCTCCCCAAGACCCCCACGTGCTGCCGGGAGGTAACTTCCCCATGTCCTGTTACACTTTACCACACAATGTGAAAGGACAATGGATTCGGAGAGATGTGAATCAAGGAGGGTGTCGAGGAGAAAACTCAACATCTTCTCCCGATTTAAGTTGAAAACCATGATTTCCACCTTTCTTTAGAGAGAAGATTAGAAACTAAACAGAGTTACTTATAATGGCTTTGGATACCAGAATGTTCTGAGTACCAGGGTTTCCAAAAACCGTTTCTGTTCTGTTTAGACCTGAGGCATATTAGGTTAGATAAAGTCGTGATTGACAAAGGTTTGTATTTATTAGAAAAGATGCCAAGATATATTTAGGTGTTTTTTTTCTTTAAAACTCACTTTAATTGCTTGTCACCTTTGAAATATCATAATTAGCGCCAGTTAATTTGTGTGCTTAAATATTTTAATGGCAGGTTATAATTTTAATAGAAAAAGCAGTTTAGAAGAAAATCACAGGATACTATGACTTCCAGGAGGTAGGAAGAGAGAGACAAAGAGTGAGAGAGGCAGGCAGGCAGGCAGGCCAGGCTTTAGAGTAGACAGAACGGGAACCCAATTCTGACTTGCCACTTCCTAGCTATAGGGACTTCAGCAAACTACATCGTCTCTCCAAACCTTAGAGTTTTTATTTATGAAACATGGCCAATAAAGCCTACTTCATTAAAATCCTCTAAGGATTATTCTGGGCTTGTTACTATAAAGCCTCTAACACATGTAGTACACCATATGTCCTCCCTTTGCCTCTATGCACTGCCCCCTAAGGAGAGAGAAAACATGTTAGAGTCTGGGTTCCAAGTGAAAAGTTTCCAGGGCAGTTGAACTGTGAGAAGCATTTCCACTTAGCTCAGGGCTAGGACACTAGAACCATCAAAAGGATGAGAAAGGGGCTCCAGGCCCAAGGATGAGAGGAAGATAATGGAAGGGTGGGTGGCTGGGAGGTCAGAGTGAGGAAGGAACTAGGGACGAGGAATGGGTGTGGATAAAAATTCACAGACCATGAGCTGTGTGGGCAGGTCCACTGGGGGTAGGCAGAGCATTCAAAAGTCCTTCAGAGGCCAAAAACCCACCAAGTCACTTCTGATCCTAGAGAGGGCAGGCAGAGATGGATGGCATGGTGAAGCGCTCAGCTCTGAGAAACTCATGATTCACTAGAGCGGCCATGCAAATTCTATTTAACCAAGGTGCTGGGTCAAATAGTCTGTATTGATGGTGTCCAGTACTGCTGCTGTTGTTGACACCACGTTTAAATTAGTGTCTCTGTGGGTTATCCCATGAATGAGTCAACAGATAGAAATTTGAGGACTGGTTTCACCATTTACTGCTCATGTGATTTGAATTCTCTGAATCCTCAGTCATCCTATCTTTAAAGTGAGCCCTCTGTTACCTTCTTTACAGGATTGTTGCAAGGATGAAAAGAAAAAATGTAAGAGAGAGTCAGACAGAATGCCTGGACTACTCAATAGTTGATAGCCATGAAGACCCAGATGATAATATTGATTCTACCTCTTCTAGCTTCTCCAAGGCCTATCCAGTTTGTCCAGACTTCAGCCTTTCCACTGATGTGTATTTCCAACCTACTATTGACAGCTGGTATCAGCTAAACCCTCTTTCTATGAACCTGCTTAAGGAAGACATCTGGAGGGAAATACAGAGGACAAACACAGTCAATTTAGATGGAGAAATGTACCATGAATGGCTCAATGGAAGAGAAATGAAAGAAATGAATGAATGCCAACACAGCACGGTATTTCACAGTAGGAGTGAGCATGGCACTGATTAATAGGTAGGTAAAGTTGAAGAAAGCCAAGCAAAGAAGCACATGAGGAAAGGGGAAGGGTGGGGTTAAGAAGCTAAACACATTCCAGGTGAAATGAGTAAATAAATCCCAAGGAAAGAATGAAAATGAGAATTAATCAGAAGTGTGCTGAGGCATGGCACTGCCAGGCACAATCAGAGGGCTTCTTAATTGCTTGTCAAAGACCAATGCATCTTGGTAAAATGATCCTCAACTAACACTGGGACTTTTTTTTTTTTTCTTTCCTAATCTGGCTTCATTTATCATGATTAGAAAACAAGTCAAAATTGATTTCTGTTTATTTTATAAGGTAAATCCCCAAGGAACCCCTCTTCCCAGGTTTGATAATTTTTAACTTAGAAGGGGAATACCCTCAAAACAGGAAGAACTGCTTTGTATTGCTTTAGGAGATTGGGGCACGTTTATGTGTAAAGTCTGTGCATATCATGAAAAAACAACAGTCTCTTAAATTTTTACAAATCTCCTCACATTCATCACCATGAGCCTTTTAGTTCTTTCCTACTTTAAAATGGGCAAATTAAAGGCAGTTTGATAGGGGCAAATGGCCCAAGCTTTGGAATCAGATAGACTTGTGTTTGATTTTTTATCTCTGCCACCTAATACCTGTGTGACCTCGAACAAGTCACTACAAGAAATCTCTGAGATTAATCT
The DNA here is from genome assembly GCF_000956105.1 of Propithecus coquereli. Classification (NCBI taxonomy): domain Eukaryota; kingdom Metazoa; phylum Chordata; class Mammalia; order Primates; family Indriidae; genus Propithecus; species Propithecus coquereli. Next base: position 2,879,685 of record NW_012148397.1, on the reverse strand, counting down.
CAGAGAAAGCGAGGTTGCTAATATCTCTCAGACTTTCTGGGATGATCAGAGGTTGTGTATGTGAAAAGTGTAAGCACAGAAAACTTACTGTGCTGATGGAAGTTACGAAAATGGTGTCCTACAAGTTCAATGAAGCCATCACTGAATTCCAAGATCCACAGGGCAGGATCCATGTCTTTTTTTTTTTATTTCAGCATATTATAGGGGTACAGATGTTTAGGTTACATATGTTGCCCCACCCCCACCCCAAGTCCGAGTTTCAAATATGTCCATCCTACGGACCCATGTCTTTTTGTCTTGAGTTGTATTGTGGCAATTAGCACAGGGCCTGGTACATAGTCGATGTCCATTTTATCTATTTAATACTCACATTGTACCTGGAATATTGTACCATATTCCAGGTTCTAATTGTTTATCAGGCATTAATTCATTTAATCCCATAAATATTTGTTGGCTGCCTGACTTTCATTTACTCCTTATGCAAAGATATATTAAACAATATTATGCCCCAAGCAACATCTCTTTCAGTGGGGGACCCTTCTAGAACCTAGAGTGCAGTGGGTAGATGCCCTCATTCTTTGATCCATTCGATCATGCACTTGCTTGTTCGACAAATATTTGTGTTGTAGTTTTATACTGCCACCGTGGCCAGCTGTCATCATCAGGCCTCCTAGATGAAACACAGGTCAGCTGCCCTCCTCCTGCTCCCCGGCCACCCAAGAACCCCAATCATTCATTACACACACCCTTGGATAAATCCTCTCTATTCCACCAAGATTTTGTTAATCAGGTAAATCATATTTGAAGGACTGCAAGGAGATTCTTAATTTGGGGACCTTGTATTGCCTACAAACCAGCTATGACAAGCACAACGAGACAATGGCAGCAGAAGGTCGCAAAACAACCTTTTCTCCTGTACAGACATTTTTATTCCCTAAACAGATTTCAGATTTCAGGAGATCGTGTTCTCTTTCTGGAAGGGTAATCATAGCAAAAAAAAAAAAAAAAAAATCAATATACATCTTGGCCCATGTGAAACAACCGTATGAGGGGCATTAATGTGATCTGCAAGTACCTAGAAATTCCCCTCAGCATTCTGGGTTACTGGATCATTCTCAGATACATTTCCTTGATCTATAAAGGCTCCATTCCTGGATTTAGTGCTTAGGATTTCCCTGTTCCTTTTGGTTTATGCTTAATCCTGGCAATTAATTCCGAGCCTCCTGCCTGGGGAAGTTTCTGCCATAGAATTTTTTGGCATTTGCCCAGCCAGAAAGGAAGTGATTGATGCTTCCTTCACTCTTCTGCAAAAAAGCCAAGGGCTGGGCAGAACTATCACTTGCCTTGGCGCCAGCCTCCCCCAGGCTCACCTAGTGCCCTACACTCTTGATTTCATCCCCCCACCCCCCTCCCCCATCTCCTGGGGAACATTGGTCCATCAATCACCCACTGTCTCTCTCATCTTCAATCACTTCCTCTCCACCGGCTACTTCCTGGCAGCCTACAAACATGTTTGAGGTTTATTTATTCTGGGAGAATAACAAAATAAAAATCCTCCTCTCAATTCTACCCACCTCTGAAGCATTTCCCTATCTCTTGCCTTTCCGAGGCAGCTGAGCTTTTTGATAGAATTTACTCCCTGTCTTCTCTATACCATCACCCATGTACTCCTCGAACCAGGGCAAACTGGCTTGCAGCCTCATCAATTCACTGAAACTCTTGCAGCAAAGATTATCAATAACCAAGTAAAACTCAACTCCAGAGTTTATTTTGGTTGGACTGCCTGTGGTATTTCATTTATTCTTATGGCCATTCATTTATTCACACCAAGTGGTGAGTACTAGGCTACACTCTGGACAAGTGTGGGTCTGCGCTCCTGGTTCTTTCTGCCCGTCAGGAGTAAAGATGTGATCTGAAGGGGACTCAGGAGGAGGCACTCTTGACAGAGGGAATGGCAGGTGCAAAGACATTGAGGTGGGAAAGAACACAGTATGTTTGGGAAAGGAAAACAGGGCCATGTTTGTGGACCACCGAGAGCGAGGGAGAGAGCAGTCAGGATGGGGCAAGACAGATAGGAAGGGGCTGCACCTCATCAGTCATATGTCTAGATTTTTTTATTTTAAAATATTACAGGGATATAAATGTTTTTGTTACATGGATATCTTATATAATGCTTAAGTCAGGGCTTTTGGTGTGCCTGTCAACAAAATAGTGTTCATTGTACCCAATAGGTAAGTTTTTATCCCTTCCCCATCCTCCCCCACTTCTTGTTTTCCAATGACCTTTATATCTCTTTGTGCCTGTGTGTACCCACTGTTCACCTCCCACTTATTAGTGAAAACTGGTGGTGTTTGGTTTTTCACTCCTGAGATACTTCACTTAGGATAATGGTCTCCAGTTTCATCCAAGTTGCTGCAAATGACATTATTTCATTCCTTTTTATGGCTGAGTAGTACTCCATGGTATACATATACTACGTTTTCTTTATCCACTCATGAATTGATGGGCACTTAGGTTGGGTCAAATGGTAGGTCTGCTTTTGTTTCTTTGAAGAACCTCCATACTGTTTTTCATGGAAATTGTACTAATTTGCAGTCCCACCAACAGTGTATAAGGGTTCCTTTCTCTCTGCATGTGCACCAGCATCTATTGTTTTTTGACTTCTTAATAGTGGCCATTCTGATATGGGTAAGGTGGTATCTCGTGGTTTTAATTTGCATTTCTCTGATGATTAATGATGTTGAGCATTTCTTCACCTGTTTGTTGGCCATTTGTCTATCTTCTTTTGAAAAATTTCCTTTCATGTCTTTTGCCCACTTTTTGATGGGGTTGTTTGTTTTTTCCTTGCTGATTTGTTTGAGTTCTCTGTAGATTCTCGTTATTAATCCTTTGTCAGATGTATAGTTTGCGAATATTTTCTCCCATTCTGTAAGTTGTCTATTCATTCTGTTGATTATTTGCTTTGCTGTACAGAAGCTTGATTTTGACCTTCATTCTAAAGGCCAGGGGGTGGTCACTTCAGCAGCACATACACTAAAGGCCATGGGGAAAACTGGGGACTGCTCTGCCCCTGTAATCACTTGCACACACTCACCACCCATCAAACCAGGTGCCAGGAAACCATGGGATTATTATGGACTAGTAAAAGGAAAGAGAAATCTGGCTATTGCTCAATCTAGTTATGCTGAAAACAGTGATTCACTTTGTTTTCTCTGGAGGAGGAGATCGTGGGTTCATGCCCTGCTTGACAAAGGAATTTGTTTACACCAAATGGGCCAGTTGAGACAAGAATGCAGATGTGCTTCACTGCATGACTATCAATCAGTGTGAAAATGCTGTCAATAAACCATAAGGCCCAAACCACACGCACTCCACCACGCATGCGTATGCACGCAGGCACCCGCACGTGCCACCCACCTGCAGGATCTGCCTCATTTATTCCTGAGCTCCTAAATTAGGGCTTGTACTAGATAATAAAATAGACAGGATATTTGTTATCATCAAATGAATATGAAACTGAGCTTCAGATAACATAAGGACTCCAAACTCTAAGTGCTATTTTATGATACCTTTCAATTTAGAAGTGCATCGCAGATAAAACGTGGCTTCGGTGTAAACCATTGATGTATTGTATTGTTAAAATCAATGAATTATTAAAAGGATAATCTTTTAAATACCAAGAAATTGTCTTCTAGTGTACTCTAGGGGCCATGGGTAAATGCATTATACATACAAATTCACCACTGCCCTGGCTGTAATTTATACAAATTCCAAAGTACCCACCTGGCATCACAGAGACTCAGTCTTCCCCCCAAACCCTTAGCTGATGTGAGACTCTGTGGACTGAGCATGGAGTAAGGGAAGAGTCATCCTGCCCCCTATTTCCCTAGACAACTGAAGTAGTCACTGTGATGGACCATTCAGATCGCTCTTCAGGGAAGGACTTGTCACCCCAGCTGACAGGTATGATCCCCTCAGACAGACTTTGTATGGTGGCCCATCAGGGATTGCCTCAGCTTCAGAGAGCTGCCTCACCCGAGGTTTCACACCTCCCAGGGCAGCCCACAGCCAAACACTGATTGAAGTGAAGCATATTCTTAATACATAAGCAACTTAATAAATAACGTTGCTGAACTCCAGCTCAGAGTCTTTTTCCCAGAAAACCCAACCTGAGACAAGCTCATCCAGAATTCTAGCCCCAAATAACTGGATGCCACTTTCCTCCCACCCCTCCATACTTCTGTCCACGCTGTGCCCTTCATCAGGGACACCATTCCCCCCTATCCACTAGGCAAAATCCGGCTCCCTCACCAAGGTCCAGTTTAAATCTCCTGTCTCCGTACGTACTGTCCACAGTCATGTGCTCCTTAGTCTGTGTTCTCAGAGTGCTTTGGACTATTAGGGCACTGGCTCCACTGTTCAGCAGACCAGTGCGTTCAAGAGAATTATAACAGGAGCCACATGTGAACCTTAATTGTCTAATTATACATTAAGAAAAGTAAAAAGAAACAGCTTGAATTAATTTTAATCATATATTTTAACTTTTTATAACCAAAAACTATCATTTGAATGTTGTAATCAATATAAAAACTAATGACATTTTTAAAATAATTTTTCCATATTAAGGCTTTGAAACCTGGTGTGTACGTTATTTTCACATCACATCTCAATTTATAAATCAGCCACATTTAGAGTGTTCGACAGCTCACTCCATGTGGCTTCCTGTATTGAACAGTGTAGATGATGGGTGCCTCAGAGACATGAAGGTTAAGATTTAGTCCAAGAACTGGTATGCAAAGGTGTTTGATAAGTGTTTGGTGAATGAACAAATGAAGAAATGACCAATGACAAATGAATAAAGATTTGATCAACACAAATTTGCGAAGGCACATCTTGGTTACCTGGGCTGAGCCTGGGATTCACTACTATTCCCCTGCACCTTGCTACTTCGGGACCCGACACTGCAGGTCAGTGTATCTCTCTAGGCCCGTATCCATGTACACTGATGATGCATGGCATTAACAGCTAAGGGTACGGAGTTTAAGCATAAACTTTAGAAGACGGGGCTCTGTCATTTAGTGGCTGCTGACCCTGGGCAAATCACGTAACCTATCTGGGGCCTCATTCTTCTCGTCTATGAAATGGAGAGGGATAATAATGGTACCTACGACTGACATGAGAACCAAAGGAGACGTTGCAGGTAAATGACTTTGCACATAATAGATGCTCAACAAAAAAATATAGCTAACGAAGCCAAAAAAATCTAGAGGAAGAGCCAGGTATAAACATAACACGAGGGAGTAATTCATTCATTCATTTATTCATTATTCATTCATTGAACTAATATCTTTTATACACCTCTGTGGTGGCCATGAGGATGCCCTTCTCAGATCCTGAAATGAAGGGAGTGTGTTGATCCCCCACCCCAGCTGCTGTGCGCTGAAGCCTGGTTGCCACGTTTCTTGCCGAGGCCACATTTCCACATGCTGCTCCCAGCCAGTCATTTGGTACAAAAGGGAGACTAAGGTGGACCTACTCCTGGGGAACTCAGGACTCTTTTGATGGGCAACTTTGGCTCAAGGACTCTCTGACAGACGGCACTGCTTAATTTCTTCAGAATTGCACATTGGTCTGACACAATTCCACCTAACCTTTCTTCCTTCCCTCTCTCCTTTACTGAGGGTCAGACCTGCATCTGACAGTGACAGCTCTCCCAGCTCCCTCCTCATTTTCTCCCCCAGACATTTCCCCTTATAAATCCCTCACACTTTAATCCTGTCTTGGTATCTACTTTTCAGAAGTCCCAGACTGTCCCGACCTGCGTGTGACATGCCTGGCACCGTTACAAACAGTGCTGGCAATACACTGGCGAACAAGAAATATGAGGCTACTACCCTCCATGAAACCAATACTTGCATGGGGAAACAGATAATGAATGAATAAATAAGAGAATGTCAGGCTGTGAAATGTGATTACCCCTGAAATATGCTGATATAAAAAAAATTTTAAAAAATTAAAAAAAAAAGAATATAAAACAGATGATACCTTAAGGTAATCAGGGAAGGGCTCTCAAGAAGGTCACATTTGCACCGAGTACTGAATGACAAGAAAGCACCAGCTACACAAATATTTGGAGCAGGAGAGATAACACGCAGAAAGGCCCCGAGGCAGTCGCAAGCTCAGTGTGTTCAAATAACAGGGAGAGGCCTGATTGCTACCCTCGTCCTAGGCTCTTTCACATTTGGCAGCTGGACTCACTGCAAGTTTACACTGGGGGGCCTTGGAATTCCCATACAGGATTTTAAGGCTCATGAGTATCTCACTCAAAGCTATTTCATTGAATATACAAATAGTTAATCTACCAGTTTGTAATACAATAGACACAAACAGGCAGAAAATGCTCTTAAACAAAAAATGCAGTCCCATTCCTAGCACATCGTGTTTGCCTGGTGTTCTACTTGTTTCTGCAATGGTCACTCACACATTCATACGTGTCATTATATGTTTATCCAAACCCATAGAGTGTACAACCTGAAGGGTGAACCCTAATGTGAAGTATGGACTCTGGGTGATAATCACGTGTCAGTGTGGGTTCATCAGTTGTAACAAATGCATCGCTTGAGAGGAACCACTGAGGCTGGGTCTTACTCTTGGAGAGTGAAGAAAGGCTGATAGGACGTCAGACCGAAGAAGTGGGAGGGGACCTGGTGATGGGGGCATGGCAAGGAATTTTGGTTTGAGCCCAAGTATGATGGGGGAGGGAGTAGTATCATCATGTGTGTGTGTTTTCTTTTTAATATCCAGAAAAAGTAAATCCACAGAGACAGAAAGCAGTGTTGGTGGTTGCCAGGGACTGGGTGTAGAGAAATCAGAAGTAGCTGCTACATGGGGCTTCCTTTTGGGGAGATTAAAATGTTTTAAACTAGACAGAGGTGGTGGTTGCACAACATTGTGAATGTACTAATTGCCACTGAATTGTTCACTTTAAAATGGGTAATTCTACATTATGCAAAGTTCACCTTGATGAAAAAAGGAAAAGATCAGTTCTGATACAATCCAACCCCTTTGCCATGGCATAAAAGGCCCCACGAGGTCACCATCACCCTGTCCTACCTCTGCAACCCCACCTCTTCCACACACCCCCATGCTCACTACGCCCCCCAGCCTCGCTTTCCTTTTGCTAGTCCTCAGGCCCACCGAGGCTCGGCTATTGTCCTCCATTCTGCTGACAGCAGGCTTGCAGATGTTTGCCTGACTTACCTCCTAATTTTATGTCAGTTTTCCTCAAATGCCCCGCAGGGAGGGCCTGCCAGGCCATCCTACCTAAAGCCTTCCATCACTTACCATCCCCGGTCTCTATTTTACTTTTCTTAGTTGATGTTAGCACTCTCTAAACTATATTATTGTTAATTGACTCTCTTGCCCATCCAAAGGTCAGCTGCCTTGGAGCCTGAACTCTGTTTGTTCCCAGCTGTGTGCCCTGCATGTGGAACAAAGCTAGCATGTCCTAGCACTCAGCATTCAATGAAGGAATGAATGACTGGATGCCCCCAGGCAAAGGACAGTGCTCCTTCCTAACACAGTGCCTGGGATCCAGGATGTACTCAATAAATGTCTGTTGAGGAACATGAAAAAACAAAAATAAAAAGGATGGTGGCCGGCTTCCCAGTGGAGACTGGATTAGAGTAGTTCAGGAAGAGGAATGGAGGTTGTCCAAGTGTTGAGAGTGAGGAGGGGGTGAGGCCACCTAGACCAGGCAGAGCAGTGTAAGGAATGGGGCTCAGGCAGGCAGGTGCTTAGAGAAGAGTTGGGGGGAAAGAAGGTAAGCGTTGCCAGGATGTGGAGTAGTGAGAGTAGCTGAGGTCCAGGAGGAGCCTCTTCTCAGCCGGACAGAAGTTAGCTAACAGGCAGTGTGCTGTGGCCCAGGGATGAAAGGCCGGGTGCAGAACGTCCTGAAAGACTCAGGCTCTGGCTTTATGAGCCCTTGCCCAGAGGGACCCCATAATGACCCAGACCTGGCAAGCATACCCAACTCAATTCCAAACTAACAAGGTTAGTTTTCCTGCACGCCAAGCAGAAAGCTGTTTCATCACTTTGGAAACACTTGGTAATCCTGCATTTCCCTAAGTATTGCCCACAGGAAAAATTAAGACTTTACAATAGATTGATCACATTTGTAGATTAGCAACGATTAGAACTTCATTACTTGACCCAGGCCACATTCTGCACTTGGTTTGCTTTGCACAGTCATTTCATGTTGAAGACCAGCATGTTGTTAATACTTCCTGCGATGGCTTAGGCCATACTACAATTGCCTGCAGCTATTTTTAGAATTCTCCTACTTTAAACCACATCTGTCAAAACTGCTGATGCCAACACATATGTATTTCTGTGATTTTGTAACATATTAAAAACGAGACTCCTCCTTTGACTATCTCTAACAGGCTGTGGTGATCGTGAGGTTTCTCTGTTGGGCTTTACTTGTTTGTTTGTTTTCAATCTATGACAGCTGATTTACATGGAACTCAGGGATCGTGGTTGCCACAATTAGAACTGCAATGACTTTAATGTCTGGTTTCAATTTTCCCCCCTCTTATTCATTGAGGACATGTGTCTTAGACAATTATCAGTAAATTATCAATTATACAGTAAAGTTACTATTCACAGGTTACAAATCCTACAAACTTTTTCTTGGAGAACCACATGTGGAAATGTGTTTAGCAATTACTCTTTTTAATTCAATATCTGTGGAAAATAATTATCATTTTTGACACTAATGTAAAATGCCAACATTCTATTAACGAATAAAAAGAACTAAAGGGTTACTAAATTTCCAGAACTGCCTGGATGCTTTTAGTAATTTGGAAAATTCAGTCAACATATTGTTGCATGAAAAAAAAAAAAAAAGAAAGAAAGAAATGCACTGAGCATTTCAATTAGCTGTTTCTCTAGTTATTTTTAATTAAATGTGAAATGACAGAACAACTTGCAGTGGTTTTGTTATATACTTTTTAGGCCCGCCCCAAACTCCCTTCCGGTATGTAATAAAGTAATGAGACAATAATTTGTACACTGAAATGGCTGTTTACCCCTTCAAAGTAGACATCTAGTGACATGACTCACTTATTCTAAACAGACTGCCATTTACCCAAAATATTTTTGGTTTCCTCTGGGAGATCTGACTTCAGAGCAGGCAATATAACCCTTTGAACAACATTAATGAAGGAAAATCTTTGTTCATGGAGAGTGGATTTGACTTTTGGAAACAGTCAAATGTCATCCATTACTAATCTTGGTGTTATTCGCTGGCTGTGACTAGGATGTGTGGGTGCGTGTGCACACGTGCTGTGTATATGTGAGCAAATAATAATAATAATAGCAAATTCATATTGAGTTCTTTCTGTTTGCACCACTGTTCCAAGCATTATATGTGTTACTCATTTTATCCTCGTGACAGCATTAGGAGGAAATAATATTATCATCCCTGTTTCACATATGAGGAAAGTGGAATGCAGAGAGGTTAGGTAACTTGCTTGGGAATATAGAGCTCATAAGGGGAAGAACTGAGATTTGAAGGGCTCCAGAGTCTGATCTTTTAACCTCATGCAGCCGAACAGTTATAAACGAGAGATCAAAACCACACTGAGCAAGAGCATTTCTCTCGAAGCCTTATTTCCACCATTTGCATTTGAGGAACAAGTGACAGGCACTTTCCAAGGGTATAGTGAGGCTTTAAGAAGCATTCACACATGCAAGGGCTACACTCTCACTAGCCCACGGTGAGGGCCTGGCATTTCTAAATCACTTCATTCTCATGTTGGTCACTACGTGGCTTGGTCCTGTGGAAATCCCAAGTGTGACATGATCTTTAGGTCAGGACCACACGAATACGCATAACCCATGGTCTCCTCAATGCTGTGGTCACTGACATTCACAACCACAACACAGACAATGCTCTGTAATGCTAATCACTCCTGGTTCTACCGGGATGGTATTTTCTCATCTAAAAATGATAATATATGTCATATAAGTGCATGAGCAGTTCGAGGGGTGATGGGGCAGTATACTCGACATGTGGGATCTTCCGGACAACCCAAGGCATGTGACCAGTGAAATTCAGTATTTTTAACAATGTGTTGGGTTCCTACCATGCTAACTAACTGTAGGGGAATCCAGGAGGAATACAAAACAATCCTCAAGTCTTAACTTTAAATAGATGCCCAACTCTAGAACAGAATTCTAAAAGTTTCTAGAATGTACTATAAGATAAAAAAGGTTAGGGAAATGCTGGTCTCCACAAAACGTAATTCTTTCTTAGAGGACCTCTTCTATATCCAGGAAATTAAGAAAGAGATACAGACTTTCCAAATAAGTTCCAACATGGAGTTAATTTTATCCAGACCCTCTGGTAGGGATTGGGCTCAGTAACCACACTAGAAACCATGCAGTAAAATGCCACTGTGGGGGCTGGGGCAGTATGAAGTGAGCCCTCAGATACCAGAAGAATTAAATAATCACAAAGACAACAACAACAACAAAGCTACAAAAAGCCCTCCCTCTATGACTTGACATCATAGTCATTTAACCTTTCTGGGATTCAGGTACCTGCCCTCCAAGTGGACATAAGAATGTCTGCCCTGTTCAATTTATAGTGTTTGCCAAGATAAGTAGGACAACAAATATGAGCATACCTTGCAAACTCCACTTTAAGAATGTTGTTTATTTTACTATCTGTAACAGAGCAATTCCATCTGTTAGTGTCTCCATGAGAGCAATGAAGTGCTAGAAGAACAGAACTTAAAGAGCTCACCTCAGTCACTGACTCCAACTCTAGCAAAGGAAGAATAAAATAAGTGTTTGAAATGGCCATTAAGTCCAAGGTCTTCCAAGGTGGCCGAGGCTAGGAGTGGTGGTAAGTGACCAAACCCACACTCCTCGCTGAAGGGCCTGGGTCTTTCCAGCCTGCATGTGGTCCCATCCCCAACAATCGAAGCTCTGGACAGATCTTAGCCAAGGTCTCCTGCCCCGAGTATTTCCTTTGGACCAGGTTCTCAGGTGGTTACTTACCCACGCTAAGTGTGGTCCCTCTTTGTCTATCGATACCAAGATTCTGTGAATAGATCTCCAGTGCCTGAAACGAGCATTGAATTGCCAGTGTCTCCAGAATCATGAAGACTGGGAGACTTATTGCAAATGTATTAAAATGCTAATGGTTGATATTTTGGAGCCAACTTTATTAGACAGAGCATTGAACCATGGAATCTTAAAAATTCAGAAACAAAGTACTAGAAGGGAGTATCCCAAACTGCATAGTTTTAAATGTCTCCTATGGAGGTCTGTGGCTCATACCGCTTTCCAGAGAGGAGTCTATACTCTCTTGAACAAGCATCTCCTTTAACAGTCTTCTCACTAGAAAATCTTAAAGTAATCATCCCCTTCAGATTCATGTATCTTAGTTGATTTTAAAGTAATGAAAGTTAAAATTTAACTATTAAAAAGGATACACTTGATTATTTTTTTTCCTAAAGTAATATTTCAATATAGTATAGACAGAGCCAACTTGATCATGTGTACCTCTTCTTTCAGAACCCATGACAGAAACGTCTGCCAGGTCTTAATCCCAAAGATACAGAGGCATTCATTATTTGAACAACTGAAATGTTTTTATCCTATGGATACTATAAACTAAAGACATGGGAAAATCGTCCTCTTTGCTCTGGCTATGAATAAGATCCTAAATTTACAGACCAACTCCAGTATCTGCTAGACACGCTAGACACAGGGGGTGCCAACCTTCCCCCAACTCCATCCTAGTTTGCCACTTGTTTTTCCTTCAGTTAAACTGAAAGTGAGTCACCTTAAGTCATTTGTGAAGTGAGGTAAACCAAGAGATAGATTACTGATAGACAGACAGACAGAAAGAAATGTAGAAGATGGACAGACAAGCACAATTCTCCTAAATCAAGTGCTGTGGTTAACGACACGTAAAAACCAGTTCAAAATTATTCAGGATTGAAAGATGATGGTATTTAAATATCCAAGGAGTATTTTTTGAACAAAAGAAAATAATATTTTCTATGGGAATTATTTTCTGTGACTGAAAACAAGGTTAAGGAGAATAACCACCTGAAGAGTGACTCATTCACATGAGAATGTTTCACAAGAGTAGCTTATCAACATGGTCAGACACATAATGATTACAGCCCAGGGAAGTAAATAAAGCAAACCATTAGCTCCGGAAATCTATTAAAGGCACAGGATCTTAAAACACCCCAGGCAATGAAACATTAACAGACCTGGGCAAACAGAAAGCTATCTACCCTCCTCCTCATCTTGCTCAAGACAGACATCTTATCACAGGCCACAAGACAGACTATGGGAAACTATTGCATCTAGAAGACAGGCAAATTGCAATGGTCTATTCACTTGGCAATGTTTACATTTCAAGGGGCTTAACTACATTTAGGGGCAGCTAAATGGAGAATGCTTCAGGGCTGCTGTCCAAAGCAACGACTAATCCCCATTCAGGAGTACAACGTGTTTGAGTTTCACATGTGCTAAGAATCACAGAACTTCCATGCTGGGGGAGGACTGCAAGGCCGTTCCCCTCACCAAGGCTTTTCCGAACCCAGCCTTGAGTGGCTGAGAAGGGCCCCCTGGAAACACCCTGTGTGGAGCTGAGAGACAGATGTGCTGGAGGGTATAGCAGTGGCTGTCAGAGGCAGCAGGGAGGGAGCCAGGGGACACTTGCAGGACACTTGTTACTCTGTTTCTAGTTCAGGCCCCTCATTTGACAGAGTAGGAAACTGAGACATTCAGAGAGGAAGGGATTTGATCAAAGTCACATGGTCCACAGCCCCCTGTCCAGTAGCTTCCTGATATTCCCTGCCATAGCCAGATCACACATTTTGCTCTAATTCTTCTAGATTTCGTGAAGCTTACTGTGAAAATGGCAGCCTGTGCAAGGCAATGGGAGTGCTGATCTGATTTTTCATTCTGTTATGAGATCAAAGGGGACATAGACAAGTAGGGCCTATGTACTATGCACAGTCTTTCACAAAGGGTTGTTAGGTATTTTTTGGAACTTGATTTCAGAAAAATAATGCTTAGATGGATAATTGAAAATACAAAAACAAACAAACCAACCTACCAAGATTGGCAAGTAAAATACCTGACTTATTATAGTCCTTTGGCCATAACCATGCTTTCCTGAAATAACGATGTGTTAAAGGGAAACTGTTTAAGAATCACAACTCAGAGGCCAGGACTACTGCTGCCCAGAATAGGGATTCACCCCGTTTTCAAGTTGTCCTTAACTTCAGGATGCTATGGGTGGCTGGGGTCTCCTGCTGGAATAAGCCCCTTGGGACATGCTTCTTCCTTTCTGTCATCTCCCCAGATGCTGTCTGCTCAGATCCTTCTTGCCAAGCTGCGTTCTCATCTCTGGGACCCAGGGGAAGGCAAGGCAGTCTTCCAGGCCTTCTGCGACCTAATCAAACCCATGGGCATGCTGGTGTTGGAAGGCTCTTTCCCATTAACAGCAGTGAGTTCAAAGGCCTGCTCCTCCCACATCATTCCTTTGCCCATTCTTTTCTCTCATTTAGACCAGGAGTCAGCAAACTATGGTCCATGGACCAAATTGGATTCCTATCTATTTTTGTTGAGTAGTTGCAACACAGACCATATGGCCCACAATGCCAAAAAATATGCACTAGTCGGCCCTTTACAGAAAAAGTTTTCTGACCTCTGCCCTAGACCATTAATGAAGATAAATCTTTGGGCACCAGGTCTGAAGTGGTTTTATCCAGATATTAAAGGGGAATCTTTAGGTAGCTTCTCCACCATGTTTAAAAAGAGGCTTCTGGGGTGAGAAACCTGCACAGATGTGGTTGTGCAGAAACCTGTCTACTAAGCACAGGTTTAAAAAGAAGTACAAAGGAAGAGGAGCACACAACCAAGAAGAGAAACATAAGAGGAATAATAAAAGCAGTAGGTGGTATTAACTGATCAACACATAAGTGCACATATAAGAATAACATCTATTGGATGTTGGGCAGGGGGGAGGGGGAGGGGGAGGAGGGAGGAGGGGACGGGTATATGCATACACAAAGAGTACAATGCGCACCACCCGAAGGATGGACATATTTGAAACTCGGACTTAGAGGGGGGAGGGGGGAGGCAAGGGCAACATACGTAACCTAAACATTTGTACCCCCATAATATGCTGAAATTAAAAAAAAAAAAAAGCAGTAGTTGCCTCCTATTGTTACCTACTGTTTCTTCAACAAGCAGAATGAAATTGAAATTTAGTTGGACAAGAAAAACATCACAGACATGAATCGAGAACCTCTAAAAGGTGGGGAGGTAAGTGCTCTCTGAGTCACTTAGGAATGGGCTCCAGCCCAGCAGCATTTGCCTGAAAGGACACAGTAAACTTTAGGAAATCACAGAGAACACAGAAACAGGTTAAGAACAGTACACATAGCCCATGTACAATTTTCATAAATTGGAAAAGAGTAAATTCCAAAATCGTCTCATTAGAAACTCAAATTTTTAAGCCCTGGCAGAATCATTAAGAACAAACATCCCAGTGGGAAAAATGCATAAATATCATAAACTGACAATTTTAAGAAATAGAAATAAATATGGTCAAAAAACACATGGCAGAGTTCAACTTTGCTGGTAATTGGATAAAAACAAGTTAATAAAAGAGCAATGGGATCCTGTGTTTTCTCTGCTGGAATGGCAAACATTTGCAGAAATAACATATAAGACTGGCAAGAGTGCAGAAAATCAGGCCGTTGCGTCCATATGGAAATGCAAAGTGCTACAGACTTTGCTGGGCACCAAGGCAATATTACTAATCTTTAAAACATGTACACCCTGTCACCTGCAAGTTCACTTCTAGGAATTTAATCTAAGGACATAACTACACATAGGGATGTTCATCACAGTATTATTAGTAACAACTGAAATTTGATAAAGTCTAAACAAATAACTGTAACAGTTTGGTTATAAATATTTGTACTATAGAATATTTTTCAGCCATTAAAATAACATTTAAAATGATTTTATGAAACAGGTGGGTATCAGTAACATAAACAAAATATACACGTACATATTTGTCACTGCGTTTATAATTATAATAGACAGTGTATTAAGAATTTTTTACATGTTTTCTTATCAGATCTTGACAACTCTGTTAAGCAAGCAATGGATAATAATGAGAAGGATAGCTAATATTTACTGACAACTTCCTCTATGCCAGGCACTATGCCAAGCATCTTCTATAGATTATATCATTAAATCCTGACATCAGCATATGAGGAAGGCACTATTATTAACCCCATTGTATAAATGCAGAAAAGCAGCCACAGAAAGTGCATGAAACAGCCAGGATTTGAGTGTACAAAGCAATTCACTGAAGAGTTGAGCTTTTAACCATTATACCATACCCTTAAGGTACAATTATTTCTTCCTGGGATGAATGGATGGATACACAGATGGAAAGGTGGAAGGACAGATGGATAGAAGGAAGAAAGGAAAAAAGGCAGGATGGATGGATGGATGGAGAGATAAAAGGGTGAATACATGAATGGATGAATGAGTATAAGGATGATTGTGTCAGGC
Organism: Propithecus coquereli; assembly: GCF_000956105.1. Lineage (NCBI taxonomy): Eukaryota > Metazoa > Chordata > Mammalia > Primates > Indriidae > Propithecus > Propithecus coquereli. The sequence continues at coordinate 2,864,055 of NW_012148397.1, read as the reverse complement.
AAAAAAATAATACTGGCTATTTTTAGCGTTTTTTAATGATTTTATTTCTTCCTTTATGCTTTTTTAGGAATAGCCAAATTTTCTGCAATGTTTTGCTTCTGTACAGACTACAGGAGTATGTTTTACATTAAAATTAATTACAGTGCAAAGCAAAAAATAGTGCTCAAAATGCTGCAGTCTTTATATCCATCTCTTGCAAAAGGGTGATTTAGTTCTAGGTTGAGCAAGAGCTGAACATCCCCTTCTATTGCTATATATAGTACCAGAAGAAAAATCCCAACACAGCCAAAACACAAAGCAGCCTCCTGAATATCACCCAAGAATCTGTGGGTAAGTCCAGCCAACTAAGAGGAAATGTGAAAATGGGATTTTCTTCCCAAAAGAAAGAGCTTTAGACTAAAGCCATAGCTGGCTAGAAAATAAAGATTTGAAGGAACTTTGGTTTTTTCCACAGTTTTGTCTTTATGTTGTAAGTTGACGATTGAAAAAAAAAAAAAAAATAACGTGGCCACTGAAGTTTTCAAAGGATTTTCATCCAAAAATTGGACAAAGCTGAACAATGTGAGAAAACGAAGTGGCCTAAGTCTTGCTGGTTGAGAAAAACTTGGAGATGCCTTTAAGTCTGAGCTGTTTTGAGTCCAATTGCATAACAGATAAATTGGGGCAGTTAGAGTTTAAATTTAACACGTTTATTTCAGTGATGACATTTCTGAGCAAATGTTCCATTAGTGTTAACTTTAGGTGAGTCAAACATCTACAGCAAGAGACTCGGGAACTACCTTCTCCCTGACTCCTCTCACTTCTCTCCTCTGTCCCTTGACTTACCTGCAGCGACGTAATGTGCCTCCAAGGACTTGAAAATTACGGGCACCAGGTGGACTACTATTAACTAAATATCTTGCTTTATTTGCTGCATCAGGCAACTGAGGGAGTCTCATTTTGTTACCTGTCAGCTCTCCCAGTTAGAAGAGCTGAATACCGAGCTCTCTCCTCACCCCCCGACCAGGGAGCTTCCGTTTCTCAATAGCACGCCTCTGCTGACTGACAGACCCATCTTATACCTGCAGGCTTCCTTCCCCTGGGAGTCCAGGCTCTTAAAAGTGGCCTCTACTTTAAAAGTCTGTCAGCTACTAGAACATATCTGCATTGTGTTGGAAAGAAAGAAGGTAAGGAAAGAAACTTGGCGTGCATGTATTCAATCAACAATGCTTGGAATTATTCATTCAACAAATACCTGTATGGTGCTTCACCATTGGTTTTCAGAGTTTTACTTATAGTAATTTATTTCATACGCCCAAAAAACACCTATGAAGTGGGCATTATAATTATACCCATTTTACAGATGAAGAAACAGGGGTGCCAGGAGGTTAAATAATTTGTCCACAATCACACAGTAAATCTGGGAGCCAAGACATGAACCCAAGCAGTTGGGCTCCAGACATCGATCTGTTCAATACTCTGTCGTGGTCATTAAGCCCCAGTGCTGTCCTAGGCACAGAGTGAGGACTGGGGCATGCAGGGATGACCAAGAGGGTCAACACCATGGACACGCCTCCTCTTTGCTCTCTATGGACACCACAAAAAATATTAGAGGCCGCCCTGTCCTAGGTATGCTCTCATTTAATCCTCACAGCAGTTCTGTGAGCAGCAAATGAATTTATGAATCCCTCATGCAGATAAGGAATTGAAATTTGTACTAAACATCGCACCTAAGAGGTGACAGAAAGATGCATACTGTCTAGACTAGCAGGTGACAAAGCATGGGCTTGCTGTTGCAGTGTAGTCCTCACACCGCCTGCATCAGAACCAGCTGGGGCGTTTGATTAAAAATGCAGATTCCTGTGTCCTACCCCCATCACACTCATTCCCAACCCCTGGGCAAAGGGCCTGGCAACCTGCATTTGGCACAAGCTCCCCCGACCCCACCCCAGGTGATTCTGTTGTACACTCGAGTTTGAGAATTTTGCCTACACCATGCTGCTTGCTTTCTCCTGCCACTAAATATGCTTGCAGTGATATGATGGTGATGATGATGATGATAATGAATAACTAATACGGAAAGCACTTCATGTACGATAGCACGGATCAAGAGAGGACATTCCCTGCTTTCATTTGTCAGAGCTGCATAGTAGGTCATATTTTCCACGATGACACTGGCATGCATTTCAAGTCCTCTCATTTCTTATCCCTCAGCTTATGCTCTCTGAGTTTAATGGTGTGAAACTCCATTGTCAGAGCCTCAGGTGATGACATTCTATAAAATCCTGTCTCTTCAACCCATAGATGGTGATAATAAAACTCAGATAATTGAAATTAGTGAACTCTCTCATAGGACAGATCTTTTTAGACCTCTACATGTTAAAGGCACACTCTAGGATTTATTGAATCCTCACATTAAAGGGGTAGGCTTATACATGCTTCTTTCATTTAAACAGCTCCATTAAAAAAAAATCAAAATATTCTTTTTCCTTCTAGTATCCCATGAAGGAGAGTGAGCATTACCCATATCAGAGACAGTGATAGAAAACAAAATGACTTGCTAAAAATCTTAATAAATGTATGGGTTTTTTTAAAAATTAAAGACCAGATTTTATATGCCTCTTTGGTTTGTTTTTTCAAAAAGGAGGGAGAGAGGGAGGCAAGAAACAAGGAAGGAAGGAAAGCAGTAAGAGTGGAAGGGAGGGAGGGACAGAGGGAAGGAACAAAGGAAGGAAACAAAAGAAAATACACATCACCCTCGGTCCCTCCACATATTTTCTCCGCTGTGGTTAAGAAATGAGAGAACACCTTCTGGTCCTCCAATACCACCCTGCAGAGGTGACCATGGGTTATGGGTTACAGCTGGCTAGCTCCCCTGACCTCTGACCGGGGCCAGGTTTTCCTGACATGCATATGCATGGTTCGCAGTGCTGGTGGTCAGAGGCAGGAGAGGTGGCGACTAGGACCAGACTGCCTGGATTTGAATCTCAGTGATTTAGGAAGTAAGTGATTCTCAGTGTCTGGTTTCCATGTCTCTCAAAGGGGGATGATACTAGAACCCTGTCTGGGAGGATTCCTGGTATGGCAGTTGGAATCTTGCCATAAGATTAGCACTTAGTATTATGTTAATATCTTTGTGACACTTGTGTACCTTACTTTATACCATGGCAGTAACTCATAAAGAGAGAAGTGTGAATTGTATCACAATCTATTGCTCTAAAAATCCCTACTATTAAAAAGAAGCTCTGATATGAATTAGACTGAGATGAAGACTCACTCATGCCTACATTAATGCAAACATAGATATGTAAGTAGATACACATATATAAATAATCACACATTAAAGTTAACAGCAGATACGTGAAAGATAGAATTCCTAGAAGATAGGAATTATATGAAATTACAGAGTAAACAACACAGTAAGTACTGCCATGGAAGGCGGTAGTGGGTCCAGGGTGGTTCCAGGTTCAGAAAGGGTGAAAGCTGGGAAGAGACGGGGCTGCCGGGGCCATAGACCAGGGGTTTCGCTACGGTACCACAGCGGGGACGGTCAGAGGGTCCTCGTCCTCCTCCCCACTCCATGCCAGGTAACAACACAAGGAACGTGGTGTCTGTCTCCAAGGACAACCGTGACTGCGGAAGCTGTCTCCATGGGCACCAGATGGCTTTGATTTCTACCTGACTGTAGTGGATTCTGCAAAGTACCTGCCATATGCCTTTTCAGAACTGAAGGTTTGTTTCCCCAGTTCTGGGGACAGCCTTCAGCCTTCAGTTCTCAATGAATTCCCTTGGCTAAAGACAGTCTTCTTCTCTCAGGTCATGTCTCCTTCCCATGGCCCACACCCAACAACAGACCACCTGGGAGTTACAAAGCCATGGCTCCCTGGCCCCAACTCGGGACTACTCTGAAGGGCCATCCTGGCTTCAGAGTTCCCTGGGAGACTGGCTGAGCCTCTGGTGAGACTGTTTCAGAGCCCAGCTTCTCCTCTACTCAATCCTGATTCCTCTCTCTCTCTCTCTCTCACAGCTGCTGACCCACCAGACACTCCCTAGTAAACTTCTTCCATATCAGTCTCCACCTCAAGGTTGGCTTTCTGGAGATCCCAAACCATGGCTTCCACAATGGAAGCCTGGAGCCCTGTGCAAGATGGCCAGGGGGGCAGACTGAAGCCTCCACAGACCCAAACACTTGCACAAAGCCTCGGATAAGCCCAGCCATCGATCGCCCTTGGCTATGTGCCTTTTCCAAACATATAAACAAGAATAAAGAACAACAACAACAACAAAACACTGGCAACTGATGTTGGAAATAGTCGGGGCAACCACTAATTCCATTTGAAAGGGTCAACATAAACCCAGAGGGAAATCTGAAGAGGCACTGGACAGCAGAGCATAATGCCTAAAGGCTTTAAAACATGTTCTCCTCAGACTTTATCCATTGAATTTTCAAAGCCCCCAGTGTTGGGCATCATTCAATTTGATTTACAGATGTTGAAACTGAGGGTCTCAACATGAACTCCTTCACTCAAGGCCAGGAGTTGTATATAAATCTTCTGAAGGATGTTTTCTGCCTTGATATCATAAAAGTAGAGTTGATCTTAATATCAATATTAGTCATGAAGAGCTGATCAACTTATAAAATTTATCATCATATTGATGTATAATAAAAAAGGTATTTATTTATAAGATGCTTTTCACTGCAGTGGGCATGGCACGCTTGCTAATCAGGCATGGTTGGCCACGGATATAGGCTATTAGGGTAGCAACTGGCCGCCTTCAATCAACCAAGCAAGTGTTCTCCATAACCAGGATGGACCTGGCAAAGGTCCAAAAACAAAGCAATTTGCTACTTTCCATTTCCCTAAATCCATCACCAAAATAACAGAGCAAATGCTCCTATTCAAATCCCTTTTGTATATGCTCAGGCTGAACCAGATGAAAGCCCTTGGTGGGCCAAACGCTCAGCATCCACTTTAGTACCATCAATACATAAAGCAATCCACCCAGCCTGGTACTATGTAAATGCAGCAAGAGACATTTTAATAATAAACTAAAAACCTTCAGACCCCCCAGACAGGTACCTTGCTGAGAGCCAGTTTACAGGGTTAATAATTCATTCAAGTAGGAAGAGAAAGAGGATGCTGCACTTGAGAAGCATGCACCTCTCATTGCAAAGTGGAAAACATCTAGGGTGATATGAGAGGCTGGAAAAATGTGTATATATCATCAGTATGTATCATTTGCTCACAGGGCTCAAAGTGAAGTTTGGGGGCCCATCATCAATGACATTAATGGATATAAATAACCACCATTTACCACGCAGTGGCTGCGTGTCAGCCTCAGATTTACCTTCAGTATCTCTTTGAGAAGAAACTGAAGTTCAGAGAAGCTAAGAAGCTGCCTCCAGGTTGCAGAGCTAGCAAGGGTTAGAGTTAGCATCCAAATCCAAGCATTCACGCCCCAGAGCTGGGCACTTGCCTGCCCCCAATGCTATGGGGACCAGAGCTGTGATGTCTGTAAGTGTGGGCACAGCCTGCTGAGATCTAGGCAAGGCTTGCTTCTCCCGCTGGAGTATTGTGGAGCTGGTGGAAGTTGACTGTGAGAAAGAGGAACAAACTGTTAAGTATAGATCATGGATGTAGTTGGTGTCATGTTACAGGGCAGTGGGGACTGCATCAGCAAATGGGGCTTGAAAAAACTGAAAGCCCTTGTAGCTCAGAGATGTTGGACAGCTCATGTAACATTGACAAGCCTGTTTGCTACCTTTTAAAATGCTCAGCATAATCAAACCTGATCTACTTTCAATATCTCAATATCAGATATTAAAGAAAGGCATACTTGCTTTGGAGTGGTAACAGATAAAAATATCTGGATTTTTCTGCTCAATTTACCAGTGACCTCCTGGAGGTTTGTAAGTTCCATAACAACTGCTTGTGTCTCCTCCACTCCCTGTCGTTGGCCAGAATCCGTGCCTTGGACTCCACTCAAACCTTCCTAGTCCCTGAGAAATTCTGACCAAGACAGGCAAGCTATCAGAGGCCCCAACCCACAGGAGGAGAACTGGAATAAATCTCCTTGCTCTCAACTCCTGGGAGTTTGTAGAGGGGGCTTCCCTTCTTCTTGGAAGCCTGGCTTTGTTCTCAAGTAACAGAGACAATCTCCCTGAGATGTATCTTTGTGCCTTTCTCTTCAGTTTTTCCTAGTTGACCTCTCCCCTCTTTTGCCAGAGGCATCTGCTGCCTCAGGGAGGATTAGGAGCAAAGAGAGTGAAAGACTCAATATTCAGCCTAAAGACTTTAGCAAAACACAAATCTTGAAAGCCAGGGTTTACTGAGCAAGAAAAGGGCTTTCTAATTTGCAAACATTTAACTATAAGCCTTGGGTAGAGGTAACTCAGGATTTCAGGGCTGGGAGGTTCCCACCTACCCTGAGACTCTTTTAGTCTGGGTGACAGAGATTGGGGGATGCCCCTGGAAAGGGAGAGAGTGTGAAGTTTCCTTGGGTCTCCGAGAGTCTGGCTTCTGAGCCTGACTCCACAGCAATTATGCTACGTAAGGACGTTTTAAAGCTACACATACATATTTTCAAACATTTCATTGCATCTTATCTCCTGTTAGCTCAGCAGAATGAGAAAACGACTTAAAAAAATATTTCCACCCCCCCCTTCTCCTCAAGAACCAAGGTACAGTTTGAGTCCCAGAGGCTCAGGTCTGTCTTAGCCCCCAGGTGGCTTGTTTTTGCACACTCAGGCTACCGGAAGTTTAAAAAAAAAATGGATAGAGGTGGGTGCGTGTGAAGCTCTGCTGTTTAGGGAGAATAAGCTCTTTTTAGACTGGGAAGGGGTTAGATTCTGGGGTATGTCTGCATGCCTTCTGGAACACTTACTGTACATTTCCACATTGTAAAGGTCCAAGGGGGCCTACAGTTAAAACAACAACAAAAAAAAACAACCCAGCAGTTCCCAAAATTATTTAACTTCAAAACATGTTCCTCACATTACATTCCTATTACCATTCTGTAGAGCAGTGCTCCACAGACAGAAATTTGGGGAATTCTAGCTTAGAACAAATATAAACTAGTATGTACTGAGAACTGAGATCACCCACATCAACATGGCATAGCTCTACAGCTCTTAAGAACAAGAACTGAGTCTACCTGTGTCAACCTGACTTAATTGTTTTTCCACAGAAATCTTTGCCCAAGAAAGGTAAGACTATAAAAATTTCATTGCTTGTTTCAGAGAATTCATGCAGATCAATTTATCTGGGACAATAGTCTGCTCACCTAGACAAACAGCTCATTTATCAAACAATAACCTACTTATCAGACTTATTTCATTATCCTCATCTTGCTGTGTCTAACAATCCTAAATCAGTATGTCATGAACTTTATCCAATGCCAATCGATTTGCTACCTTAAATTACTTGGCCTATCCCTTCCACATAAACCCTATGAATATCCATCTGACTTCTACCTTCTGAAAACCTGCTAAGTTTCTGTTAAGATAGTGTTCTCCCTTATGGAAGTGAGTTCCAATAAATGTTTTATTAACACTAGTTTTCCGGTGATATTTTGGGAAGTTGTGCTTACTATGCAATATATGAGCAGTTTGGGCCCATGTTTGAAATGTGGGAGCCTACACAATGCTGAGCGTGTCCTACAGGCACATTTCCCCATGGCCAGAACTCAGCACTGCCCGGGTCCCCAGCCTGCTTGGGCCAGCTCTCAGAACTCAGTAACTGTGCGGATGCCTCTGATTTTTGCTTGTTTAAGAAATGAGCTTCCAATTACTAGACCTATCTCCCAGACAACAGAGTGGGCTCTTGACCCAATGCCAGGTCAATCAGCTTCTCTACCATGAGTTTGAACACCACCCCGAACTGGAAGGTATTTGGAACTGAGCTACTCCTATAAAGGCATCCTGAGACCAAAAGTGTGGTCCACACACCAATGCTCAACCTATTGTTAAAGAGCCTATGACAACGTAAATACACAAATTGAAAACAATGTGATGGAGTAATATTATACCTAGTAAATCTATCTTTTAAAAAGCTTATATTTTATATGTCTTTGTTTTTAAAAAAATTTTTAAATAATTAATTTTTATTATAGTGTTAAGAAAAAATGTTTAAAACTTGAAAATAAGAGAAAATGTGGGTGTCATATTCTTTCAATATCATATACAGGCAGTAACACATCCATTCAGGATTATTTACCTCAGAAAATGTAATGTGTTCACCTCATTGCTTACTACACACTGAAGGTTGCAGACTCAATAAAATTCCGTGTTAATTTATAGATTTCTGTCTAGCAGAAATGCAAGTAATATTCAGTAGAAAAGGTAACCCCAGAGGTTAGTTATTTGTCCTGTAGGGCATTGACCAGTTTTACATGTAACCTAGCAAACTTATTCTAACACTCCTTTATTATTAAATTGCTTACAAATATCTAGCTCCTCAAATGTTCTTTGAATAATACTTATGATTTTATTAGTTTCCTTTTTAAATGCTGAGATGAATAAAATCTCTGATGTGTTCATTTTATATTTTTATATGAGTCATGTTTTTAACTTTTTGAAAATTATATTTGACTTTTTTTTTTTTTTTTACAAAAGTATCAGTCTGTGATACTTTAAAGAAAAACAAAATGAAACAGATATAGTGCTTCACTATAAAAGTTTGAAAAGCACTGTTCTAACTCGGTCACTTCCCACCGCTCAAACACTTGGAGCATCTCTAGTTTCTGTCCTTTCCGGGGCCTTGCCATTCAAAGTCTTTGAATGAACTTGTGACTACACAATTTCCTTCTATTTTAATTAAATACCTTTCTTTAAAGTCTTAAGTTAGTCAGCGTTTGTCAGAACCCTAAGTAAGTCACCAAATTGTAATTGTAGTTGACAAAGTACTTTCTAACAGAGAACAATCCAACCTCTCCTTAGGGACAGAAATAGGCTATACACATCGCTAAAACATACCTGATCAAAACTGTGCATGATGAGAACAAAAAGTTTGAATTGAGTTATCCCAAAAGCAAAGCAGGCGACTTATGACATTAAAAAAAAAAAAAAAAATCCCTTCATGTACACTTTTAGCTTGGGCCTTACTCATTCCATTACAGAACTGCCTTGGTCTTACCCCCAAATGAACAAAACCCTGGGAGTATAATGAAAGCTGTCATGCACAAGACTCCATGCCTTTACCTGGGAGCTGTTGCTTCTCTCTCCCTTTTGAGTAGAGACCAAGCCCTGGTCCTGGCCCATGCCCTCCGTTCCCCTTTGGACAGTGGGATTTGGCCACCTGGCCACATGTCCCCATGCACATGAATCTGACAGCCTAGCTGCTCCCTAATTTCAGCCCTCCCTATCCTTAGTCTCTTTCTCCTCTTCAGTACCTAGAATTTGATGCTGAATCCCTTGCTTAGCATTATTTATCCCCACTTACTCTGACTCTCTGTTTTTAATTTGACGAACTTCCTTCCACTGAAAAATGTAATGCTAACCATATTCCTTGGAGGTTTTGACTCATATTTTGAAATGTTTTTTTAAGCACTAATTATTTCTTTCATGTTTCTCAGAATCAATGTTTCCTCATTTGGAATCCCCCTTCCTCCATGGAATTTAATGTATACATATGAAAATTAAAACCACTTTTAGCTAAAAATAGATCCTCTGGGAGGTCTTCAGAATCAGCTGACACGCACAGTTAGGAGGAACCTGGATGGCTGACAACCGTTTTGGCTTCAAGTGGAAAAGAAATAGGCTGGTGCAGCAGTTGGCCAGTTTTCAGGGGCAGCCTGCCAAGACGTCATTTACCAAGTTGCTCACCAGTAGTAGAGGGGTTGGAGGAGGGAGGCTGAGCCACTACACTCCTCTGCCCCCAGAAGTGGCCAGGATGTGAAGAGGCCACCCGAATGTCTTGACAGGATTGAGGTCTGCGACTTTTCAAGGGAAGTTCTAAAGAGAGCAGTCTGCAATTCTGAAGCCCAAGAAGCTCAGCATACCAAAAGTGTTTCCATAACTCATTTGGCAGCAAAATCCAACCTGAACTGACGTGACGTTATTTATGGTCTTTATTTATCCTGCTTAGGGTAAATATTCAGATGTTTTACTACTGAAAATCAATCTGTTTGTTACAGGGTGCTGCCCCAGATCCCCTCCCTGCCATGGAGGTGTGTAATATACAGCATACGCAGCTTATTACCTTTCTAAAGTTCAGAACTCATCTGGACCTAAAATTCGGAGGAATCATTTTTCAATTTTTTTCAGGGAGCATGTTTTTAACATTTAACCCAAAGAGACTAAGCATGAAGGAGAGGCAGTGATGGTGAAGGAGACAGAACAAGTACACTTAAGACATGAAAATGCCAAAATGGGAGCGTCAGAGGAAGTAGGAAGACAATGTGCTTCTTTCACAGGAGAAACTCAGTGTGTCAACTTTGATAAACACCAGCACTGCCCATTCAAACAACATCATCTGCAGAAATTCCCCACCCTGGCCTTTTAAATAATAAAATCAACCAAGTTTTATATAGAGTTAGCTTGTGACAGGCACTGTTCTAATCCCTTTGCACGTGCTATTTTGTTTAATCCTTGCAATACTACCTCCATTTCACAGATGAAAATGAGGAGCTGAAAGGTTGAGGGACTGGAAACACCTCCCATTCTGAGTGACAGAGACAAGCAATACCATTTAGGAGGCCACATCAACAGCCCTGTGAAGCTGCCAAGGACACCAAATCTGCTGTCAGAGGGAAAGACAGCAGCACTTCACTGTGGGCAGAGACTCAACACCAGATGCAGCCTTCCATGTGGAAAGACCATGAGCTGTGGAATCAGATCATAGCACTTTGTCCACCTTTGGCATGTCTAGCGAGATCTTGACTCTTTAATCAACCCTCAAGCCCTCGTTTTTAAAGTAGGGTTTAGAATCCTCTTTTACAGTGCTGTTGAGATGATTGAGATGATAAAGTGGTAGCCCCCTTCCTGGATCACAGTATCTCAAACTGAAAAACATGTTCTCATCTTAGGGCTTTTGCATGAGCTGGTCCCTCTGCCTAAATGTGCACCCACCTGATCTTTACCTGGCTAGTTCCTTCTCATAGTTCAGGTCTCAACTTCTCAGAGAAAACTTCTTTGACCACCCATCCTACAGCAGCCATGCAGAAATCTCTAGCATATGACCTTGTCTAGTTTCCCTCACAGTACTTATCATCATCTTGTCATGGACCATTTTCCTGTATTCTTAGGTGTTTATTCTGTTATAGCATACCTGTCTCTTTCTCTCTGCACTAGAATGAAAGCTCCAGCAGAGGAGAAATGTTTTTTGATCTGGTTCAAAGCTTCATCCCTTGTACTTAGCACAGGGTCTGGCACAAAGTAGGTGACCACTCAATGTTTCTTGAATAATTGGCTAATTATTTTAATTATTTAATTTATAATTTAATAATTATAAGTATTTATTAAAAGGAAAAAACACAATATATATCTTTTCCTTTCCTATCCTCTCTATCTCAAGGAGAATGTGAATTTGGTCAAATACAAAAATGCTTGGGGATGTTTTAACTGGCAAGTATGTGCACCTCTTGCTCATTATTTGCTCTCAAGCTAACAAAAATTTTCGTGAAAATTAAAGTGAAAAGGACAGAGCAGAGGCTCAGCACACAATTATTGGGATGTGCATAGATTTGATCTATTACACCTCTGCCTTCTCAAACTATTTAAAGCCATGCTTAATCTTTCCCAACTTATATTAATATTTTGATGTCTTACAATCCGATTCATGTAGTTCTAATACCTGAAATTAGGAGATGCCCCTGTAATATGCATATGTTTCTACATTCATAGTCCCTTGAAGAAAAACAGAAATAAAAGATGTATACCAGCTCCAAATCCATGTGAGTGAAGACACTCAACAGGTTGAAGAGTGAGGCCATATGGCAACACTTAGAATTTGACAGTCTTAATTAAGCAATCTGCTCACCAGCATCACCAGCATGAAACCTGGCATGATGGCTGTCCTTGTCCCCTGCCACCTAAAAGGCATTTCCATTTGTGTGTGTGCTGGGTTCTAAAAATTGTCATGCATGGAGCAGAGCCTGCAGTCATAGGATATTTGTACTGAAAGGGACCTTAGCAATAGAGCACAACACCCTCACGGTGGACCCTTGATTTCTCCAGCACAGCATCATTTCCTTCCTTTAGGGAACGGCAGCTCCATTTCCCCACATGTGGCTAACAGTCTTCTTGGGCACCATGACTGTTTTAGGGTTAGGCGCATGACCCAAGCTGGCTCAAGGAGAGTTAGTCACGAGATATTCACTGGAACAACTGGAAGGCAGTTTCGTGTTGTTTTTTCTCAACTTGCCTAAGTTCCTTGGCTGATAAAGGGCTGACCTTGGATTTGAACTCAGGCAGCCTTCCTCTGGGACCTATATTCCAGAGGGCCAAGACTGCTGAGATATTGGGAATTTCTAAAGTAAACTTCTCAATGTTAATGACAAATTCCTTTTGTTAAACACCTTGGATTCCCACCCTGAGCATTCAAACAGGACATATTTGTCGGGTAAATTTAGCCCACGGGCTGACAGGGTGATACTCCTCATCTATTTCTTTCATTCTACTGGTAAGAAAATTTATGCCAAGAGAGCTCCACCTGCCATAATGTTTCCTCATCTGGTAAAGGCCCGTCACTCCGTTACTTCTCGTGTTTCCCATTCTTCGAAGCACAAATTAGGATCCAAATCCAATGAAAGGATCCCTGAACATTTTATTATATCTCTCCCTGATGTGTGGATGTGTTCATTTCCTATCCTACAATCATTTTATTATATGACTTCACATTTATGAGGTAGTTAGTATAATGCATTTATGAGGTTCCTAATAAATATTAATTGACTGATTACTACATTGTTACAAATATGTTGGTGGGAGGGAAGGGCAAACTTGTAAAAACATTACATTTCTACAGAGCTCTGTGTAAATATAGAAAAAAATTCTTATTAATGTAAATAGGAGTTCACATTCTGACCCAAAGTGTAATCAGCTTCATAATGATACAGTGAATTGGATGACACCACAGTAATTTTCCTTGGCATATCACAACAGCTTAAAACAAATACACTGCTTGAAACCCCAACCTTGTTCAGCTCTACCCAGACTGCAGTCCAGGTGACATTAAATAATTTCACTAATCAGCTAATCAATCTCCCAACCTGAAAGTAAATACAAGATAGTAGTACAAAAGATGACCAGAAAATGGAAAGAAACTATCATTGTCACTTTTAAAAATCACACACACAAAAAATGAAAGCAAAAGGACCTAGAAAGTTCTCAAGATAGAGAACAGAGACTGGCAAAAGCCTAAGTAAGCCTGAACTGAGAAAACAGGCATTTCTCTACCTGCCAGGTTGGAGAGTTCATCCATTTATTACCATCCAAATGAAATCTTCTCATCAGGGTCAAAAGGGCCTTTGTTTTGACATTTAATTCACTGGCAGTGTATTTCCCGTGTTAGGATTCAAAACACCTCTTGCATTGCTTTTTCATTAATTGCCTTCATTTTTCAAGTTCCCCGTTTGATTTACAGTCAATTAAAAACACCCTTAAAAGCCATGACTCATGTATGTTAAGTATAAATATGATTAATGCGATTCCATGCACTGCGTGGAGGACCTGACTGCTAACCAAGGTCAGTGTCATGGTGGCATGGCCGAGCAGTGTTTTGGTGAAAGGAATTCCTGGGGAGGGCAGAAAGTTAGAAGCAAGGGTCATGGAAGGTCTGTCTCTGGGTCTATATCCAAAACAAGGAAAAAGAACTTATTTTTCTATAGTACACAGAAAGGATGAATTTGGCTATGAACAACAATAAATATGCAGCAGAAGTTCTCTCTCTGTGTCATTCAGGTTGATGAGAGTGATGGGAAAATTAAGTGGCAAATTTCCCTGATATATTACCACCAATATCAAGAAAAACTAAGAGATACTAGACCAGAGAACTTTGGATAAAAGCCAGGGTCCTGAAATCTCAGGTCCAAATCTCGATGCCACAATAATAAGCAATAAGACCTTGGGTACATTGCTTCACCTAGCTCAGCCTTAGGTGTCCTCACCTATGTAATGGGCACATGAGAATGTCTTTCTCCTAAGGGCTATTGTGGAGTTCTAGGCGGCCCTCAGCATTTAGGGAGCACACAGCAAATGTCAGTTATCAAGGCCAAGGATGCTGCACTGTTTGGCACTGGTGGAACCCTGCATGTGAACATCTGCTCCTGATTGTGTGCATACCTGTCATATTTTTCTAGAAATCCTCTCTTCTTTCAGCATTGGCATATAGCCCTTTGTGAGAAAATCTCCTAAGAATTATCTATGCCTCTCCAGAAAAATTAACATATTGAAATTTCAGAAGAATATTAGACAAGAACAATAAGAGTAACATCAACCTAATGCCTTAGATCAGTGGCTTTCACCAAAATGAGGTATTTGTTGCATTTTTCACAAAGCAAAACTTATTCAAAGAACTACCTTTTCTTCTGTAATTGGTCTTTACTTTTTTTTGTTTGTTTTTTGATGCCAAGTGACCTTTTAAAAGAAAACTGGGCAAAGTAAACAGCATTTTCCCTCCCTCCTTCATTTACTTATTTTTTTCATATCCAGGCTTAGCAAAATTTTAAAAAATATGCTCTTATCAATCCAAGATTTAAAAAAAATGTTCTACAGGTCCATGAATTTCAAATGTTCTAGAATTGCTGCTTTAGACGCTTGTTCATCTCTTCCGACTTTTCATGGCCAACATGATTCATCTTCTTTAAAGCTAGGTTCAGATGGCCATTATAAGGAAACTGGATCTAAGGTCTATAAATGAAAATAATGACAGAAATAACAATAACAACAATGATGGCAGTGATGGTGGTAGTAATGATAGCAGCTTCTATTTATTCATGACGATGTTCTAAGCATGTTTTCCCTCAGTTGATGCATCAGCTCTAGAAGTAGGGTCTGCCATTATCCTTACGGAGACTAGACAATTCAGATTCGGAGGATTCAGATAACTCGCTCGTGATCACACAGCTAACATATGACTGTGTGGGTGTGTGAACACTAGTCGATCTGAGTTTATAACTGTGTGATCTTAACCACAATATTATAATCATTAGGAGGAAGCAACTGAGCCCACAGTTATTAGAACCATCAGAAGAGGAGGTTCCTCCCCTGGGTGTTTCCAAGAGGGAGCAGAAAAGAAGCTAACACTGCTCAGTGGGAAGCATCCTTTACTAAGAAAAGCAGGACGCAGTCACAGGTGCACAACTTAACCTGCTTCAACTGACCAACTTCCTTCTACATAGGCCCTGGTTACTGTAAGACAGCTACTTCCTTTGTGGTCTATTTTTATCTCTTTCAGGAATCTCTTTTTTACGTGGGCAACATCATTTTGTTATGATCTGTACAGAGATTGTGATCAGGCACCCATACTCGTGTATTCCTCTACATTTTCCCAGCCTCTCTTGCAGTTAGACTGGCTACATGACTAGGTCTGCTAACAGAATGTGAGCAGAAATACTACTTTTGAGCTGAGGTAGTCAAGCATATGGGGCACATTCCCCACATTCTTTCTTGTTCCCCCATCTACCAGCTCAGTGACAGAGGATGCTGGAAGCCACAAGATGGCAGGACCAAGTTGGCAGTAGCCTGGGTCCTCAGGTTCCCACATGCAGGGCAGACACTTGGAGGAGAGTTCCCCTCGAGACAGCTTGACCTACGTCTGCATGATCTGAGTGAGAAATAAACCTTTACTGTGCTAGGTCACTAGGGTTGTGTGATACCGCAGCACAGCCTAGCCTGTTTTAACTAATACAGGTTCTTTACGAAAAGTATGATTATACAGGTTGTATTGTAGGTAAACGTAGGTGTGGCAATTTGTCTCTGTGTATCTGTGTGTTTGTGTGTGTGTGGTCCAAGAGGAGTGTCCCATAAAGAATGAACAAAGGGAAGGAAAAGTGTAGTCCTAATAGTGGCCGGGTGGCCAATGGGGTCTTCTTTCTGGAGACTGGAGGCTGGACACATCCTCCACTAAAATAGGCTGAAAGGGCATGAGTATGGTTTCCCCTAGTGAACCCAAAGACTACAGATCCTTCCATATTCCGGGAAGGTCTGTCTGAGCTGATGGGGGCAGAGTAGAATATTCTGTTTTAGAATTTTTCAGAACATAATATAGTCAGGGTTCATCACTTGGCACTTTCCTACCCCAGTTGGGTGGCCGGTCAGTTGTCCCGGCCCGCTATTCTTCTAAGCCTGAGGGGTCTTCTAGTCTGGGTATGAGCTGACAGGCTGTAACCAGGGTTGCTGTCCAACTCTAGTGGTACCAAGAAGGCAGCTACCAGAATCACGTGATTTTCATGTTTCAGGAGAAGCAAGAGGTACCACACCAGGCAATGTGAGGGAGTTCTGGGTGCCAGGCCTCTAGAGAACCCCTCCCACAGTCCCTTTACAGATTCCTCCCTGAGTCCAAACACCTTGAAGGGATGTCTTCTTTCTGAATTGCTGCCTTCTTTTTTTTCTTTCCAAGTCACCATCTGCAAGTAGAGTTGCTGTCTTCTAAAGCTGTCTTCTCCTTTTTTCTTATATTTATCATTGAAAAATGGGAATAACCACATCTTCCCAGCTAAACTTTCAAGAGTGAGATGAAGCCAAGAAAGTTTTGCCCAAGTTATTGTGAGTTGGGGGCTTTGTATCATGCTGTGAAAGATAAAACGAAAGCACTCCCTGGTTACATTAGAAGAAATAGTGGAACGCTATGTTTTGATCCTAGCAGCTTGTTGAAAAATGGCCCTTTAAAGTCGAAAGCAAGTCTAGTTAGTGGAAAAGAGAGCAGAATAAAGAGTTATTTGGATGTGAAGAAAATAAAAGGCTTTAGAACAACTGAGAGAAAGATGTATCGGAGTGAACAGTGAATAAAATATTAGGGAAATAAAAGGAGTGAAGGTGACCATTAGTAACAGTTAAAGTAGAAAGAGATAAATCATTGAAAATTGAAGAGGAAAATGAAAAAGGATAAAAGAAATATTACTGTCTGAACAAAGATAGCAGGAAGTCATCTACAGAATAAACATTTCATATAAGCTGCTAAAAGCTGAACACAGAATTGGTTAGATACAAGTCTAGGGTATGAGCATATACTCTACCTGTCAGGTGAAGAGACAACTACTTTCAGACAACTTTACAGAATGGTGAAGAGTATAAATGTGAACCGATTGATTAGGCTGTGTTTATACCTTCTGCAACACAAAACTTCACAATGACTGGTAACCAAAGCTCTTAAATATTGCAAAGATAAAGAAAAAATGTAAAGTGCAAGTGCTATAACACTACTAACCTAGTTTCTTTTAACCTTGATTATTACTGATAACATCAACTTATATTCATTGGTCACTAAAATATTCCTAACCATTTCCTGGACATCTGTTATCTGAGCATTTTTAAACTTCCTAGTTCTGTTTGATTCTTTTCATTTTTCATTCAGAAGTTAGCTTTGGGCATTAGGGTCTTCATTCTGAAAGCAGAAGCCACATCAGTTGCTTGTTTAATCACATTTTTCAGAGATAGAAGGGTTTTATGTTGAACCATAGGAAATGCACAAAAGAAACTGAGAATGAGAGAGAAGGGAGGGAGAGGTGGAGGAGGGATGGGGAGGTGGGGAGCAAGGGAGGGAAAGAGACGGAGAAGAGGGAGAGGGAGAGAGAGATACTACCTTAAAGTATTTGTTGGATAAGTAGCAAAGTCCATTCAACATTTTGAGATTTTTATTTCCTTTTGCAAGTGGAATAGAGCAAAGCATTGCTACTACTATAGTATTTTTGGAAATCCACTTTTTCCAAAACAACATTCAATAGACATTCTCAATCATTTGAAAACTTTCTTCTTCATTTAGGCACAATTAACCTTACCTGCAGGTCTATACTCATCACAACCTATGTTCACTGCTTTGAGACAAACTTAAAAGTGCCTGACCTGATGTGTTCTTTGTATTTTATATAAAGATAGATGAACATATGGTTTTACTAAGAGGGGCTAATCAAATTTTGCTGACCCAACAACTCACACAAAAGCATAAAATCATAAATGTCCTCAATTTTTGTATCACTGACTTTTCCTGAATGTGCTATCATTGATAATCAACCCAGTCCCATTTAGCATTTAGTAGCTTACACAGAACCAACAACCATAACCTACTTAATTGCTTAGGGGATTAAACACACACACATTCACACACACACACACAGACACATACAAAACTGTGATATTCGAATGTACAGTATGGCCTAGTTTAAATTAAAAAGATCCCCCAAAGTATGATTGTTTCCAGCTTCTCAGCAGTGAATTAAAAGCTGTTTGGTGTCGTGAAGATTACAGAAGCAATCACATTTATGGGCCTGCTTTGCATACCAACTCTATTAATTTCCATGCTCAGGGTGGCTTCGCATTTCCAAGCATGTTAACATAGATGCCATTTGGGATAATCACTTGGAAAAAAAGAAAAGGGAGAAAGAGAGAGAGAGAGGAGAAGCGAGGAAGAGAGGAGAAGAGAGGAGAGCCAGAAAAATGGTTCTCGCTAATCAAGTTCTGCTTGAAATATATTGATTCTGATAAATACAGAAATCAAAAGACAAATGAAGGCTCCTGATGGCCTGACCCAAGAGTCATACTGAGATCAAATTAACAGGAAATATCATATTGGAATTCACTTATTGCGCCAGTCCTGTACCTTGTCATTACAGACTCTAATTATTGAAATGATTTCATTGACGTAATTGCATCAAGATGTGTATGGGCTTCACCTTGGACAGCTCCCTTGATGCTCAACAGTGCATCTTCATTATTGTGTTTCTTTCAACTCTTAAAATGTGTCCCAGCTTCACAGAATAATCCAATCAAGCGGGCTGTTTCTTTCTTTTCTTTGAACATAACAGCCACATACACAGAAATGAAGGAATATGGCTAGCCTGGAAGGCAAACCCAAGACTAGAAGGGCAAATGTGGAATCACCTTCCTTAAAAAGACCTTAGAGCATCTGACCAAATTAGATTACTGTTTTCATACCCTTCATTCCCAAGTGTTAAGGAATGGTGCTTGAGAGCCTAAAAGTAAATGATTATTTTCCTATTATCAATTTTAAATTTTATTGTTCTAAAACTATACTCGTTATGCATTTAGCAATGAAAGCTGTGACCTCTTAAAGATAAAATATATAATACTGGCATTAAAATAGAAAGCGATCATAACCACAGATCTGAGGGATGCATATTTTAAGGAAATCAACTGGAATTTTGGGGGATTTGTGTTTAATTCACAAAATAACCAGTAGAGATTTTGAATCATTCTAAAGACCATCTTATTAGCCTTAAGAATAAGTGTTTTTCATTCCAAAGTCTAAGAATTCCCAGAAGCCAATATCATGTTCTCACCATTATTTTGATCTAATGCTACGTATGAGAAACTACAGGTAGAACAGAAATCTCCAGGGAAGTAATGATTTTGCTCTTGGGGGTCTGCCCAGGGAAAATGGATTTCATTTCCATTGAATAGTGTAGAACTCACGTTGGAGGCTGACAGCCTCCTTTTCTGGGAGCAGTCTGGAAATGCTCACTTATGATAAGATCCCAAAAAGAGATATTACCACCCTATTAACCTCTAAGCTGGCAAGGCCCTAATTTAAGAGCTTCCACCCTGTGTCAAGCAGTCATGTAAGAAAAATCAGGGAACAGTTTAGGAAATACCACATACTGAGACACATTCTTAGACATTAGTAAAACCAAATGTGAGAAGAGGCCAAAAGTATCTTCAAGTGACACTGCTTACAGTTTAGAATTGACTGGTCCTCAATGAATTCAGCTGGCTGACTGATATGGAACACTTTCTGTTGAAATCCAGGAGTGCAGTTCAAATCTTCTGCAGATGTTAGCAGCAGCACCTAAGAAAAACCAAAGCCATCAATATTTTAATAGCAGTATATGTGTTTGCCCTGCTAACTTTCACCAAATCTGTGACTTTTAGAAATGAGCTGAGGTTTTAATTTCATATCCCAAATGAAGAGGTAAGTTGATACTTATCCTGTGGCTGCCAACGATTCGTTTTGGCAACGAAATTTGGAAAACGCACAAATGGGAACAGCTGCTGCAGTTTCCATTAAGTTGCAGTTAAAGAAATAACTTCATCAGATTTTTACACCTGCTAAGATTCTCACCATAGTTTCCATGTGTGAAATTTTATTACAGAAACTGTCAATTTCCTATGGTGCCTAAGCTAAAACCAACTTCATTTTCATATGTGCAAAGGAGCCTTGTCATCTATGAAGAGGAAGAAAAAGAAAGTGGAACTATTTTGATGTGAAGTTACTTCTAAAAGGAATTCACGGCCCATTAGATCTTCACCATGGCTCAATATGGTGGCCATGAGTCACAGGTGGCTCCTGAGCACTTAAAATGTAGCTGTCTACAGATTCATTTGTTCCTTTTCCACTCCCACTACTTCACTTGACAAGCCTAACAAACGAAAAAAAAAAAAAAAGTAGCTGTCTGAGATGTTGTAGGCACAAAATACAAATTAGATTTTGATGATGATGAAATAAGAAGAAGAATTTGAAATATCTAATTAATAATTTTATATTAATTACATGTTGAAACAATAATATTTTACATATGGGGCAAACTAAACATAAGTGATATTAAAATTCATTTCACCAGTTTCTTGTTCCTTTTATAAATTTGGCTACTAGAAAATTTAATATCTACAATTGTTTCCCAAGGCCCTCAAATTCTTAAGACAATTCATCCAGTGGTCAAAAAATTAGGTTAGATGCTTTGGAACATGAAAGTATGTGACACCCTCCCGGACAAGGTGTAACTTAGTGAAAATAAGAAACGGTCTTAAGATTTAGTAGGCAAAGACTTTAAGCCCCGTGAAGATAGGGATCACCTCTTCCTGACGTGTTCTTACTGAGCACCTGCCACACACCGGCACAGGGAAGATGCTCTGTAACGCGCAATGAATGAAAGCAAACATTTCTGAGCCCTTATTACATGGCCATCGCTATGCCAAACCCACTATATGCATAATCTCATTGAATCACAGTAGCCCTACTAAGTATGTACTATTAATACATTAATAGATATATTTCACAGTGGGCAGATGTGAAATTCTAGAGAGGTTAACAAGCTTATCCAAGATCACAGTTAGGATGGGTGAAGCCAGAATTCAAACCCAGGCTTAAGTGTCTTCTGATTTGGCACACTGCCAGAGCTCTGCTCATTCCCCTCAGACCTTCCACGTCAGAGGGCAAGACTTTGTGTTTTTTGCCCTGAGATATTACTCTCAAACTTGTGGAAAGCAAGGTGCCAAAAGCAAGTGTTTGGAAGTTGCCGTCACTCCAGGAGCAGCCTTTGACCAATAACCACTGGGAATTGGTGTGTAAATACCCCAGACCCCTCACCCTTCAGGTGAGATGATTTGCAGGCATGAGTTCTATCTCCCAGTTTCCACCTGCAGTTCAGCTCCATTTGTCCAGGATGGTGTCTGGATTGATAACTCACTTTTCATTAGCTGCCTTCTCTTCCTTGGCTCATTTCCTCATCCCCCATTGGTATTTTTCTGAACCCAAGTCCTGCCACCACCCAAATAAACTATTTGCACTCAAATCCTCAACTCTGTCTGTTTTTAGAAAACCAGACTTTAATACCAGACCTCACACTCCGAACCACTGAACACGGGCAGTTGAGGAAAATTCATTATCCTCTCCACCAGCAAATTCAAAGGAGTGTACAAAAGGTTGGAAGCTGTGGAACCAGGGCTTCTCTCTAAATATCAGCCCTCTGAAATGCACTGAACCCTGAGGAAGGAGAGCAAGAATCAATCTCAGGAGGTTCACAGTGTGGCCGGCCTGAGCAACATCAGAAAAATTGAAACAGGGGAGTCATCACCCTGACCGACATCATCTCTCTCAAATCAAAGGGGGAAGAATGCTACAGTCCAGTGCCTGTGCTGTTCGGCTTGTGAAACTTTCCCTTGTCTTGAGAACAGGCTCTAGTTAAATCACTTCTGAAGCAATCATAATGCTGGCATCCCAAGTGGCATGCACACAGAATGCAGATTCAGGTCTCAGAATAATGTGCTGGCAATTTTGCAAGCAGAAAATCTATTACTGGCCAACACTAATTTAGTTAAGCAGCAAATGGTCAAGGGTCGCCTCCAGGCACCCAGTGCCTACAATTATACAATAATCTTCTAATTGGCTAATTCTGCTCTCAAAACCCAGACCAGTAAACCGGGCATCCCACTGGTACGAAGGGAGATGAAATTTCTCCCAGGAGACTGAATGCAAAAATCCAGGACCGACTGAGAAAGAGCACAGTGATGAGGAGCACGACGCTATGCGTGAGTTGTGTTCTCCATCTCCGTTCATTTATGACTCAGGCTCTGTCCTGATTTCCTGGCAGGGTCTATTCAGGGCTCCTCTGGAGTTATCAAGAAACAAATAATTTTTTTTCCAGCCACTGACCATTAGGGAGTGGTGGGAGAATTCTCAAAGGCACAGTTTTGTCTTTACAAATTCTTGACTCACTCCATCTATCAGTCAAAACTCAGGTTAAATGATTTGTAACATAAAAGTACACAGTGCCCTCCTGGGCAAGGGGTGACTTAGTGAGGTAGGAACTAGTCAAATCACTCATTCATTTACTCCACCCCTCATACAATATTCATTCAGTGATTCACAAATGCTTATTAAACTCCTGGGATTCAATGAGGACTTTGCTAGACATTGTCCAGGAACAATTAGAAAAGTGCTGTACAGGATAAGTAGTCAAGTGTTAAATATTACTATGGTCGACAAAGGAAGAGAGGCATTTAAAAAAATCATAATTCAATTAAAGTTAAAATTTAACTCGAAAGGATGATGCAGGTCTCTCAGGAACATGTAAAGTTTGGGGAGGAGGGTAGCCTAACCTTATCTAGGGCTATCAAGAAAGCAAATCCACAGAAGGGACATTTCTTCTGTCATCTCGACAGTAAGAATTAGCTGGGTAAATGGAGAGAAGTATAGACTCGTCTTTTTAACCAATACACTCTTCGCTTTGAATACCTTTGTGGCTCTCTGGGTTTCATGGAACGCATGTCTGAAATTACAAAACTGCATTTAAAAAAGATTCCAGACTAATTTAGGGCTTTCCAAAAGTAGAATGTCTTACTGGTCAGTAGTGGTAGAATGTTCTAGTTACTGCTATTGCCCCTTGATTTCTTAGCAGTATCTGTGCCACTGATACCCACTCTTCAATTTCAATCACACTGAATTTGGTGGGGGGATATAAAGCAGCACCCCCCATTGTTGTAAGGATTAGTACTTGGGCATTACTCCAAAACCAGGCAAGCCCTTCTCCTACATTATCAGATATTACACATATAAAGATACTGCCTGGACACACTTTTCCCCAAACCCTCTTTAACTTTTCCAGAATATATGCTATGAGAAACATTCCGAATTTCTCTTTAATGCCATGGCAATAACAATCTTCCTATGAAGTCCTTCTGTCCATTTATGCATTAGCTAGTACCTCATAAGCAATAGGTAACCAATACACCTGTGAAAGCACCAGCAATTATCAGTTCATGATCATCAAAGGATTTCTATTATTTGAAAATTACAACCAGCCTGCTAAGAGAATCCAGGCTTATAAGCACAGGTCTGAGCCACACTGGTTGAGTGCAAATCCTGGTTCTGCCAGTTACCAGCTGTGTGACCTTCTGTGTCTCAGTTTCCTCAGCTGTAAAATGGGAGTAATGATATTTTACAGATTGTGAGGATTAATGAGTTAATTATTGTAAAGAGCCTTCAGTAGTACCTGGTATATAGTGATTGCACAAATGTTTGCTACTATTATTATTATTTATATACTATATTTAAACCCATATACATGATTCACTGATATTTCTCAGGGAAGACATTGACAAATAGCACCAAAATATTACTTTTGTTGCTACTATACACTCCTCAGTACATCAACTGCGCTCAGAAGTATGCAAAGAGAAACAGCAGGGACCTGCGTCAGAGAGACGGTCAGGAGACATTTGCCTCTCGGGTCAGCTGCGCAGTGAGAACATCAGCGCCTGTTGTGACTGAGTCGTGCTACCTTTGTAGGACACCAAGCATCGCTAAAGCGGCAGCTCAGAGATCTGTCCTCCACGCAAGTGCCACTGCCCTAAATTTACGCACGGAGAGCAAATCCTTACATCATCCGCTTTATACCTGGGTTCCCCTTTTAGCTTCCCTTTCTTTGCTGCAGCACAGAACTCTCTATCTTAAAAAGAAAGGGTTTATGTTTATCCTGACAGGTACTGATTCAAGGATATAGCCAACTTTGGAGTTTGCTTCCAGGGAAAGGATTCTTTTCTCTCTCCCAGACTGCAGGTTGCCAACTGGCAGCATATGGGATGGATGTGGCCAGCAGATGTGGTTAGTCTAGCCAGAGCGGTCTGTCATGAAGTTAAATTATCATGTTATATAGAGTGTGCCTCTCCAAGCTGTCCTTGTCGGCACCACCCCCTACGTTATTGTTCCTGTTCACTTGACTTAGTTAAACACTCACCTGGCTGTCTAGGCATCTGAGTTGGCAACCTATGCTTCAGTGTTAGGAAATAAGCTCTTTGAGCTAAGAACCCTCCTTGCTATTAGTCTTTGGCTACTTGTCACAATGGGTCCTGCACCTTGTGCTGCTGGCTTCCTGCAATAATTTTGGCCACAGGACTAAGCACTAGTCAATAGAACGAAGGTGAAAGAATGTTCCACTTCTAGATCTGGCCCCTGAAATGCCCTGCATTATATTCTCTTTTCTCCTGTCCATGAAAATAGAAAGGAAGGACTCCAAAGATGGTGGAGTCTTCCAATAGAGCAGAGCAGTCGATCACTGCCTAGAGGAGAGGTGCCCTGGAGAGCCACCCAGCAAGGAACATTCACATGACTGTGTGCAAAATCACTTAGATTCAAGGTTGTCACAGCAGCTAACATAGCCGACTAGACACTAAACATAAAAAGAACAAGAGCAAAAAGGTCTTCAATACCAATGACATCACAGATACGTCCCAGAGGCCAGTGAGAAATATTGGAAATAAAGAAAAGCTTAATGCAACTCTCTTTAAAGAAGCCACAAATAAAAAGAGAGAAACTTCCTGCTGCAAATAATTATCTCAACAAGTGGTGAACAACTTCAGATTTCATCCTCTCTTAGGCCAGCTCTAAAAATGTATTTTCCAAACGAACTCACTCGTGTCTCCTGCCTCCTTGTTTTCCTTCCATTGACTCACTCTGCTTTTGGCTATTAGTGTGGATGGACAGCTACTTTATCCTTGCAACAAAATACCTCAGGTTTACTCTTGTCAAAGTCAGTCTATTGGAATCAGTTTGGAGGGTCTTAGATTGGCAGGGAAGAAAGGATACTATCTCTGACTTGCAGGATATAAAAATGTTATGGCAATGTATTTTGATTGATTCTTAATCCTGCTCGGGACCAAAAACCTAGAGTCCTCGAAGGATTTATAAAGGCACACTGCCTACAGGGAAAGCATGGAGAAAAGTAATACTTCCAAGACACACACACACACAGACGTACTCACTGTAAGTATAAACTCATGTCATCCACACCCCTGCTAAGTCTGACCTCCTTAATATGTTCCTGGCATTTTATAGCCCCTGGAACACAGAACGCCTGCCACCTTCTTTGCCATTAAGATAACAGACACTTAGAAATAATTTTGTGATTCTTGGGAAGTAAAGAGGGAGAATACTTTCACTTTGGTGAGTTCTGTTGTTGCTTTTATACAAAATTTGAAACCAATATCCTAGACATTATTTATAATGGAATCTAACCAGCATCTTTTCCTA
Organism: Propithecus coquereli; assembly: GCF_000956105.1. Lineage (NCBI taxonomy): Eukaryota > Metazoa > Chordata > Mammalia > Primates > Indriidae > Propithecus > Propithecus coquereli. The sequence continues at coordinate 2,838,157 of NW_012148397.1, read as the reverse complement.
AAACTATTAAAAGAGAAGCTGTATGTACTGGCATACCTCAGAGATACCCAGGTGCGATTCCAGACCTTGTAATAAAGCAAATATCACAGCTGGGTGCAGTGGCTCACCCCTGTAATCCTAATACTCTGGGAGACAGAGGTGGGAGTATTGCTTGAGCTCAGGAGTTTGAGACCAGCCTGAGAAAGAGCGAGACCCTGGCTCCACTAAAAATAGAAAAATTAGCCGGTGGTTGTGCATGCCTGTAGTCCCAGCTATTCAAGAGGCTGAGGCGGGAGAATAGCTCGAGCCCAGGAGTTTGAGGTTGCTGTGAGCTACGATGACAACACTGCACTCTACCTGGGGCAATAGAATAAAACAAAAACAAAATAAAATAAATACAAAATAAAAATAAAAAATTAAAACAAAATAAAAACAAAATCAAAAATCACAATAAAGTGAGTCACATGGTCACATGAATATTTTGATTTTGCAGTTTCCTTGTGTATATACAAGTTATTTTTACACTATACTGTAGTCTATTAAGTGTGTAATCGGATTATATCTTTAAAAAACAGTGTACATATCTTAATTAAAAATACTTTATCATTAAAAAGTGCTAATGATCATCTGAGTCTTTAGCAAGTCCATGTTGAGGCCTGCTGACTTATCACAGTGGTGTTCGTTTTAGTAATTGTTCCAGTTATGGGACATTTGATCTGCTATTATGACAGAGTCATTGTGTTCATTTTTTCAATTTCCTTAGTCAATGAAATCACAATTTTTGTTTAAATAGAATTAACTCTTTACTATTAATATTCCAGGATTAAACAACTAGGCTCCACTGGAAAACTTAAAAGGAAAAACACCATTTTTTAAGAATTTCAGTTAATACACTGAGGAAGACTTGGCTTGATGGCTGGCCCTTAGTAGAAACTAGAGGCTGTGCCTGCCCAGAGTTGGTGGTATTTGTGCCTATTTATAAAATTTTGGGAATTAAATTAAAGGTACCAAATGCCAAATAAGACCTGCTTCCCTTAAGTCAAGCAAAGGAGCCTTGACATAAGGTACTTCTGAGACAGCCTTAGTAGTCCCAGGAAGTTCAACTGGGCAAATAATGAATATCTCCCATGTGTCAGGCACTGGAAAACTTGTCTGGTCTACACACAAAACCCTGAATCCACAGAGACAACAGAGAGGGATCTAGCAAATGAACAGGTCTGGACTTTGAGGGTTCAGCCCAATGGAGGACAGCCCTGGTGGCTGAGTCCATCACCTCAGCGAGCCTCTGCTCTGAGCTGCTGCTGCCATGAGCAATTTCCTCAGCTCTCCGGCTTGCCCCGTGGAGTGCCCTCAATCTCTTTACACTCTGCTTTGGGGCTTTCTCCTAGATTGCAGGAGCTCGGTTAATGTGACGGAAAGCAGAGAAAGAAAATGAGGCAGAGTTAATCCTCCTGGGACAGCCCTCAATCCATAGGAAATGACAACTGGTTAAATGCCCCAACCTGCCTTTGTCCAGATGGACACGTTTGAGAGACATTCCATGTGCCTCTCGAGGTACCGGTGGACTGATCCCTGGCTGTCCGCAGCAGTGACCCCAATGATTCCTCCTTACACTGGCTCTCTCCCTTCTCCCCTGCCATACCATCCTATCCCTCACTGCTGCTTCCTGGATCTCCTTGCAAGGAAAACTATCTGTGTCCAGTCCTCACCTGAGGCTCTGATTTTAGAAAACCATGTCCCATGTACTATTTCACACTACTGCTGTAACAAAGTACCATGATTTTAGTAGCTAAAAAAATATTGTATTATCTTACAGTTCTGAAGTCTATATTGGTCTACAGGGCTGTGCTTCTTCAGGAGAATCTGTTTTCTTTCACTTTCCAGCTAGGCTATCTGCATCCTTTAGCTCATGGCCTTCTTCCTCCATCTTTCAAGCCAGCAGCACAGCATCTCCTCATCTGTTTCTCTCTCTCTTCTTCTACCATCATGGCATCTTCTGTTTCTAACTCTGGATCTTCCTACTTCCTTTTGTAAGGACTGGTGTGATTGTATCACGCTCACCTGAGTAATCTAGGTAACATTCACACATTCTGGGAAATAGGATGTGAACATGTCAGGGGACCATTATTCAGCCTACCATGACCCATGAGGAAAAGGAACAGTTCTATAAATACAATTGCAGTCCACAATGTCCAAGAGGGAGTCATTTCTGTGCCTATCCACATTCTTGACAAAATTTACCTATGAAATCAGGAAAGCCTAAACGAGGACCTCACTGATGGTGAATAGTTACATATCCAAGGCCTGATGTTGTGTCAATTTAACAATTAGACTATGACCTTTTCTTGCTTAGAAATAATTATCAGATCCTGCTTGGCCTTGCTGGGAAGTGGAACATTTTATTCCAACTGTGTAACTCTTAGCACTTTCCTCTCTGCCAGACATGAGACAAGATGTCAGATTTGTCATCACATGGGAAGGTTTTTATTAATTATCTTTCAGAGGCAAAGTCTTTTCTGTAATTTATTTTTTCACACCATAAAAAATTCTTCTATTGAACTAAGTGTCTATCTTGTTAAATTGTTTTTTTTTCTCTAAAGGTTCTCACTCTGAAAAGTTCCAGAGGAAAAGAAAGAAACCAAGCAAAAACTGGTGTTGAAGGCAAGGAATTGTTTGTGTTAAGCAGGAAGCTGCATGTCTTCCCCTGGGACAGAGTATAAGAATATGCATCTTTTCTTTAAAATCTAACTGCTTAATATGCAATTAAGATATAAATTTGCCCAAATGTTTGTTTGCCTTAATCAAAAGGAATTGGAATCAATGCTCTTTAGATGCCAATTAATCGTATTCTGAAGGACTCATTCCCTGATGTGACATTTATTGAGTGCCTACTATGAGTCAATGCCAAGACAATAGACAAAAATTAGTACAGCAAGGCCTCTGTCTTCAGGCAACACAGATAATAGGAAAGAATGACATGCAAATACCTCCTTTAACAGAGTAAGTAATCTAGTAGAAACAGCAAAAAGGAGGGCATAATTAACTCAGTGCTCAGGGAGAGGTGAGTAAGGTCGGTAGAGAAAACATTGTTCTGGACAACACGAATTTAGTTGATTTTGCTTGTGTACCCTCCTATTGCAAACGAAAGAAGATGCCCAGCGTGAAGAGCTACAAATAATGCTGGTCCTTGAACTCCCTCTTCTCTGCAGCTACTGGTTACTACTAAAAAGGACTCAGCTGTCTCAAGGATGAGCTATACTGATGATTAAAAAATGCCTTGTTGTCTTTGATAACAATTTTATTTTCTAAAGGCAAGAATTTTTGAGAAGATAGGAACTAGAAGGTAACTTAATTCGATACGCAACTTTTTCTTTTGCTTTATATTTCTAGAGTAGCAAGCAAGATAGTGATATAATGCCTTAGTGGAATGCAAGGTAGGCTCAGATTTCAAGGGAGAGACGGAGGGAGGGAGATCTTCTAGCAGTGAGGGGTACCCAGTGGAATCCTGGTGTTTAACCATCAGCTCTCTAAGAAAGAAAGGCACTAATTTGTAACTTTTGCCAATTTCCATGGTGTAAGTACTCCCGTCATAGTCAATTTCAAGCTACTAGTGAAATCACTGAATACAGAGTTGGATATTCAGAAGAGATAGGTACAATTGGCTTTCATGATCCAAGCAGCTCCAGCACAGGACTGGGTATGTCAGTTCCTAATTGTGGGTTGTTTGGGTCAAGAACTTGCCTGGATTTTTGTGGGCCTTTGTGAGTATGAACCACCATGACACAAAGTAGAGCTCCTCTCTTTCCCAGAGTGACATTTTGTAATGGGGGATACGTTACATTACATATGAGTTACTACTAATAGAGCAAAATGGACCACCACAATTTGGTTTTATAGTAAGAGAAAATGCAATGAATCCTTGATTCATGACCGTGTATTATTTAAATATTGCTTTTGATGTTTTATCCAGAGTCCTAGCTCAAATGATCAGAGATAATCCTGCCTTCTGACATAATTAGGGAGCTGGTGCTTTGCTAAGCTGGAGGATAATCAATTTGACCTTGAAAGTTTGTCTGTAGTACCATACTGATGTTCTGAACACAGATTGTCAGCCACACCAGCTTCTCCCTCGATAGTCAAACGTCAGCTACAGACTTCATTCCAAGGGCAAATATGCCCTAACAGAGAGGTTACAAATTATGGTGGCCGGCAGGCCCCATATGGCCAGTATATCTGTTAGATGGCCTTTAGTTTGTAGATTAGTTGCTAACATTTAACCATCAAGGATTTTCACTAAGTGGCACTGGAGTTGGAGACAGAAAGGGCAACACTTTACGCATGATGACAACGTCCTCCTGATGGACGGGGCCTCATCTCCAGAGGCCCCCAGTGCACGTCTCTCCCTATATGTCCCAAGGAACAAGTACCATGTACCTTTCATTATCCCAGCTGTGCTGTTGCTTGCCTTATACGCAACTTACAAGTGATTTTTGGTTTGTATTTGTGTCTTTACTTAGATTTTTCTTACACCCAGGCCTCTTCATTCATTCACGTTACCTTTCCAGCCTCCCCAAGCACCTGAGTTTCTACTCTTCCACTACTAATACTCATAGGAAAAGTCTCCTTGAATGGGAGAAGTCATTTATGTCACAGTGCAACTACCACCACCATAAAAAAGTCACCAGTATCTCCTTCTTAAAACTGCTTACATATTTACGTCTTCTAGATTCTGGGGACCTGAGTCAGCCTGCTCTGTTACTCAAGTTAATATTAATATTTTTTTCAAAGCATCAGGCCTTTCCTCTTTAGTCCACCTGCTCAAAGGCACAGACATTTTAGGGTGATAAAGGTGGCTCATTGCTGGTTCCCTCAGACTGAGGGCTTCCCTCCTCTCAAGCTGAGGGCTTCCCCTCCCTCAGCCTCATAGCTAACCTCTTAAACCTTCTTTCTACTAAAAAAAAAAAAAAAAATGGTATATCTGGACACAATTAGATTAAATCAAAAACCCTTCCTGTTGTTATAATTATGGTATGAAATTTAAATGTGGAGAAGGTAATCTCTTCTTCCCATCAAGCAAACTTTTGTCAGGTTTTCAACTAAAAAGAAAAAAAGTCTGAGCTGAAATAGTTTGAAAGAACATTATTTTTTTTTCCTCATGTCTATTTGAGTCAAGAAGTTCAATTACCTGAAATTTCATGAGTCAGTCTTTTGGATATTTTCAATCCAAGCTGGATTAATACAATATTTCAAAGTGTCTGCTAATCCTACTGCTCTTTCAAAGTAAGTCTGATTTTTCTTATGGAAAAATAGCATATCTCTCCCACAGTAAAATTCAGAGAAGGGATCATCTTCAAAAATTATACAGTGCAAAATATAGCATGAACAGCCTCTGCACTAGGCTGGGAGACAATACTAGGGTCTCCCTAGATAGTTAGACATCAGCTACAGACTTTATTCCAAGGGCAAATAGCAAAGAGGTGCACACTGTGATGGCCACAGGCCCCATCTGGCCACTGTGTCTGTTAGATGCCAACAAGGCCATTAGCCAAGTGGGAGGTGCCAAGGGCCAGCACACAGTCAGTGGCAAAGGGACAGGGGAGGAGGAAGGGCTGGGTCCCAGCCAGGATGATTAATTATCCTGGCTTGTCTGGGACTGTCTGGGGTTTAATACCAAAAGTCCTATATCCCATGAAACCCCATGATGATACCCTAATCCTGCAGAAAACTGACAGCATACTGAAATTGAAATGGAGCTATTTGAGGAAAGATGGATACAGGGACTAGCAAAGGCATAGGCAGGGTCAGGAGGAAGCATCTCAATGACAGCGGAGCACTTTTACCACATCTAGACCTGAAGGGCTAGGAGGGGTGAATTCCAGACCCCATAGAGAGAGCTACATAGAGGGGGCTTCCTGAGAGGAGCTGTGACCCCAGTGGAAGGACACAGCAGCCTGCAGAGACTTACTCTCGTTCTTCTTTTGAGCTCTTGTCCTACTCCCCTATTGGCTAAACCACCAACTGGCAAATCACAGCCCTTGGGCCACATCCAGCCCACTGTCTGTCTTGGTCCATGCTACCCAGTTTACCTATTGTCTGGTCTGCTTTCACACTACAATGACAGAGCTGAGTGGTTATCACAGACAGTGGATGGTCTGTAAAGTCTAAAACATTTCTTATCTTGCCTTTTAAGAAAAAGTTTGCAGACTCCTGGGCTAAACCCACTGGAAGCCAGAAGACAAGGGATGTCCACATAGTGCCAGGGCAAGGTGGAAAAAGGTTAAGAGTGCACGTGGAGGGACCAATCCATCACACTCCTCACCTGTGCCACCAATCACAGAACTGGAGGACTACTGGGAGAACCTAGAAAAGAAAATGGAAAACAGAGGTCCCTACAATGACCCTGAATGCAAACAAAACCATGCGCTTCTTAAGCTTCCTTCTAAGAACCAGCCATTTTTGTATTAGGCTCATGTACAATTGTGGAAAGATGAAATGTGAAAAGCCCAGAAGCACTCGGCATCTTCATGATATTATTCTGGCAAATTTTCTGGGTTTAATATCTTCTAAAAACTTAACATCCAAAGAAAATACTTTAATAAACAGAAAATATGTAAGGATTCTCTTTATTCTTTAGGACAGAGAAAAATGAAATGCCTCCTAATAATTCCCAGTATCCATGTGCAAATATTGACGCTCTACCACTTGCCCTTCCTGACAGTAGCCCCCCGTGATAGCACAGTAAACAGGACAGACATGTTCTTCTGCCAGAAAAACACATCGTCCTTCTAGTGGAGGAGATACCAATGAACAAGACAAAATCAGTACAAAGGATAATTTTAGAGAGTGAAAATCCTGTCAGAGAAATTAGAGCTGAGTGATGGGGCAGGGAAGCACCCTACTGAGGACAATGACGAGGACATGGTCATGGCAAACTCAGGGGAAGAACATTTAAGGCAGAGGCAGCAGCAGGCACAGAGGTAAGGCTTTGCCACAGGCATATGCGGGGTGATGAGGGGAATGTCATGGTGGCTGGCAGGCACCACTGTGGATGAGGCCCGAGAGTTAGGAGAGGTCTTATAGCCTCCGACGCTGTGCAGAAAAGAGCTAACATAGCAGATTGGGGACTGTAGCATTGGAAAGGCCTGCTTGCAAGCATGGCCCTTGGCTGGCATCTGAGAACTTGGATTTCAGGAAGATTCCCACCATTCTAACTGGTAAGAGTGGCTTTTACATGCTTAATGTTTGTACAATTTGGTTTATGCTGAACACCTGTTTTCCTTCTGGGAGTCAGGAATGTTGCCATGTGTCAGGCAGAGGGTGCCTACGTGACCAGCCTCCAGTGAAAACCCAGGGCACTGAGTCTCTACTGAGCTTCCCTGGTAGAGAACATTTCACACATGTCCTAGTATGTTGCTGGGGGAATTAAGCACATCCTGTGTGACCCCACTGGGAGAGGACCTTGGGAAGCTAGTGCCTGGTTTCCTCCAGTCTTCACCCACAGACAGAAAAGCTGCCAGGTAAGAATCTTGTATCCTGCAAAACGAGGGAAGTTGCATGAATGATGGACAAATAAGACTTTTCCAGATAAGCAAACATGAAGGGCATTTGTCACTACTAGACCTACCCTACAGGAAATACTCAGAACTGCCCTTTGCTGATGTTGCTTCATGTCCTTTCACCAGGACAAGTCGTAGCTGTGAGTCTTCCTAGGGAACCACCAAACCTGAGGGTGGTCTTGGGGACCTCTAACACAAACAGTGGACCTGTATTTCATTCATTCACTCTGTGCCAGAAACCATGGGAAGCTGTTTACGTGGACTTTCCCATGTAATCCTCATGACAGTCTCTGAGGGGGGCAACCTCTCCCCATCCTCACTACCACTATTTTACAGATGGAGAAATTAAGACTCAGAGAGTTTCAGTCTCCCTCTGGGTCACCCAGCTGAGCCTGACGGACAATCCAGGTGGTCTAACTACCAACCCTAGAATTCACCCTCTGGGCTCACCCACAGTGCCCACACGGCCTGCAGAAAATGCAGGGATATTGTCTGCGTATTTCCTGAGGTGGTTGCCCATTTTAAGACTTTAATCTATTTTATCATGAGATGCTCCAGCACAGCTCATTCAAGCTCCACCTCTTAATCTTGATAGTGAATTTGAGTTTGTTATAAGAAAGACTATTAAGATTTGGCAATAAGATTCTTCAAGGGTGATAAATATCCCTTTAGAGGGACTGTATATCCATTGACTGAATAACTCTGTCCTAAAAATGAAAGTCACACTTGGAGAACAGAAGGGTGGGTTATGAAAATGCAAATCAGAATGACTTTATTGGCTGAATTGAATTCTGCTGCTCTGGTCACAAAGAAGTATGAGTTAGGTAGGCCCCTGCTAAGCTGAGTGTGGTGCTTTATGGAAGGCAGGAACTCAGCATTAGTGAGCTCATAATAGCCTGTGATGTCTGCTGTTCAAAGGCAGCAGCAGAAAATGACAAGATACTATTATTTCCATTATTTTAGAATGTATTTGTGTTCTTTTCAAAATAAAGATCTCTTTAGGCCTGACCTCCTTTCTCATCAATATTTCTCAAAGTGAGTTACATATACCACTGCAGTATGTGTATAATAATTTTAGGCAATATACTCAGATGAATATTTTTAAAGTTAATAATTATGTCTTATTTTAATGTTTACCTTCTATTTATAGCAATACTGATTTTCTATTTATCATAATGGTAGAAAATTTCCTTTCTAAATATATTTGGGCAAAATTATAAATTGATTTAAATAAAAATTAGTAAAGACTAAAGAAAATACGTTCTATTAAAAATCACATAAAATATTTAAGTTGGATAAATCCTGAGTTGGATAACTTATCTGAGAAAGTTTGCACATAGGGAAGGTCAGAAGTAGGATGGGTGGCATGAGGGCAGAGATCATAGCAGTCAGAACCAGGAGAGAGTGAGGCCATGGTAAATTTTAAATCAGCCTTTCTCTAAGTCTGATCTCTGGACCTGCAGCTTCCTGTGAGCTTGTTAGAAATGCAGATTCTCAGGCCCCCCTCAGACTCACAGAACCAGAAATTCTGGAGGTGGGACCCAGAAATTTGTGTTTTCATTAATCCCCCTGGGTGATCCCAATGCCCAAGTTTGAGCACGACAGCTTGAAATGATGCACCATTCAATCACTTATTCAATCAATAAATAAATGCAAGTGAAACATCTTTCACATGCAAAGTTCATATTCACACACTTAAGGCCCTGAAAAGCCACACAGGAAGAAAGCATTTCCAACATTTTACCAAAGACCCATGACGCATGCTGTGAGTGAATCTTGGCAAATTCTGATACTTAGGGCCTGAGCCAAGGAGGCTTTCCTGTACAGGGAGGCTCAAAGGCCTAGAGCTGTGATCTCCTGGGGTATATGCCGGGAGACTTCCTGGTGTGACCAAGACATATATTCATTTTATTGTCATAGAGCTGATGAGACTCTGGCCAAGAATTAAATGTCCTGGGTTTGCTGGAGGCAAGCATGCATACGGATAGATCATCACAGCAGGGTGGTTCTCCTGCATGTGAGCAGAGACCTTCAAGCCTAAGGAAATTTCAATCTGGAACCAGGAGCAAGGAGGCCATTGGTCAGCCGGGCCGATGGGCTGTACACACCTACTGCCCCTTGCAGGTTAAATAATCAGCAGTGGAATCAGAAATGACTGAGCAAGGGTCAGGCCAGAAAGAGGAGCATTTCATCAAATTAAGGGATACAACGACAGGATTCACTTTCTCCAGGGAGCACATCACCGGAAATTTGCTGGGTGGGGATATTTGCAGCTTGGAATTTACTCTCCGCATCTAAAATTGGGCAGCTTTGGAGTTTAAATTCAAAGTACTACGTGATCTTGAAAAGGAAAAAGAGACCAAGATTTACAAAATTTGCAAGCTCTAGATATTGCAAAACTTTCTCTGTGAACGTCAGAAGGAGCATAAATGGGTTCAAACTCTACAGAGCTGCCACTGTCCAATATGGCAGCCACCAGTCACACATACCTATTGAACACCTAAAATGTAGTGAGTCCAAATTAAAAGGTGCTGTTAAGTGCAAAATGCACACTGGATTTTAAAGACATGGTATGAAAAATAATGTTAAATATTTCCTTCATAATTTTTATATTAACTGCATGTTAAAATGATACTATTTTGGATATTGGGCTAAAAACACATATTACAATTAATGTCACCTGTTTTTTTTTACTTCTTTTGACATGGCTATCAGAAAATTTAAAATTACATATGTGGCTTGGATTATTTCAGAGCTGACGTCAGCAGACTTTTTCTCTTAAAGGGCCAGTTAGTAAATATTTTAGGCTTTGTGGACCAACAGGCAAAATTGAGGATATTATGTAGCCACTTACATAAGCACTTAAAATGCAGCCATTTAAAATGTAACACCAGTCTTAGTTTGCCAGCTGTCTGCAAACAAGTGGCAAGCTGGATTTGGCCCAGGGATCAGAGTTTGCAAACCCCTGTTCCAGAGCATAACATTGGTCAAAATATCCAAGGAACAGCCCCACGGACCCAGCAGTCCCACTTCTGTGTTGCCAACTGTGTGAGCCAACATTTAGCAGGGGGCTGGCAACTGTGAGGAAACAGACTAGAACCAAAACTGGTCAGCTGCTAAGGGGCAAGGTGGGACTCAACCACGGTACGGTACATGTGACTACAAAATTCATGTTCTTAATCACGATGCTTCACTGATGAAAGGTGCCTTTTTATTTTCTCCTTTTCTCTTTTTTGGGGAAAATCTTTCTTATGACTATATGACTATGTCACATAGATCTGACACCATGCTTGGCCCTGAGAAGGTGCTCATTGAATGGATAAACAAAAGGAAGCTGTGAGTGACTGGGGGCCTCCTCATGGCCGTTTTGAAATCTCTTTCTTGCCTCTCTTTCAATACAAATGACCAAGGGTCAACTGTAGCTCAGCCATCTAATGCAGGCCCGTGCTTTTCATGCATAAGGCACTGACCTTTAAGATAGGTACAGCCTATCAGGTGAGAAGAAATAGACCTCCAAGGGCCCAATAGTTTGCACTCTGTACATCAAGAGTTAATCCTCTGATGCTGAGGGTTATTAAAATAGGAAATACAAAGCAGTCATATCCTATCTTTTGAAAGCAGAGGAGCTGGCTAGCACTGAATTGAGAAAATTATTATTTATTAAAAATGAGATAGTCATGGGCCAGTGACTAACCTGATTGCGTTCACAGCCAATTCCCTACCCACAAGGTGAGTAATACATTTCTTAAGAAAGGTGTTTTGTTAAACACAAAATGCCAATAGCATTATCATTCATCTGCTCTGGGCTCACTTGTAGGATCTTTTCACATTATAATGGCATCAACTATGAAGAGACCTTCACCATGGCCATATACCATTTTCTCTCCCAAGTCGATGTTGGCACAGAGCTGGGGCTTCCTTCAAGCCCTGGTTCTGGCTCAAGTGTTCCCTGATAATTGTAGGCAAGGCTGGAATAGGTTGAAAACAGATTCCATGAAGCCACTGGGTCGACATTAGGCTGTTTCCTGGACACAGAAAAGGGCAGAGGGAGATCGAAGCAAATAATTTTCTATTTTTGTTGACTGAAAAGGCAACACAAAGTCCTTAAATAGTTAATGAAAGGCCAGAGGGATGCATTCAGACCATGCTTTCCAAACTAAGAATGTGACAGCACAGTAAGTCCATAGAAATCAGAGTCATACAGCAAGAGGCTGTTAGGTTCCTGGATTGAGTTTAGATGCTGAAGTCAAGCAAGCCTGGCTTTGAATCCTCACACCACCATTTACTATTAATATCTATGCAGCTTCCATGGAGGCTCTTTCTTTTCCATAAAGGCTGAAGTTTGGTGCATCCAAGAAAAGGGCAGTGAAAACTATTAATATTTTGCATGGTCATTGGAAGGATTAAAGAACAGGCACACTAATGTACTTAGAGAATAGTAAGGAAGTGCTGCATAAATATTCATATTATGAGTATCTGTAATCAGAAAGCCCTGAATGTCTGAAGTGTTTGGTTGTTATATAAATTAGAGAAGGCTCTTGGGAGATGGAAACAAGTTCATTGGCATCTCATATTAATTCTCCCTTTGCCTGTCATCTGGGAATGTTAGCACAACACACTGACTCATTTTAGGAGTAAGAAGGTATAATTACATGATTGGAATTTTGTAGCATATTTTTCCAGCTCACTCTTATAATAGACATTGCTAATCCATTGCTGCATTTCTGTGATGTTGGCTGGGTCCAGCATGAGAATCCTCCCCATGCAGCCTCCTGACATATGCTGCCAAATAATTGAAAGTCATCATCTGAATCAAAACTGCCTATCTTCCTTGGCACAGTCAAATTTGTATACCATTTCAGTGGTTGGCACCAGGTAGATGCTAAAGAACTTAAATTTTTATCCATTTATGTTTGAGAATATACATTTTCTACGGTGCTGACTAATCCAGGTATATGAGCTATTTGTAACATGGCAATGTTTCTATAACCATTTCAAATTGTTACTGTATTTTGTGTTGTTTTGTGGTGGTAGTAGTTGAAAAGAGTGTAAATTCATGTTTTGCATCTTACACATGATTTATAAATGTAATTATAACTGTGGATAGTGACCGCCTATAACTATATTTAATAGACTGCATTTTCTGGTTTTCATCTGGATTTTTGCAACCATATTGATAGAGCAACGATAAGAAGGAGGAGGAGGAGGAGATAAAAAGTTATACCTAAGTCCTATGTGCCTGTTTGCTCTAAACACTGAAAACTACGAGAAAGACAATGCATTAATTAAGGTGGGAAAGAAAGCTCTAGATATCGCAAAAGTTATTTTCTAACTGGTTTCATGTTCATAATTAATGGCTAATATTCTGCCATTTATAAGGAATTAAAATAAACAGTGGTTTAATGAGATTTCACTAGGCCACTTGCAGGCACTCAATCAAATCTTATTTTCAATATATGAAAAATGTCTCCTTGACTCTTAATGCATTTCGGGTCAACAGTAACATCTTCATACATAAAAGATTCCATTCTGCTTTTAAAGAAGAGGTAATTATAAGATAAGGGTCACATAGAAGGTCTAGGTTTTGTGTAACTTCTGTTCTAATTAATTTATCATATGTGGGATTTTGCTTTGGCTTCCAAGTGTTGTCTTTTATAGCTACAACATTCCATGTGATAATGAGTTTTATTCCTTCAAAAGGTCATCCTTGATATAATTTCACTGTGAACAGAGGGAACCTGTGAGCATGGGTGTTCCTGGATGAGGTTGCATCGTGAAAAGTCATTGGGCAAAGTCCTAGGTCTTCTTTGCCCATAGATGTTATTTACAAACCAAGGGGCCAAGGCATTTGAACAAAAGGTGAGAAATTCGATTAATCATTAGGAAGATTGCTTTCACAATGTCAGCCCCATGGAAGCATGTGGGGCATTAGAAATACTTGTATCTGAGAATTTGTTTCCTTTTTCCCCTTCTGTTTCCTAAGTGAAATGACCTGGATGTTAGTAGTATTTGCCTTGTGTTTATTTTGTGGTTGGTTTTTCTTTTGGCAGTATGATCCACATCTGGGGTCCTCACCTCAGCCCCTTCATCATCAGGAAACCTTTGTGGAGGTGTTAGGATTGTTTCCTTCTTTCTGATGTTTCTCATTCTTTGAAAGATTTTAGTCTCCAAGCAAACTGCAGTTATTAAGTAATAGGTATTAATACATTTCCAAGGACCTTCCCACTCCCACCACTTTTTTTGTTTTTTAAATCAAAGACATATATAATTGTCAAATAGAAGGTTCTTAGATAATCAACGAAGCTGAGTTGATAGAATTCTGGCTCAAAACAGAGAAACCTGATACCAACCTAGCCAAGGATAAATGTATGATTTCAGTTGGGATTTCTGAAATGCTGACGATTTGCAAATCATAATCACTGACTGCCAAGAAGCCCCTGGATTAATGCTCCTCAAATGCCACTACGTATGCAAATCACCTGGGATCTTGTTAAAAATGCAGAGTCTGATTCAATGGGTCTGGGGTGGGGCCTGAGATCCAATGTTTCTGACAAACTCTCAAGTGATGCTGAGAGTAAATCACACTGTGAGAAGCAGGGCCCTGGATAATTAAGGAGAGCAAACAGGAAATGGGGCCACAGGCCAGGGCTCTTCAGCTCCAGGGTAGATTTATTAAGCACTTTCTGTATGCCAAGCCCATTATAACTCTAGGTATATTTTTCTATAAAACACATTAATGGGACAATTTTTTCTTTCAATGGCTCATTCCACATCTTGCCACGTAAAAGTTCTGTGCACTTCAGAAAAGAGCCAGGCTATGCCCAGGGTTGGTATTATTCTCATGGCTATTTAGAAAATGCCTGTAATACCATTTTAACTAGCCTTCCTCCATGCATGGATTCGTTGATTTATTTAACAAACATTTTTGTGTCCATACAAGTATATAGTGCTGAAAGAAACAGACACAGTCCCTGCCATCATGGAGTGTCAAGCTAGAAAGATACTGAACAGATAACACCAATAAATATATAATTATTTTATACTATGAGCATTAGGAAAGTAGAGAGTACATCCTCACACCTTCTAAGTGCTTCCACCCCTCACCAATTACAAGCAGACAGAGCTGTAGGTCTTATTCTTCTTCTCCCTGTGTCTCTTCCATTTGTCCAAGGAATAGTCATTGTTCCAGGCACTGTGCCTGCTGAAACAACAGTGCTTGCTTCCCTCAGGGACCATGAAGAATGGCAGGAGAGAAAAGATGCTGACTTCCATAATCTACTCCGTTATCTGTGTCATAACAGAACCTAGCACAGTTCCTCTCACGGTGCTTGTATTCAAATAAAATATTTTGAATGAATAAATGAATGGAGTTGTCAATAAGTACCAGTGTCCTTTCTGTACTGAGAATCAGAAAAGGTTCAATATGGAGGATTTCATTATGAGCTTTATATGCAGATGGTATGGGGTATGCATCCCAGCCTTGCCACCATCCAGCTCTCAGAAATTCTGTTCCCTCTTTTGGAAAAAAAAAAAAAAATTAGTGATAATAACATATTCCTTATAGGATTATTGTGGGGATTAAATGAGATAACATCTATGAAATGCTTACTCCAGGGTCTGGCAAAGGGTGAATGTTCAGTAAATAATAATGGTGGTTACTCTTAACATTGTCTTTATTAATATTTTCCTAATGATTATTATGGAAGTGCTATATAATATGGCTCTCAAAGGAGGGGAGGCGTTTTGACACATGGAGATGATGAGAAAGATTCTGCAGAGAAAACAAATCTTTAAGAATCAGATTATTGCTTACGTATCCAATAAATATGCCACTGGTTATTTGTGCTTGCCAGGGAATTAGGTGAAGATTAATTAATATTTATAAAGTATTTTGATATCCATGTAATATCTAGTAAGTAATTAGTTCTGTAACACAAAGCCAAATCCTTTTACATACCAAACAATGTAAAACAAACCGAATACAGCTGTGTAAGAAAGAACAGAATTTCATTAACTCATGTTGTAGGAAATATGGAGCTGGTTGGAGTTTTTTTCCTTGTTTTAGTAATTTTCTTGCTGATTTTCTCTGGCTTCCTACTGCATTTTCCTCCCTACCCCCTGCAGCCCCAAATCAAATTATTTCCTCTTGGGTAGCAGCGGAAACAGAAGTGGGATAAAGGTAAATGCAATACTGGCCCCTCCAGCCTGGAAGGTGATCTAAGCCCAAGAGCATATGCAGGAAAAGGGCTCCCAAAGTGCATATTTCTGTATCCATCATCTTAGTCACGTGGCATTAAAGGTCAGTGCCCCCTTAATCTAGATCCCCACTGAGAAGAATGTTGAGGCAGGGGAAAAAGGGATAAAAAGAAAATTAAGTCAAAATAAAAGATGTGTTCCTTCTTAACAGGGCTTTCTTGCTCTCTCCAGCCCACATATGCACATATATTCCCAACCACACCGCCCCCCCCCCACTCCCGGGTGACTTGACTAACGAAGGAAAGATTCTCCCAACCTCTTCTAACCATTTTCCACGGACTGATCTTACTCCTGCACCATGTGTTGCTTCATATCTGTAAATCCCTTTTCTCCACCTTTTTCTAAAACCCATCACTCTAGCCTAAAATGTTCAATCCCGTGTTCACTGTGGAAGCCTCTGTCTGGTCTACACAACTTTATCTAAAATGTTAGTATAGTCATTCCTTGGTATCTGGGGAGAATTTGTTCCAGGATCCCTTGGATGCCAAAACCCCTTACATAAATGCCGTGGCATTTGCATATAACCTACAAATGTCCTGTATACAGTTGACCATTTAACAATACAAGTTTGAACTATGAGGGTTTTCTTATGCATGGATTGTTTTTTCAACCAAGCAAGGATCAGAAATACAGTATTCACAAGATGTGAAACCTGCATTCACAGGGCTGACTTTTTGTATGCTCAGGTTTTGCAGGGCTGAGTGTGGGACTTGAGTATGTGTGGATTTTGGTATATGAGGGGGATTCTGGAATGAATCCCCACATATACCAAGGGACGACTGTACTTTAAATCATCTCTAGATTACTTATAATATATAATACAATATAAATGCTATGTAAATTGTTGTTATATTGTATTTTTATTTGTATTTTTTATTGTTGTATTTTTTAATTGTTTTTTTCTTGACTATTTCAACCTGTGGTTATTTGAATACACAGATGTGGGATCTGCAGATATGAAGGGCTGACTGTATGTGCAACAGATATGAAAGGAGTTTCCGTGGAGGAGACAGGTGTCGGAGCCTAGCTTTCTCTCTAAGCCCTGTGTTCTCTTCTTACATGTCGTTTCAGAAACAGTTCTGTAATGGTACTGAAAGCCTTGTCCTAGCGGAGGGCTTCCTAATCAAATTCGACAGAGCCTAACTACCAGACTCAACCATCTAGAAAATGCGTAGCCTTTAGCCTCTAGTAAGAAGATGACCAACTGTCTCTATTTGTCTAGAACTGAGAGGCTTCCCAGAGCATGGGACTTGCAGTGCCAAAAGCAGGACAGTTTTGGGCAAACTAGAGTGGTTGCTCATTCTACTCCTATCCCACTTCTATCCCACATGGATAGAGGATTCTGTCTCCATCAGGATGAGAAATCAGTGAAAAATCAGGAACTTCTGGCTCCATGTCACACTTGTACCACATTTGACCATCCTATACCATAAATTCTCAGTTTTTTTCCCTTTACCATTATTGTTCTGTTAAAATAACCCAACCAATATCTGGCCTATTCCCTTCAAGTTAAAAAGAAAAAAAAAAAAGCATTAGTGCTGAGAATCTTTATAAAGTAGTTTTAGATCCGATTCTCCCCAGGTGTTCCATACTCTGCCTCAGTTTCCCTATAGTAGCAACTGTTTCTTGAAGTCAAAGACAAAAGAGTTCAGATGTTGTCCAGGAGGAAGCTAGCCTGGCTTTATCTACAGATCGCCTCTGTTCTACGGTATACTTACAAAAAGGCAGGACCTACTCCTCCACCCACTTTCATTTCCAGAGCCCAGGACTTACATTGTCGCTGCATCAGGAAATTCATGGTGGGCCCTTCCCCATCACTTGGTAAGGCTCACTGATCTGACACCCTGGCTCCATATCACTCATTCGTTGGGTTGCAGACCCCTGCTTGACCCCTTAGTACCTTAAAGACTGCTGCTATCCACAGAGCCAGTACCTAAAGCCTTCTTGTGGCTAAACCGCAAATTCTTATGCAAAACAGTAAAGATGATGACATCCTATCAGAGAGAAGTTCAAAAAATACTTAAGGCACTATCTGCCTGGAAAATTACAAACCCAAACTTTCTCTATCCCCTTCTAAAAGCCCAACAAGCATATTTTACTAAATTAACATTATTAGTTTTTAAATAAATTAGCACCAGCACAGCAAGACTGAGCCTGTGTTGCCTGAATGAGATAGGAGCCAAATGTGTCTGCAGATAGAAATAACCCCTATTTTATCACCAGGCAGAGGGTAAGCAGAACATGCCAGGGGCTTGATGAATCATTTCAGAGCCAGCCATGTGGCATTTTCCTGTAATTAGCTCGATTGTACATTCTTAGTACCTTTCCCAAGTCCCCTGAGAGTCAACTATATAGTCTTTCTCAGCTTTTCCAGCTGTTGTAACTCGAAAACCCGCCTCACCCTTCCTGTGGTCAATGTCTGCTAATGCCACATTTTAATCACATTTAGATGTGTATGCACAATCTCTAAATTATCTGAAGTACCTGCCAAACTATTTCACCAGCAAATCCACTAAGTTACTTACAAATCAAAAAAGCTTATAGAACAAATTGCCACATTCAGTCATTTGCAGGCACTTTTCATTGTACAAAGCAATTTAAAATTACTGGAGTACTTCGCCTTTTCCCCCCCACAATAAGTGCTCCAATCTGGAAGTGATTGGGATTCTATTCCTGAGACAAGCAAGGTAATTTAACTTTTTTTGGAGGGTGTGTGTGTGTGTGTGTGTGTGTGTGTATAGTAGCACCTATTTTTGAAATGATTGGGATTCTGATCACATGCAGAATTGAACATTTTAAAATTACTAACATGTTTAAAATTTTATCAATCCTTCAAGTTTGGGATTGAATTTGGGATTGTATGTGGAAAATAAAAACCACACCACCATTTTACACCCTTGTCTCCATTCATTATTAAAAGCAGAATTTTGACTTGGACGATTTAAGCCTCCCGCTATATAGGAGGCATTGCAGTTCTGAAATAGTCTGACTTCATGCAAAAGCAACTCTCTCTGATTTCAGGTTTTCATTTAGCTCTTGTGTGGCTATTTATAGCAAAGTAATTCCGAATCAGAATTGCCTCTCCCTTAGCAGACAATGAATCTTAAAAATATTTATTAAAATTGCTTAGATCTAGGAGAAATAGGCCAAGGAGATTTTAGTCATCGCTAGTCACTAAATTCAAAATCAGACCAAAAGCACTTTCAGCTAATGAGAAGTTTTTCTTTCATTTTGCTTTTTGAAGCATCAGAAAAAAATGATATTTAAAGATGGTACAATACAAAGTAGACTCCTGGCATTTTCCTGATGGATTCAGGTTGCAAAAACAAAGTCATAGAGGGTAGCTGAGAAGCTGGGAGCATGTTGCTGCTCCAGTGGGCTAAGGTGAGACACTCCTGTGCTGTCTGACCATTTTCTTACATTTACTGACTAAACTCATGGAGAGAAAGCCCTTTGAAAAAGAAGAAAGTCCTTTATTCTTGTTAATTATTATTATTATTATTGTTATTTGGCTACATTTTCAGTATTGAAAATTTCAAGGAAACATAAAAGTGGAGAGAACGAATGAAGAACTTCTCTGTATCCATCACTCAACCTCAATATTAAACTCATGGCTGTTCTTGGTTCATCTGAAAACCCAACCATTCACTCCTTCCCTGGATTGTCTTAAAGAAAATTCTAGGTATCATATCTTTCATCTACAAATATTTATAATTTGTCTGTGAAAGATTAAATCTCCTTTTTTTTTTTTTACCATAAGCATCATACATCATCACATCTGAACAAAAATAAGAATCTCTGAATGTCACCAAATATCCAGTCTCTGTTTATATTTTCTAACTTAAATTTTTTACAGTTTATTTCTGAATCAGGATCCAAATATTATTAATTGGTTAATTATAGTATTAATGATTAATATTATTAATCAATTGATTGGTATGTCTCTTAAATGTTTTTTAATTCATAGAGACTTCTGTTTATATGTATTTATCTTGTCTTTGGAACTTTTTGTTGAATACTCTGGGCTGTTTTCATAGTGTGGATTTTTCTGATTGCTTGTGTATGGTGTCATTTAATATGTTCACCAGTCCCCTGTGTTTCCTATAAATAGATAGTTACATCCTAGAGGCTAGATCAGATTCATGTTCAATACTTTTGGCTCAAGACCAGGTGACACTGTGAACTTCCTTCAGGAGGTACAAATGTCTGGTGGTCTCCTTTTTATTGATGGTTATTGCTTAGATATATTAATTAAGGATAGTAAATTTATGATATTCTATCATTTCTTCATCATTTATTAACTGGAAAGAGAAACTCCCTTCATCAAATATTTAATTATCTCTACATGGAATTCTTAAAGGAAAAGCAAGATAAGTGTTTAGTTCTTTCCATACAGTTTCTAATATAATGAATTGGTTTCTATCCATCTTTGTAAGGTAACCAATAAATAATTTTGTTTTTTCCCAGTCATTATGAACTTATGAATTTAAATATATTTAATGTGTTTCAATCATTGAAATTGCTAATCTTATTTTGAGGCTCAAGTTGTTTCATCTTTGGGCTACTCACATTGGCTTCTCTAAATGGCATGACCCTAACAGCATCGGATAGCTTCCCTGCGTTTTCATATGACAAGTTTTACACATTTTTCTTGTTTACTTCTTGCCTTAGACATGAAATTAACCATTTTCCCAAGGAGGCTTGGTTTCTTTTGCTGGGAAATGATAATCTATTTGCTAAGAAAGCTCATGCTACTGGGTTGCTCTCTGTTTCTAGTCCTTTTTAGTAGATAGAGATAGAATCCCTGAATTTTTAATATAAAATGCATAATAAATTCATATCAATAATCCCACTAATTCTCTAGCATTTTAAATTAACCTCATTGATCTTATATCTGTATCTTCTTCCTCTCACACCTCAAAATTTTAATTCTCCTGCAAATTAACATAATCATTTACTTTATCTTTCAACACACAGAATGATGGCAAAAATAACACCAACACTACCTCCAATAATAGCATCGCTGAAAACAGTTTAAGATTACTCTTTGCCATTTTTTGTTTTTTATTTTTTTAATTGCCCTAAGGTATATTCCACTAATGGATACAGTCAAATTATTGTGTTTTAAAGTAACTGGGAACAGTTCCTCTCTAGGAGTTATGCCATTATCTAAGTACACATTTAAGTTCAATTGTTTCTCTGATTTTTGAATTTTAGAATTGCCTTTTTATTTTGTTTTGTTTTCTAATTTATAAAACTAGGTTATCAAAAAAACTTTTCCCCCCCGTCCCCTCAACCTTATCCCATACTTTTCACTTTAGGTAACTGTGTCAGATTATATATCCTAGAAATGGCCATAGTGGTATTTTTAGGCATGCATGGCCTTCTAGACCTTCCTAACAGGCAAAGTCTATCCTGTTCCCCCTCCTCTGCTGCACCAACTTACTTGAATCTGGGTGGGCCTTACAACTCCCCCCACAAAAAAGTGGAATGTGGCAAAAGTGACGTTGTGTGACTTCTGAGACTAAGTCATAAGCCTGACCAGCCTCTCTCTCAGGACAGACACCTTCGGAGCCCTGGGAGGACGTGTAAGAAGTACAGCTACCTGGAAGCCTCCATGCTGGAGAGACCACGTGGAGAGACAGAGAGCAACATAGATGATGTCCAGGGAGCCCTAGCTGTGCCAGCTCTGACCCCCAGTTATTTGCTCCCCCCATTCCAGATAGAGGTCATGTGAGCAAGCAAGCTTCCAGATGATTCTAACCTCAGCCATGGAATGCAAACACTTGAGAAATCCTGAGCGAGACCCTCCCAGCTGAGCCCGCATAATCCCTAGAATGAGAGACAGTCATAAAATGATGCTGACATCTTAAGCCTTGTGCTAAGTTTGTACAACATAAATAGATAACTGGAACAGCAACCAGTTTTTTAAAATATCATGGTTTAACCTACCTTTTCTTAAAAAAGAAAGTAAATTTGTATATAAATCTGCATCACATTCCCTCTATAGATAGGCAATAATACAATACATAATTTTCCATCTAACTTTGTCCCCCTTAATAGTACACCTGGGCATTATTCCAAAACAGTCTATAGCCACATTCCTCATTCCCTCTCAGAGCTGCGTAGTACTCATCTGTGTCGGCATTCCATTGTTTATTCAACCTGTACTTCTTTGAATCCTCTTTTGGGAGCATTCAAGTATTGTTTATTTGCTTGTTTTGTTATTGCAAATATTGCTGTAGTTAATAACCTCATGCACTGGATGATCTTTTGATTATTATTAATGTCACTTTTTCCAGTGAAGTGAGGCCAATGGCCCTAGAGGTCAAATGAGTTAATTCATGTAAAGACCTGGGAGCAGGGCCTGTTCTGTAGTAAGCACTCAATAAACATTAGCCACGGATGTTACCAAGGAAGAAACTTTCTGTTCTGCAGGTGGGCGTCGAGCCAGTGAGGAGTATGGTTCCCTTTGCCACACATGCTCATACTACTGGAGAGGCAAACCCCAGGATTGGGAAGCACAGACGGTCTGAGGGGAGCACACACACTTCTTGTAACCCTTGCTCTTTCCTCTTCTTGAATCTATTTCCTCATAGGTGGCCTCCTTGCTTCTCTAAATCCTACACTTCATTTGAGATTCAGAGCAAGTGTTTCTTTTTAGGGAAGCGCTCTACAATCACCCTTAACCCCCAAAGAGGGTCAGAGTCCTCTGTTATGTAAGGTCATGAAATATCATTCTCCTTCTTTCAAGGCACTTATACATGTTTGCAGTTGAGACATCTATGAGTAGTATGACTTGATAGGGTCATTCTTCTGTTTCAAACAGCAAGTCCCTGGCTGTCTGTGCTCACTGTCGCAAGCTCAGTATCCAACCCCGTGTGTGACTGGTCAATGCTCCAACCAATAATGGAAAGAAGGAATGCAGGGAGGGCAGGCCTTCCCTGTACATAGAACCAGCCTCACGAGGCCACACAGAGCTCACTCTGAGGCCAGATTCACAGAGGTGCATGGGCCAACTTCAAGCCTGGGAAATTCAGTCATCTACCTTGAGTTGCCTTCTCATTAGTATAAATTTTAAAAATAGCCTCATGCCAATATCATAAAGGCAATTTCTTCTTGGAAAGGACACTTACTCATTTGCTTTAAACAGTCATTAATGTTCCAAATTTCCCCTCTGAATTTCATGTCAATGATCCTATGGGGAATTTGAAAGTAAAACCAGAAAAATAATGATGTGGGGAAAATGTCAGATGAGAACTGTGAATGCATTACAGACCTTCAACTAATATTGTTGCTGTCAAAGTTCAAGGATTAAGTAGTCATCAGTTTGCAACCTTCCACAGGAGCCCATCCCTCCCTGACAGTGGCTGGTCTCCAGCTTGCCAATAATGATCATTTCCATATAATTGATTGCTTCAACTAGTAAGGAGATCGTCATTAAAAGTCACAAGGCTCACCCCTCATTGGTAAAGGCAGGTCCCATGGACTTATTGGGGAGGATTCCACCAGAGAAAGGGCAGGCTTATTCATATTAATGAAGATGATATACCACATTTTTGCAGTCAAACAGTGATGCTCATGGCCCAATAAGGGGGTGGAATATTTACATTCAGGGCCACATCTAGAAAATCCAGGGCATAAATATATCATCCTTATTAAAGAATGTCTTTTCAAACCCAGATCCCTAGGGTGGACATAATGTGAGTCTCACATTTACACCAAGAATGTTTTTGGGAAAGGACCCTGTCTATCTTCTTCACCTCTACATCTTAGTGCCTATCACAGACCTGTCATGCAGTGGATGATCAATAAAAACCTGTTGAATGAATAAATGAATAGTTTCTTTCCATAGCCTGGGATTTGGGAATAACTGCAGTGCAGTTCCAAAAGCAGAATTCCTATGTTCAAATCCTGCCTCTGCATTAACTAGTTATAAGACCTTGGGGAGATTACTTAAATTCTCTGTGCCTCAGTTTTACTACCTACAAAATGAACATAATTAGTTCCTACCTCACAGTGTTATAAGGATTTAATATGCTAACATCTATGGAGTGTCTAGAACAATGCCTGAGGCATTGTAATGGTATGTCATGAAATGATCTTCTTGTTGTTCTTTTATGATTACAGACGTGTACCTGTACTGAATACCCAACACATACCAGGCCCTGGGCTTGGTGCTTTACGCATACTACTATTTCAACTCTTTTGTGATGGTGTTGTCATTTTAAAGAGGAGTGGTACAAACAAATCAATGATATTCACGACTGTATCTCATTTATTCCTCCCTACTTCCCTACATTGCAAATATCATTATCCCTGTTTCAAAGACGAAAGCACTGAGAGAAGTCGGTGATGCGTTCACATAAACGATACGCACAAGGCAGAGTGAGGGTCCTCCCCGGCCCGTCTGACTGCTGGGTGCCTCCTCCACTCTGCTGCTGTTTCTCTGAAACAACTCTCAGGCCATTTTAACACTAGCAAGTTGCTCTGCCTACAACCCCAGCACTCCAGCCCTCTCACTCTGCTCTGCTTTTGCTGTTCCCATTGCACTTACCACTTTCTAAAATACTGTGTGAGTCACTCATTTATCATGTGTCTTGTCTGCTAGAAGATCAGTTCTACAAGCACTGAGGTCTCTGACTGTTTTGTTCATTGATGTACTCCAAGTGCCTAAAAACTGCTTAGAAAACTGCAGACACTGAATAAATATTGAGGAAGGAAGGATGGGAAACTCTTTGCTCCCCTTCACTGCTCTCTGGTCCCTGCCCAATGGCATCTCCTCCTGGGTAACTCTGTCACCATCCATGCAGGTGTCCTAATTCCCCCTGTCTCCCAGACTGCTGTCCCTGCAACGCAATGTGGCTAGTGATAGGGAAAAAGAGGGGGCAGCCAAGAGTTAGGGAAGTCCCATCTCCAGTAGGGATAACTGTGGGACAAAGGGGTGGGGAGGACAGTGAGATGCAGACCGTTTAGGAGGTTTTTGCATAATGAAAGAAATAGAACATGATTAGTCCTTGGTGCATTGCTCCTTATATATTAATTCTAACATCTGTTGGTTTGGGAATCAGCATTTGATACTAGAATCTATGTCACTTCCCTGGCTGGTGGCTACAAAGAAAGGTTCAATGCCTCCTTTATCTGGAGAGTTACTTGAAATATGCCTTCATGCTTAGCAGGATAAAATATGTTATCCGATTAATTTAGATCAATTAATTGATTGTTTTTGTAATTACGGGATTAGTCACCTAGCAATCAGAAGATTACTTTGAGGTAATAAAAACACCCTAAATAATGAAACCCATCCAACCTCTGTGTGGAATGCGTGTTTTTCTCTCTCTCATAAAACTCAATCTTGTATTTCTTAGCATTGAATAAATAGAAGCAATCACACATGCCCAATGATTTTGCTGAAAGAATGTCCGCACAATCTTCGACAGCACCTCCTAGCAAAAGAGCAGTTTATGATTTCTGATCCTCAAAAAGCACCCAGAGGAGAGCAGGTTCTGTCATTGAAAATGTTTTATAAAGGCATAGCTCATTTTACCTTTTAGCCATGTTTTCTTCCTTATTCAAAGTTATCACATCACTAATAGCAGACTTGGTATTCGTACGCAGACATATGAATATGCAACATCAGAGAGAGAGAGCGCCATTTAAGCCATTTACAGAGACTTGCCCAAGATCACTTGCATGCTCCCTGAGAGATGCCTGTGACCAGATGTGAGGTACTCCACTGTCTTTCTTTGTGAAATGCCCCCTTTCTATGGCTGTTAAGCCAAAGGTGTGTTGAGACTTTTGAGCACCTCTAAAAGGCAAATGTTGGCTATCTTATTGTAATGATACCTCTAACTTTAAATGAAATGCAAAATCATTTGCTCCCCCACTCCTTTCTAGAAAACTCCTACCCATCCTTCAAGAGCTACCTCAAATGCCATTCTTTCTTCTATGCTCTCAAATAATGTTTTCTTTTTCTTTTATGGAAATTATCACATTATATACCAATCATTTCTCCACATGTATTGTCTGTGAGTAACTCAAGGACAAGACCTGTGGTTTACTCATTTTTTGTGTGTTTTGCCCTCTATCTATTAACATCTTTGAAGCATTGGAATGGAATGACCTTTCTTGCCTTTGAGTCCTTGGTTTGACTGTCAGCTTTACAACTTACTAGCTGTGTGACCTTGAACAAGAAACTTACACTTCTAGAGTCTCGAATTCCTCATCTATATAACAGGAGTAATGCTAGCACGTGCACAGCAGTGATGTGGTGTAGATAAAAGGGGAGACTAGACGGAAAGCCCCTGGCACAATTGGGCTTTCTAAAATATGCATGCACACATGCATACACTATCATACATGTATGGGTGAACACATTCATTCATATATAAACATATGTGTGTATTGTGCATAAGTCATGTGTATGTGTATGCATACAAATGTGCGTGCATCGAGAACTTTATATATGTGTATACCCATACATTTATAAATAAGTTATATGTGTATATGCATATATGCAGGCATGCATTTATAATTATAGGTGTATGCATACATTCATATATGCATTTATGTATTTATATATAAACATAGATGTGTGTATGTATATTCATGAATGTGCACATGTATGCATTTATACATAACTATATATGTATGTATGTACTAATGTATGTGTGTATATTTGTTTAAATATAACTATGTATCTGTGTGTGTATGTGTGTGTGTGTATGTGTGTGTATGTTTGTGTATATCACTGTTATATTTATCATCCCTTCTCTTGGAGGCAACTGGAGCCCAGAGCGTAGATTTCACTGGGTGATATGCATAGAGTCAACGGATTTAGCAGAAACACATTCCTAAACAGAATGACCACACTGAGCTGAAATGAGCTGCCTGTCAATGTGCTAAACCAGGAGAGGTGGGCCTGGATGGCTGTTGGAAGTAGGGCTGGACCAGAGCTTACGAGAGGAAACCTTCCGCAAGTCCTGAGTCATAACCAGAAAGAGAAATGGGTACCCACAGTGGAGGTGGTGGAAAGAAGTGAAAGAGGCGAGGCAAAGTGCAGAATGGGATTTCAGCGTTCTCTGTGCAGCAAAACTTAGCTTCAATCTGACCAATATACTTGCTTGATTTCTAAAAATCTCATGAAGTCACCAAGGCTTAGATACCTCATCCATCTTCTAGGAAGTCTCCCCTGTGCTCTCTCCCATAGGCCATGTTTCCTGCCCACCTCTGAATGCCCTTAAAGTCCCTGCTCACTGTGTTGGTAGCAAGCAGTGTAGGTACAGGGGGAACTAGGTGTAAGGCTGGAAACTCGGCAGCGAATAGCTCAGAATCTCTGCACTGCTGAAACTCAAATGGCACAGGAGACACGTAGTCATGGTGATGAGGGTGATGATGATATAACAAACGGACTACAGCGACCAAACAACTGTTGACTCCTTCACTTTTGAACGTCATCCTCTATTGTCTCCCCCTCACTCTTCGATGACCTCCCTGGGCTTCCTCCAACACACCAGGCAGCCTCCATCCTCCAGACCTTTGCAGGAACTGTTACCTCAGCCTGGCACATCCTTCGTTCCTTTGCCCCTTTCAAGACTTAGCTCAAATGTTGACTTCCCAGCGAGTCCTTCCTCACCCACCTTATGTAAAGTCACAACTGTTCCTCCCCAGCCTTTGCCAACTCCATGCACAAATGCAAGCACAGGTTTTACTTATTTTCCTCTCTCTTCTCCTCTGGAATATAAGCCCATTCGGGGTAGAGATTTTTGTGTGTCCATTGCTGAATCACTAATACCTGGCACATAGTAGGTATTCAATAAATATTTACTGAATGAATGAATTCAGATGGTGATGAATAATTGCTGCTACAAATAACAGTAGAGAGAGTAGAAAGAACAGGATGTCCTGTTTGGAGAGCTAGCCTGGGTTTCTGCTTCCAGAAGGGCCCTCATCGTGTGCAATGCAGACGAGAGGCTAACTTGGAGGCCCCTGTGGGAGTGGCCTTTGGGCCCGTAACTTTTGTGCAAGGATGATTCTTCACACACCTTTCCCTTAACCAAGACTGAGGCTATTTCTGG
Organism: Propithecus coquereli; assembly: GCF_000956105.1. Lineage (NCBI taxonomy): Eukaryota > Metazoa > Chordata > Mammalia > Primates > Indriidae > Propithecus > Propithecus coquereli. The sequence continues at coordinate 2,810,289 of NW_012148397.1, read as the reverse complement.
CAACAATGCTTCAGACCAAGGCTTCCCAGCATCTACTTACTGTCACATCCTTTGTTATACATTTCTTTTTATTCCAAAACAAAACACAGTAATGCATTTTATCAGTCCTAAACATGTGTCTTGCATTCAGAAAGAATAGCATTTTCCTTTTCCCCAACAGTCATCTGTGGTGTTAAACTGCATATAATTAAATTAAAAGCATCCGTGAACTATCTGGAATATAATGCTTTGAACAAACCTCAAATTATTGTAATTAAAGCTGTTGAGACCTCATAGTATAATGGGTGATCAACAAATAGCGCCCAGCAAAGTGATAACATACTATTAGGGATACTGTTCTTCATGGTAGGGGATCTGCATAGGAGACCCAGGATTAAAAAAGGGAAGAGACTACAAATGGAGCTGTGTCCAAGAGCATTTTGGTGCAGAATTTCAACTCATCACTATTCCTACGAGATTTCCTTTGCAGGTTGGTGGGCTCTAATGGAAGCAGCTTGTTTCTAAAATGGAAATAATACCTAACATTTATCAAGTGCTTTCCAAATTCCAGGCATTATACTAAACACTTGACATATACTACTAGTTCGCTTAATCTTCATGACCACCCTCAGAAGTGTGTACCATTACTGTCTCCATCATGCAGGTGAGGAAACTGAGGCACAGGACAAGATGTAAGTTGAATGTCTCTGATCCTGAGACTAGGAATGGGTGGGCTGTGATGTGGCTGTCCACGCTCTGCCCTCATCCGGGTCTCCGGCCCCTACTCCACTGCACTCCCAAGACCTTACTGCACGGCTGCCCCTTCTCCCTGTAGAGCATCTGCTGGTTGTGCAACGCCTCCTATTACCCTACATTCAGGTGGGGAGACGAGGGTGCGTCCAGCTGCATTGGGGGTGTAAAGAAAAGAAATGAATGAGGTATTTGTTAAATGAGCTCTCTGGGCCAGTATTAAGGGTAGGAAAAACTAAAGTGTTTTTCCTACTCTCACAGACTACTCAACACAACACTTCTGACACCAGGTGAGTAAGGATTTTTTCCCCCCACACACCAATTCTCCATTGGACAACCACTGACTGTCCTCTAATTCAATTCTATTCTGATGCTATCTGCCTAGAGATGGTGTCAGACCCCACATGTTAAGGGCTCAGTCTCTCAAGATTCCCCGTCGTTCAGACACCAGTTGCAAGACCCGGGTTGTGACCTGTGCTTATGATCAACCAGCTATAAATCAGGGTTCCCACAACCCCTTCTTTGGGTTCGACTAATTTGCTAGAGCAGCTCACAGAATGGATCAGGGAAAGACTTTTGTTTACCCATTTATTATAAAGGATATTACAAAGAATATAAATGAACAATCAGACGAAGGGATGCTTAGGCAAGATATGTGGGAAGGGGGATGGAATTCCTATGCCCTCTCTGGGCATCCCACCCTCCAGGCCTTCCATGTGTTTAGCAATCTTGGAATTCCTTAAACCTTGTCCTTTCGGGCTGTTATGGAGGCTTCATTACATAGGCATGACTGATCAAATCATTAGCTATTGGTGATCAACTCAGCCTTCAATGCTTCTCCTCTCCTTGGAGATCGGGGGGTGCTGAAAGTTTCAATTCTCTAATCCCTACATGGTGGTTGTTTCCCCCGGAAACCAGCCTTCATCCTAATACTATCCAGGAACCCACCAAGAGTCAACAGTTAGAACAAAAATGCTCTTATCTCCCAGGAAATTCCAAAGGATTTAAGAGCTCTGTGTCAGGAACTAGGGTCAAAGGCCAATTATTAGAATTGGGGGCAGAGACCAAACGTATATTTCTCATGATATCACAATGTCACAGCCAGGCACTTTGGCATATCCACTTTCCCATTGTAGGCTCCACGAGGTCAAGGGCCATGACTGCTTTGTGCAGTGAGACCCCAGAGCCTTGCACGGTAGCCAGTATTCAAGTAGGTACTCAGGCATGTGTTGGACAGATGGGTCTCTACATTCATCCTCCGAGATTATCCCTATTGAATAGTTGGTAAAACTGACTCCCAGAATGGACAAAAGACTTGTTCAAGGTCCCACAGTCAATTAGGGCAAAGCTGATATCTGAAACCAGGACTGACTGAACATCAAGGTCTATGTTTTCTCCAACACAGCACAGGTGGTGGAGGTCGTGGGGTGGGGGAATATCAGGCAGTCTCAACTGAAAAGTCTCATTACAGTTTGTTTCATTGGTGAAGGCTTAAAAGTCTGGAGCTCATGAGATCTGTGAGGACATGGAGAGAGAGATACAAAAGGCCAGCGCTGGCAGTCTGGGGTCAGTATGGCCAAAGAGGCGAGGTGGGTGGCCACAAACAGCCCCAGGAAGCCGCTACCTTTTCTGATGCCTTTTATCTTAACCCCAGGTAGCTCAGAGTGCTATCTACAGAAAAGCACTTTGTGCACTTAAAAGAGCCTGCCGGCTAATACCACTTCTGAGCTCTTTGATGCACAGAAGAGTCCATATCCTCCAATAAGGTTTTAGTATCTGCATCTTGAGAGGCATGCAACCCTCAGCTGGATTCAGGTTCAAAAACAAACCTTGGCAGCTTCAGAGATAGTGTAGTTCTGACCCTAGGACGAGCAAAGGTGCAGTCCTGAAGCCCCAAACCCACATGCATCACAGGCCCCTTGCCCAAGGATAACACCCTTATTTTTTGACCACCCAGAGACCTTAACTCAAATCTTTCCTGCCTGGATAGTGTCTTTCCCAATTCAGATTTCAAAAGCTACTCAGGAAACATCAACTGAACACCTGTTTCCACCTTCAGCACATTTATCTATATGTCCCACAGGTGTGTGACCTTCAGAACTAAAATTACCCCAAACCACCACCATGTTATTCCAAGACAGGCAGAGCTACCCTTCTCTGGAGACCTAGGTGAGTCTGCATTCCATCCCTGCAAGACCTGTAGCAAATTACTTTGTCTTCTGGAACCAAAAAAGACTCTTCTCTAATATGGGGGACAATAAGCAGCTACCCTTAAAGGTGGTTACATCATTTATTTAATCATTCCTTAAACTCCCTGATATAAAAAGTTAATACTTCACCTTATGTTTTGAAGTCTATCTTTTCCCACATTCTCAGAAGGTTTATACCATCATCAGTCCCTTCTCTCCCATGTATTTTCACCCTCTCTGTCTCAAATTGATCCTTCTTGTAGGCAAGTCTCTCCTACTGTGAAGGGAAGGAAGAAGGGAAGTAAACAAGGGACGGAGGGAGGGAGGAATGAAACTTTGGTTGTCTCTCCTTTATTATCTCTTTTCTTCTTAGCATCCAGACTTCTTTAAAGGTATGTCTATAATCGCTAAGTCCATTTCTTCCCCTCCCAACTGGTTTCCTCCACCAACATAGCTTGCATAAAATTAATACTCTCTGTGCCACTAGATCCAATGAAGGACGTCCAATCTTCTCTTTGACCTTCCAGCTTCACTATCTCCTCTCTTCTTACTAAAGCACCCTCTTCTCTTTTCTTCCCTTAACCCTTACCATCTCAGCTGGCTTTCCTCCTACCTCAGCACCTGTTCCCTTCTCATCCATCTCTGCTAGCCACTGAATTTAGAAACCCTCAGGCTTACTGCTTAGTACTATTCTCGCTCAATCCTTTCTCAGGGAAGTCTCTAATAGGATGGAAGCTTCAATTATTGTAAATATCCTAATGACTTCCTACTGTTCCAGCCTCTCCTCTGGACGTCCAGATCCAGCAAGGTAGCTGTGCAGCAGTAGGGAAAGTAGTTACTCTCTGTGAGCATGATCCCTTAAACAGGGGCCATCTGCCAGTTTTTAAAGGTGGTCTGTTGGCACAACAATTGTTAGGAGATAAAGAAAAGATGCTAGGGGAAGCAAGGTGAATACATTTAGTCAAGGATGGCACAATTTTATGTAGTTTGCTCCTCCATCAAGGAGCAATCTCCCCTCCTAGCCTGGTCCCACCCCAAGGCTGATGGCAGAGCCAACTTATGTCTCTATTTCAAATTCATATATCCTGATATCTTTTTAGTATTTCTATGATACTTGAGAGGCACCTCCCACTCAACAGGTCCCAACCAAACTCATGGTCATCTTATCTAAATCTGGCCCTTTCTGGCATTCTCATGCTCATTAAATCCAGTGGTGTAAGCCAAAACCCTATGAGCCACTCCTGACATTTCCTTCAGCCCTATATCTATACATCCCAAATTCACATGGACTTTATCTATGGACTGTCTCTAATTCCGTATACAACCCTCCATCCCCTTACTTGAATATAGGACTCCATGACTGCTCATTTACAATATTGCTGCAGCCCACCAACTGGACTCTTTGCTGCCTCTTTCCCACTTTCTGGACACTGTGGGTCAAGGGCTCTGTAGACGGGAAGAAATGCAACTTTATTTGCATTAATCCCTAACTGAAATTTAGCATGTCCTTTAACTATGGATGTAGGCAATGAAATACAATAGTATCAGCAGTACATGTGTTTGTCACCAATTATAGAAACAAACGTCATTATATCACATTACAGTTGTCGAAAATATCCTGAAATGTGATTTATACTCATCACTACTTAAAAATTATGATTGTTTTTAAACCTGCCACCGAAGACTGTTATTTAAAGCATTGATGAAGAAGTATGTATACAGTACTATGGTGGTAAATGTTTAACAACTGGCTCTTGGAGAGAAAAGTCCTGATTTTTAATGTTTCCTATTTCCATGGTGTAAAATACTCCTACCATGGCTGCATTTCAGCTGCCAATTAGGTGACGATGAACATAGATTTGGAAAGAGATTTGCACAATCAGCTTTTACAAGCTGGTAAGAATGAGCCATCTCCCAACACATATGTATATATATTACTCTATCACAAATGTTTCATTAATATTTTGACAAATGTACCATAATATTATAGTATAACTATGACATTGTATAAGTGGGTTATATCATAGTTTTAAGTATTTTAATCTATGCATCTGGACATAGTGTCCTGAGATGGGGTCCACAGGCTTCAGCCAACTGACAGAAGGGTTCATGGCACACACACACAAAGTTAAGAACCATTGCTATTCTCCAGATTACTGTTGCAAAGAGAAAGCTAATTAGGCCTGACACCGCCATGTTTGGATACCTGCCTCCCACACGCACCCTGAATCCTGTTAATGGCTTCCCACTCTCTTAGGATGAAACCAAAATCCTACCCATGACCTACGAGGCTCTGCATGGCCAGGCTATCATCTCCCCTCTCCCTTGCCTCATGCTCTTCACATCCAAAGCCCACAGTTGACTAAAGTCTTGGGAACATCCCCCGCCCAGCCCTGCTTACTCAAGAATCATCTCTGTTGATCCTGTGACCAGCCATGGGAGCTGAGAATCATATCTCAGGGCCTCAGAGTTGCTGGCTACTGCCCCATCCACGGCCACACTACTTACACTGCTACACAAAAGCACCCTGTCACCTTGGGCATCTCTCATTCCAGGATACAATGGAACTTTTTAATGGTCCCCCCAAACACTTCGAGATCGTCTTAAACTGAGGATTATTAAGGAGAGAATTAAAATTCCCAAGGATTACAAGAAGCTTTCCAATGCTTTGCCCATAGCTATATGTATCCTTACTGACAAGATCCTCTCATTTTCTCCTTTTGTTTGGCACACATTGTCTCCTCCCTGACTGTAGCAAAGGAAAAGGACAGGTTTTGCCTAATGAGCTGCTGTCTGAGGCCCTCAACCACTCTATCTCTGCTTATTGCAGGTTATTCTTTTGTTGCACTATGTGTGTTGTTGCGTACAGATTCAGAAGGTTGTCTCTGGATCACATTGCATTTAAAAATAGGCACTCTGTCCTCAACTGAAAGGGGAAAAGATTTCCTCCTTCAATCAACGAAGAAGAGTTGTCAGCAACTAAGTAATTCCTAATCACTGTTGGCAAACATGAGACTGTGCTGAGACACCAGGCGATGGCAGGCTTCCACCTTGAGGGATGCTGTCCTCAACAGATGGGCTTATGGAGAATGAACTGAGATGTCTTAAAAGCAAGTCTATGTATCAGTTAATCAAAAACCTGTCTCTTTTTTTCCTAACAGGCACCTTATATGTATCTTGAGAAAGCTGTAAATTGTGCTAATCCACTTCTTTTACTGCTGTCCAGAAAGAATTATTTTTGTTAATGGTGTGGTAAATCAGGAGACTTGTTAGTGAAACGGCTCAGAAAATGGGTCTTGAAAATGAAAGCTATAATATTTGTCAGATTTCCAAATTCCCTCTTGGGAACAAAGATGGTAACCATAACATATTTGCTAAATCCCATTGCTTTAATACATTTATGTTGCTTGAGATATGGGATGCTAAGGAAGGTACATACATAAATCAAGGATAAAAACATAAAACCACATCCAAAGATAGATATTATGGCTGTAAATTCAGACCCGATTTCAGGGTTAGTTTTCTGATAGATTTGAATGTCATCATGTACATGCTTAAAGAAGCTGCTCTCCTCCTTTATAACCCCCAAGCGAATTCTTAATGATACTGTGATCTCACAGCCCTCTCCTCTCCTGTATTTCCAAGTCAAATCCTCCTCAGCCAGAAACTCACTGGCTTTCTGCACAGCACAGGTCAAGGCTAACCTGCTCTTCCTTTACTTATATTGATCTCTTTCTAGAGGAAAATAACCTGAGAGTTTCTCAAATTCACTCATGTTCAGAGAAATATATCTGAAAAAATAATGTAATAATAGCTTGGCAAATGTATAAAGTTTGATAACATCAAGCATAGGTAACAGTATGAGAAAATAGATATTTTCATACAATGCTTGCAGGGAGGGTAATTTGACACAGCCATTTTGGAAGGACAAATTGGTAGGATCTTAAAAAATACATATATGTATGTACATACACAGGTATATAAATATATGGTAGACATGCATATATGTGCATATACATATAAACATACATATATATAACATATGCATATATACATGCATACACATATCTACAGATACCTGCTTACTTTTTTGCACCTACCTAGAAAAACCACTCTTACATAAGGCAGGTACACAGATGCTCACTAAAGGAATATTTTTAATAGTGAAAAATAACAGAAAAAGGGTTGAATAAATTAATTTTTGGCAGACCCACACCAGGATACGATATATCTGTTAAAATGAACAAGGTATTCCCACATTTACTAACATGGGGAAATGTCTAAAGTACATTGCTGAGTAAAATAATACCCTCTACTTCTAGCAATGAGGGGAAGGGACAGATTTAAAAGGTAGTAGAACCTTTATCTGTGATTATTTCATTTTTATTTTCCCTCTGGCTTAAAATCTCAGTGTGTCACTTACTTACTAGGTGATTTTGGGCAGATCATTTAACCCCTTTTTGCCTCTGTTTTCTTATCTACTAAATGGGGACAAACATCCTTATTGTGAGTAAAAGCCTAACCTGTTCCTGGCACACAGTGAGGGCTCACCTGCTCACCAATATTGTGAGTAAAAGCCTAATCTGTTCCTGGCACACAGTGAGGGCTCACCTGCTCACCAAGTACTAAAAGCCTTTCCTTTGTCACCTTGCCAATATCATCTCTCTCATACACACACATAAGCACAAAAAGTAAATAATGTTATGCTCCCAAGGGTAGAGAAGGAGCCTTCTTTCCGGTGGCTCTCCTCATGTGCCTACTACTCGCCTTTTCAATTTGTGTTCACAAGCCCCTCCCCCCCCACTTCTTGTCAACCCTTTGTATTTTATCTCTGACTTGTCTGCCATAAGGATTCAGCTCTGATAGCATTGTGGAAAAGCATAAGGCATTTAGTGACAATTTTTGACTAAGTGTCTCCACAATATCAAATGATATGATATCTGTAATTCCCTAGAAAGTAGATGGAGAGATATCAAAGCCTGTTAGATCTTGCTTAACAGAAATACAGGGAGATGGAGCTCCTAGAAAATGAACTCCATTATTTCAAAGAGAACAAAAGTAAATCATTTCATGCATATAATAATTTAGCAGTTCTAAAAAATCAGGAAAACCAGAAAGAAGGGGGTTTTGGAATACCACAGCTCACTTCATTTTGCAAATGAGGAAACATGCACAAAGGTCAGAGGGTTTGCTCAAGGTCACTGAGCTAGTTAGCTGGAGACCTAAGTAAGACCCTGGGACTTTGAGGATACTCTTTCTCTCCACCCCATTGTGGCCCTTGCCTAGAGCTCAGTAAGAATTGCATTTGGGAAATACTGTAATTGGGGAACATTCTGTTTCCAGTTAATAAGTTGACCCTGCATAATAAGCAATTCCTTTTGATCATTTTAAGGAAAAGAACACACGGTTTGAAAATGACCTGAGATATTATTGAGAACTATGCCTTAAGTTCAGAAAAGCCTAAA